>NC_051250.2:9422727-9725757 GCF_015237465.2 Chelonia mydas | reverse complement strand
AGCAAGGAAGAAGAGACTGTGCTGCAGTTTAGAACCATCCATCACAGGTTTGGAAAAAAGGTGCGTGTCCAGAAGTGTTCGGAATGCTAACAAACTTGGACCACGAGAGGGAATGTGAGCTACAGTGGGGAACAGTCCCCTGAACCCCATCCCATCCCCCTGGCTCCTTAGTCCTAAATTGTGACCAGCTATGGAATGTGAGCAAATCCATCTCCACTGCTCTCAGACACTCTGCCAGTGCAAAGGGGGAGATGGGTATCTGTGATCTTGGGCATTGATGAACCTGAAAACAAGCTATTTGTGGTCCTGTGCATCTGCGCTCTTGAGTATTTATGGTCCAGGGTCATCTGCATGTCTGTAGCTATTTCTGGCCCTAGTATTGGTGCACCTGAAAATGTGTGGTCCCAGACATTTGCTTTCCTGACAACGATCACTGAAGTGTAAATCTCACTCTTTGTTTTCAATTGTGATTTTTCCAGCCTGCTCCACCAGACTTTTTTTTAAATTTGAGAATTGAAAAAGCTTGTGCCTGACTCTTCTAGGCTGTAATTCTTGCTTGTAGTTAGGGGGATTGCTAGTAAATTGAAATCTGTGTCCTCACTGACCATCCATGGCCATTACCTCACCTGTAGCATACCCATAATTCCCCAGGCAGGCATGCCATTACTCACAATAGGACCACCGGTAACTATATTTAGATGGTAGGCTTTTTGGGGCAGGTACTGCCTTTTATTTTATGTTTGTACAGCACCCAGCACAACAGAGTTCCAGCCATGACTGGAGCCCCTGGGTGCTAGTGTAACACATACACTAAATAATGATCATAACAATGCATACACAGTTAGACACAGATCTGTAGTAATGTTAACAGAAGCCCAGCTAGAAAAAAATCTGTCAGTTGTCATGAGTAACTCTGACCTTGAGAAATTATTATACTGTCTGGCATACATAGCATATGCCTGCCTACACCCCGCAGCGATCTGATCATGCATTTGAACACCGCGAATCATGAATTGTGAGGATTCAAAGCACCGCATGTTGCATACTGCCACTCGCTTGAAAAAAAGAAAAGGAGTCCTTGTGGCAGCTTAGAGACTAACAAATTTATTTTGTTAGTCTCTAAGGTGCCACAAGGACTCCTGTTCTTTTTGCGAATACAGACTAACACAGCTGCTACTCTGAAACTTGCTTGAATGCGTCTCTCTCTCGCCAACAGAAGTTGGTCCAATAAAAGATATTACCTCACCCGCCTTCTCACTTGCTGTCCAATCTGCTATGACTGAGTGACCTCCTGTGGTATAAAGCAGAACTGCAAAGACACCTGCTGTATATAAACTTTCAAATCAATCACACATACAGAATCATAGAATATCAGGGTTGGAAGGGCAGAGTATTAAAATACAAGTCATAAATATTTTAAAACCATCCCATTCAAATGACACTCATTGTCCTGAGGCTATGTTTAAAAGGAGACATTTCCTTGCCTCTGACTCACTAGTCCTAACTGAAAAAGACAATAGCTCAGCGGTTTCCCTGCCACATGGCTTGTTTGTCAGGAGTGTTATCGTGCATGTCCCAGGAGGCCAGAGCTGCTCCACTTTGTCTCCCTGCTCTCATAGCCTAAGAAAAAGCAAGGTGACAGGTGTGATCAGCTGAGACATCTCGAAGAGCTGTTGCTGATAAATAATACATACTACAGAAGAAAGCCAGGACATGACGCTGCCATAGAGAAAGAGAGCTCTGCAGGTTACCGGCACACTGAAACACACTGCCAGCACTTGCATGCAGAATTTAGTGGAGCAGAATGAATGACAGAGGGGTGGTGGGGACTTGCAGCGTAAAAACAGTCACATGAGCAGGGGCAGGAAGGAAACCATCTTCGGAGAGCAGAAAGCAGGTCGGTGAGCAATAAGCCAAAGCTGTAAGGTCTTTAATACTGCTTTAAGTCTGCCCAGCTCAAGCTGGTTTAATGAAAGGTGCCACATGGATCCTTACACTGGTAGAGCAATTCCTTGGACTGTAAGCTCTTTGGGGCAGGGAGTGTCTTTTTGTTATGCAGTCCCTCAGTGCCTCGCACATTGGGGTCCTTGTCCTTGGTTGGAACCAACCGGTACGACTGTAATATAAATAATGATCATTGCTAATAATGGAGCAACGGTTCTCAAACTGTGGGCCCCCTAGTATTCCACACCACAATTCCAGGTGGTCCATGGAGCTAGCCAGGATATTGGAGCCTCCTATACTTTTCAAGCACTGATACCTCCTGTTGTCAGGCTCATGGATGAAGGTAGGCAGGGCTAGTGGCGGGAGCTGAGTGGGCAGGAACAATCACCAGCGTTCAGAGTCAGTAGCAGAGTCAACAATTAGGCCAAGGGGCAGAGCCGGAGACAGGTCAAAGATCAGGCCAAGGGTCAATACCGGGTATCAGGGTCCACATGGGTATTCCAGGGTTCAAGCAGGAATCAAGGTCCAAGTCAGAGCCAAGTGAGTTTTGGGAGTTTGTGTGGACGTGGCAGATAGCTAGCTAGCAATCCACACCATTACCTGGACACTCCCTGGAGCACCCCTTGGGTTTACATAGGGCGGGGAGCCAATCAGGCATCATGAGGCTGCAGTCTGTCAGACCCTTTGAGGCAGGACTTCTTGTGGCCTCGGTTTGCTATGGAGTGTGAATAGGGGAATGCAAGGTGGTTACAGCTACTGCTGGGGGGCGGTGTTTGCTGCCTGGCAACCGTGCAGGCCTAGGTTTGAGACACACTGGGCCTTACACCTGCCAATACTGGCCCAGTCCAGGACTCTCTTGGTGTTTCCAGAGACTCCACTGACCACCTGCCCTCAGAAAAGCAAGTCCTGTGCACAGCTTCTTCAGGTGTTAATTCAAGTTTGACGATGGCACCAAAACAGGAAAGGGAAAACCAAACACACAGATGCACTGCACCAACTGCAAAGTGATCTGGAGAGAGAAAAGCAACTGGGCCAGCAGTGAAAAAGGGGGGAGTTCCCTGACCAGTCTAAAGCCTTGCACCCTGGGAAAGGATCTGAACAGCAGAGATACAGAATGTTGGGGAGGGGCATGTAACCAAGTAGGCCTGGCCATCTTGCCTCTTCAGAACCATCCTATGGCTACTTTTTCCTGATGCCTGTAACCTTTTTCCTGTGACCAAATACTCTGACACTAATCGACATATTATTGAAAGGGCTCAGTAACCAACATGCATCTGACGTGCTGCACTCTTTTGAAAACCTGGCCCCAACTGTGGTCCCCTTCTTCTGAACATGCCAGCCCTATTTTCTAAGCCCAGCTGGGTGATTCACTCACTTGGTGATCTCAGACAAGTCATACGACCTCCTTGTGCTCTAGTTAACCCAGCTGAAAACACTGGGTCAAAAGCAAGCACCTCCGTGGAAACTCAGAAGTTCATCTAAGCCAGTGTTTCTCAAATGCAGCCGCCAAGGGCTTTTCTTGCCGCCACAGCCTCCTGGGCTGTGATGGGGCGGGGGGGGAGGGTGTCAGGTGGCAAAGTAGCATCCCCTCCTGCTCCCTGATGTTCCTGGATGCACTGCCTTGGTGTTGGTTGCTGGGGCTGCCAGTAGGGGTCAGGCCCTGCCCCCTCTAGAGACACCTGGGGCACAACGCTGGAGAAGTAAGCAGCAGGTGAGTTCCCCACCTTCCCAGCGGCAGTGGGGCTCAGGCTTTGAGCTTCAGCCCCAGGCTCCAGCCACACAGCTTTGGGATCTGTCCCTGGGCCCCATCCTCTAGCCTTCGGGCTCTGGCCACGGGGTTTCAGGCTCTGATCACCCACCCACTCCCATAGCCCCTGGCTCCTGCTGCCTCCCCCAACCCTCCATCCAGGGCTTACTTTGTCCCCAGGCTTGCCAGGGCTGAATAAGTCTGCTGTGAAAAGTGATACTTGTATGTTTGTTAATATGACTTTTCAAAACAGACTTGCTAACAATAAATACATTACAATGATTTGGTTGTGTATATGTGCATATTTATTTGGTTTTCCTAAAACTAATTAAGTATTTTAGGGAAAAGTGTGAGAGCAGCCACCAGCAAGAGTTGGTGGCCGCATTCTGAAGGCCACCAAATAATTTGTCCTGAGAACCCCTGATCTAAGTTCAGCTGTGAACAAACAAGAATTCAATGTCAGTAAGGAGATAAATAGTTTATTTTATAAATGAATCCAAACTAGAGCCTTAGACCATCCCTACAGTTTTGATTCAGGGTTGGATCTAAATCTAGTTGGAGCTATTTTCTAGATTTGGTTCAAGATGTTGGAAGACCAGCTGGTACTGTGAGATTTCCACCATTTGGGGATGAAATCCTGTATGCTTTCAGACCTGATTCAGCCTTGAACTCAGACCCCAGCCTACTCAATCCAGAATCTGGATATGAACACCATCCCTTCCACCCATCACTAACACACCTTGGTGTATAGAACTGCAAGTATAAATGAAGTTTATTTCAATTCAGACTTACCACCTTGGTTTTCAAAACTTTCCGACATCAGTGGACTACTTGGAACTGGGGACAGCAATACCCCAAAGGCAGGATCTTTGTGGAGAACCTGATGTCAGTGCTCCCTCTCCTGGGAGGATGTTACAGTCATGCAACATGAAAAGCCTTTCCATAAATAGCTCCCAAGAATATGCCACATGTTAGTCTAAAAAGACTTTCCTTAAGCACCTGTGGGGCAGGTTCTACTCGGAAAAGTGACTGTGGAAAATGACACACAGGGGCTCTTTGTTCGTTACCTCTCACTGATTCCAGATCCAAATTGCTCAGTCTACAAGTAAAAAAGGTGCCTGCCCTGGAGGATTTAAGAGATGAGTTGGACTACTTCCTTCTCATGCAACAGGTTACGATCAAGGGCTCGATGTCGAGCTGGCAGCCGGTATCAAGCAGAGTGCCTCAGGGGTCAGTTCTGGCGCCAGTTTTGTTCAACATCTTTATTAATGATCTGGATGATGGGATGGATTGCACCCTCAGCAAGTTCACAGATGACACTAAACTGGGGGGAGAGGTAGATACACTAGAAGGTAGGGATAGGGTCCAGAGGGACCTGGACAAGTTGGAGGATTGGGCCAAAAGAAATCTGATGAGGTTCAATAAGGACAAGTGCAGAGTCTTGCATTTAGGATGGAAGAATCCCATGCACCGCTACAGGCTGGGGACCATCTGGCTAAGCAGCAGTTCTGCAGAAAAGGATCTGGGGATTACAGTGAACAAGAAGCTGGATATGAGTCAGCCGCGTGCCCTTGTTGCCAAGAAGGCTAATGGCATATTGGGCTGCATTAATAGAAGTATTCCCAGCAGATCGAGGGAGGTGATTATTCCCCTCTATTCGGCACTGGTGAGGCCACATCTGGAGTACTGCGTCCAGTTTTGGGCCCCACACTACAGAAAGGATGTGGACAATTTGGAGAGAGTCCAGTGGAGGGCAACGAAAATGATCAAAAGGCTGGGGCACATGACTTACAAGGAGAGGCTGAGGGAACTGGGATTGTTTAGTCTGCAGAAGAAAAGAGTGAGGCGGGATTTGATAGCAGCCTTCAACTACTCACATAGGGTTCCAAAGAGGATGGAGCTCGGCTATTCTCAGTGGTGGCAGATGACAGAACAAGGAGCAATGGTCTCAAGTTGCAGTGGGGGAGGTCTAGGTTGGATATTAGGAAACACTATTTCACTAGGAGGATGGTGAAGCACTGGAATGGGTTACCTAGGGAGGTGGTAGAATCTCCATCCTTAGAGGTTTTTTAAGCCCCGGTTTGACAAAGCCCTGGCTGGGATGATTTAGTTGGTGTTGGTCCTGCTTTGAGCAAAGGGTTGGACTAGATGATCTCCTGAGGTCTCTTCCAACACTAATCTTCTATGATTCTAACATCACCAAAATTAAAGGAACAAATTGGAGCCATCACCGGGGCTGCACAGGAGCGACTGAGTGGAATTTAGCAAACAATTCTGTTGATGCTCATGAAGAAAGAGAATCCAGCTGCCCCACCTTAGTTGCTGGGCACGCTCTGCAGGGCTAATAGGAGTCATTGAAGTGGCAGATAATCACCGAATTCACAAAGATCTGTTGTGTCAGAAGGTGCTACAGTATTTGTACATAGTCTCTTTTCGGAGTCAAACCATGCTTTAAACAGCATTTGGGCTGCTCTGGACCATTTGGGCTGGTTGCTTTGCACAAGCCATATTTGAAAAAAATTAAAAGAAAGTTAAACCTTAAAAAATAACATTTGCACTTATGACCTCAGAGTGACGGTGAGAGCAGTGCTGTGTGGTTATGGAAAATGTAAATATGTGGGTCTAAACTAACTGGAAAATGTCCCTTCAATTTCTGTTCTGTAGCCCTGTTTCCTGCTGCTGCAGGTCAGCTTGTAATCAGGATCCACCATTAAAATCTCCTACTATCATAAGAAGCTGCACAGTGAGCAGATCTGTTGGGCTTGTTCGCTGATGAATGTGCCCACAGAGAAATCCTTCTGGAGGATAGGAGGAGGGTTTTTTGCAGCTTAGCTTCTTCCAGCTTGTTCTTTCTTCACCTCACTGTTTCACCTGTACCTAATTCAATTCAGTTGTGATGAACTTGCCTGAATGAAGATAGAACTTGCCTGAATGAATTAAATATCCCATCTCTCACCATGCAAATGATCATTTCTAGTTGCTTGCCTGCACTGTGAATCCTGTACAGTCACACTATACAGAGGTGGAATAATACTGGGCACTTATATAGCACCTACCTTTTGAGGATCTCATGGCACATTATCAATTTTCATAAGTTTAGCCTCAGAACACCCCTGTAAGGTAGGCATTATGATCACCAGTCAATTTTCAGGTGGGGAAACTGACACCCTGAGAGCGTATGTGATTTTCTCAAGTATGTGTGTGCAGGAGCGGGAAACAGTTCAGATCTGCTAACTCCCAGTTCTGTGTATTAGCAAGAGAACATCCTTCAGTTTCTAGTTATTCATAAAGTAGCATTCACCACAGTATATCAGTGTTGCCAACTCTCATGAGTTAACTGCAAGTCTCACAACATTTGATGTTTTATTTAAAAACCCAGCTCCTAGAGACAAGTAATTGCATGAAAATCCCAGGTTTCATTATTTTTAAAAAGGAAGTTTCTAAATCTCATGGTTGTGGAATAAAACATGAAAATGTCATCCAAGTGCACCCTGAAGGCTCAAAAACCAGAAGACAAAGAAAAAGAATGAAAACATTATTATTAATTATTATTATTATTATTTTCAACCATGACTTTTGGTGGGTTAACTCATGATTTTTTAACTTTAGAGGTTGCCCACATACCAGTGTTCAGGCACTGAAATGAGCCCATAGCAGAAACCAACGAAAGCAAAGGAATATGACAGACTACAGAGCTGCAGCTAAGCTGGTGAATACTATTATGGCAAGAAAATGAAGCCACATCTTACTGATATATGATCTCTGTTAGAGCATCACTGTGGTCTAGTAGACCAAATGCTAGCATGGGAGTTGAGATACCTATGTTCTATCCTTAGCTCTGTAACTGAACTATCACATGACTTTGGGCAAGTTTTTGTGCCTTTATTTCCCCATCTGCAAGAGGGAGTAACGTTTATTGTTCTTTCACAGAATCATAGAATATCAGGGTTGGAAGGGACCTCAGGAGGTCACCTAGTCCAACCCCCTGCTCAAAGCAAGACCAATCCCCAACTAAATCATCCCAGCCAGGGCTTTGTCAAGCCTGACCTTGAAAACCTCTAAGGAAGGAGATTCCACCACCTCCCTATATAACCCATTCCAATGCTTCACCACCCTCTTAGTGAAAAATGTTTTCCTAACTTCCAACCTAAACGTCCCCCACTGCAACTTCAGACCATTACTCCTTGTTCTGTCATTTGCTACCACTGAGAACAGTTTAGATCCATCCTCTTTGGAACCCCCTTTCAGGTAGTTGAAAGCAGCTATCAAATCCCCCCTCATTCTTCTCTTCCCCAGACTAAACAATTCCAGTTCCCTCAGCCTCTCCTCATAAGTCATGTGCTCCAGCCCCCTAATCATTTTTGTTGCCCTCCGCAGGACTCTTTCCAATTTTTCCACATCCTTCTTGTAGTGTGGGGCCCAAAACTGGACACAGTACTCCAGATGAGGCCTCACCGATGTCCAATAGAGGGGAATGACCACATCCCTCGATCTGCTGGCAGTGCTTCTACTTATACAGCCCAAAATGCTATTAGCCTTCTTGGTAACAAGGGCACACTGTTGACTCATCTCCAGCTTCTCGTCCATTGTAACCCCTAGGTCCTTCTCTGCAAACTGCTGCCGAGCCATTCGGTCCCTAGTTTGTAGCAGTGCATGGGATTCTTCCGTCCTAAGTGCAGGACTCTGCACTTGTCCTTGTTGAACCTCATCAGATTTCTTTTGGCCCAATCCCCTCATTTATCTAGGTCCCTCTGTATCCTATCGCTACCCTCCAGCATATTTACCACTCCTCCCAGTTTAGTGTCATCTGCAAACTTGCTGAGTGTGCAATCCACGCCATCCTCTAGATCATTTATGAAGATATTGAACAAAACCGGACCCAAGACCGACCCTTGGGGCACTCCGCTTGATACCGGCTGCCAAATAGACATGGAGCAATTGATCACTACCCGTTGAGCCCGACGATCTAGCCAGCTTTCTATCCACCTTATAGTCCATTCATCCAGCCCATACTTCTTTAACTTGCTGGCAAATATAGCACTGTGCTTTGTATAGCACTCTGAGACCTACAAATGAAAATGGCTATAAAAGAGCTAACTCTTGTTATTAATGCTGCAGCTAACACTGGGGGAAACTGCTCCTCCCACAATTTTAGCAAGATCTAGGGAGATAGCTAGAAAACTGGTGGTGTGGGGGTTGTAAACTTGAATTCCTGATCCCACGGTTCAATAAACCAGTGTATACATGGCTGGGTGTTCTTCACTGGCATGTTAGAAACCCAGATGGGCTTCTATTACTTCTGTTCTGGTGGTGCCTAGACCTCCTCCCCATGCCCCAGAGATTGGAGCCTGAGTGTGCCGGGCACAGTACAAACACAGGAAGAGACAGCCCCTGCCCTGATGAGCATACAAACTATATAAGAGAGTGGGAGGGGAAAGAGAGGCCCAGAGTGGGGCCAATGAAAGAACAGAGGTCCCTTCAAATAAGGGATGGAGAGTGACCCTAGACAAAGTGACTCGCCTAAAGGCGCACAGCAGGTGAGTAGCAGAGCCAGGAATAGAACCCAGAGCACCTGTCCAGGGGGTATTAGCATGGGATCCCAGCCACCATGATACCCACCCAAACTGGTGTTACCAGGGACACCACCAAGAACAGGGAACTGGGATTAACACACCCACCCCTTGGAAGCAGACAGAGAAACAGGGGTAGGGTGCCCCCATAACTGACAGATTCGTTAGGGTCTGCGGGAAGCAAACCCGCTACAACAAACCGCAGCGCCGGTGTCTCCCATCCATCCACTGGCCCTGCTAGAGCCCACTTAGCTTGGGCCAGCTGCTAGCCGCCCTCCAGCGACGTGCCACACTAGCGCATGCGCAGTTTTCAAACTGATGCGCGAGCCGCCACCGCAGACGCATGCGCACCAAGGTACGGTGGCCGGGCGGCAGTGAGGAGCCGACAGCGCCTGTGTGGATGGAGAGGTTAAATGGGGGCGGGATGGCGCAGGCGCGCTCAGACTCCGGCGACCGGAGCGTAAACAAGGCGCTGGAAGGGATGAGGGGGCGGTCGGAGTCGAGCGAGGCCCGGAGCCGCTGAGGCCGAGCCCGCGCCCCCAAGCTCCCTGCCGGCCGGGGGGTCCCGCCGCCCAGGGAGGCGCCATGAACCTGGCCAGTCAGAGCGGGGAGGCCGGCTCCGGCCAGCTGCTCTTCGCCAACTTCAACCAGGACAACACGTAAGGGCGGGGGGCAGCTCGGGGGTGTAGCTGGCAGCGGGCGTGACCTGGGGGTGGGGGAGGGGCGGCGGGCGTCTGGGCTGGGTAAGGGGGCGGTGCCGCCTGTTCCTCGTCCCCGGGGCGGTGAGGGCGTAGCCCGCCTTGCCCCGCTGCCTGCGGGGGTGTTCCGCTCCCCCCCCCCCCTCGCCCAGCCCACAGGCTATTGCTGGAGCGAGCCCCCTCCACAGCCCTCGCTCCCATGGGTGCTGGAATTAGGAGTTCGGGGAGCGGGCTGCTGCACCCCCTGGCTGGAAGTGGTTTCCATCTTCTGCAGGGTTTACAGTTTGGCTCAAAGAACAGGAGCACTTGTGGCACCTTAGAGACTAACACATTCATTTGAGCATAAGCTTTTGTCAGCTACAGTTGAGCTGTAGCTCACGAAAGCTTATGCTCAAATGAATGTGTTAGTCTCTAAGGTGCCACAAGTGCTCCTGTTCTTTTTGTGGATACAGACTCTCACGGCTGCTACTGAGGAAGTTTTGTTTCATGGTCTCTGTGTGTATATAATGTCTTCTGCAGTTTCCACGATATGCTATGCATCCGATGAAGCGAGCTGTAGCTCACGAAAGCTCATGCTCAAATAAACTGGTTAGTCTCTAAGGTGCCACAAGTACTCCTTTTCTTTTTACTGTAAAACCTGTCATTATGCAAGTTTGGTTCAATGGCTCTCCGCACCCCCCCTATGCAAAGTGGTCCAGCACCCAGCTCACGCCCCATCCAGCTCTTCTCCCCCATTGGGTAGGATACTTGCTCTTTTTTTTTTGAGCCCTTCACTCGCTCCCCCAATTCGGATTGTGAGGATACACTTCTGTTTTCAGTTCCCCCACTCCTAAGATAATGCTTCTGTAAGTGCTGTTGGTCTATAGACCACAGTGCTTGTCAGAGCTGGGTCAGTGTCATTTTCATTTTACAGCTGGGGAGACTGAGGCACGGAGAGGCTAAATGACTTTTTTGTGGTTATGCAGTAAATCCGTGGCAGGAGCAGGCGTAAGGCCCGTTTGTCATATGCAATCTTGAAGGGTAACATACAAGTAGGGATGTTTAGCAAGTACTGCCTCTTAACACCACAAAGTTTGACTGGTCTGTGATGTAGTTATTCTCCTCTTTTAGTTGTTATCCTTGAGACGTGCACCTCCCTTTGGGTCTCCCTGGGGTGTGTCCCTTGTTCACTTTCTGATGCCCATTCTCTTCTAGGAGGAGGTAGTGTTTTGGTTAGACTGAGGGATGGGACTCCAAGGAGTTAGTGAGGCTTGGGTTTGCAACTCAGTGTGGTCATATTTTCAAGTAACTTTCCCTTAACCCCCTCTCAGTGGTGTTGAAATAATGGCAATAACTTTCAGAGATATTTTATTAACAGATGCTCCCTTCAGTGTCTTATTCTTCTCAAAGTGCATGAGCACCCTCTTTTTTTCATAAAGAACAACGTGCTCCTTAAAAGTCTCTCTCATTTCTGTGTGCTTTGGCTTCTAAAGGCTGGTAATACACTCCACATCACGCTTATCTCCCAAATTATTTGTCCATTGTAGCTCAACGTTTTAGCTTTGTGTATGTGTCTCAGTCTCCTTAGCTGTGGAATACTGTTTTGAATGCATAATATAAACCCACAGAAAGTGGTGGTTGATGTGGTGGAGAAATAAATCCATACATATTGAAGAATAACACTGGAAAGTCTGACTGAAGTTTTACATCTTCCATTTATCTATGGGTAACAGGAGAAAGCAGAGGTGATATGAATTATGGAAAGGAGGATTGGGCTGTTGTAAATGGTTAAGAGATTAGATTTATGGAGGAATAACCAAAGGGAAATCTGGCATTGAGAAGGGAGGAGTTCATTTTGGGAAGTAAGAGGAAATGATCTGGGGTTGGGAGCATATGAGTAGCTATTTTTTAATGACTTGTTCTTTGGTAGATCTATAAATGAACAGTAAGAAATCAAATCTCTTTTCCTTGCAGCAGTCTCAAGTCTCCTGATCCCTTTTCAGCACATATTGCTAAGTGTAGAAAACCCACTGAGATAGTGAATGCAGTGGCGATTCTCTGAGGTGGCTCTATAAAATGAGTGGAAATACTGTATCCAGATCCTCTGAAAGAGTAGGAAATACTGTGAACTTGGCTGTTGTACTTAAATTGAGAATAGTGCATGGAAACTACAAATAGACTTGGAAGAAGGAATTTAGGGGGTGGGTAACTAGTAATATGAAAGAAAAATAGTCTCAAGCACGTTGTAAGTAAATCATAAACTTTCTGTTGTATATTCTTTCAAATCAAATGTGTTTCTGCAGCTTCTTTTGGGACATCATATTGTGTACCTTATACAGCTTGGCATGCACTTGAGCATACAGAACATGCACATTTTTTGTTTGATACGAAGTTCACAACTTTTTATACTAGTCACTAGGTAAATCAAGTCAAAGGATAACAAACTAGAAATTATTTCTTCACCTCTTTCTATCACTATTTTAAAGGACTAGCATCTAACTTTTTTGAAGTTGACAAGCCTAAAAACTTTACTCTTTCCCCTCCTTAACACTAACAGTTTGTGGGTTTTTTTCTTACAAATGTCCCCTGAGTTTGTTTTTAAACCATATCACTTTGTATGCAGAGGAAAAATCTTTCTTTCATGATAACTTTGTGTTCAGGATAGCATTTGTATGCTTTTGCAAGTGAAGGAACAGAAAATAGCAATGTGGTAGCCTCCCCGCACGCTTCAATATTTTTTGCCTGTGTAGTTGTACTTAAAATGTTCAACTGGTTGCTAAAGAAACTTTATTTAGCATAGGAAGCTTTGTTTGCAGACTGCTTTTTGAGACCATTTCTCATAATGGAATTATGGTCCCTTGTTACTGAAAGTTTATCATAGCGAGGAATTACAGTTGACCTGAATTATCGCCTCTTAATTGTGACTATTTTACACCCCCTACATTTCCTTTTCCAAAAATGTTCATCTTCTCTTGAATTGGTCTGTGCTGTTTACTGCCATACCTGGTTTTTGTGTAGGTTTAAAAATGAACCCCAAACTTGCTGAAGGATGATGTCAGTCATCTTCTTTTCTCTGCAGTTATAGAAATTAAGTCCAGCTAATCTTCATAATACGCATGTTCACAACCCTAAATCCGTGTCTGGTGCCCTGTTCTGTAGTCTTCAGGGTTCCTATTTGGGGGGCGGGGACATTTTCCTCTTTAAGTTTTGCTCAAACCAAAGGGAATAAAGGCAAAGTTTATTTAAAATTATGAAACATTGAAAGGTAAAGTGGATCAGGTCATCCCTCTCTTTAATTAGGAAGCAGATTTATTGATAACTGGCCCAACTTGAAGCAGATATATAAAAAATATACTTCTTCAGTATATAAAATATCAGATCTTAAAGGCTTCTGTTGAAAAAGCAATTATCTTATGAAATGTTGATCCAGTGTGTCATAAGGGACCTGCTAGCCAGGATGTGTTCTAAGTCTAAAGTTATAAATATTTAAGTAAATAGATTTGTTTAAAATTAAATGAAGGTAGAGAGAATGAAGGTATTGGAAGTTTTTATTGCACCACTCAATTAACTTGTATTTTACTGTTTGCATATAAAATCCAGAAGTTAAGATTTTGAATTTAATGCAGTTCCAAATTTCTATGGAAAAGAATGATCTGGAAGGTAGAAGATGGGAAAGAGCTGTCATTGGGGGGGACAATGAATTGCTTCATTGTGTAGGAGGCAAATACAAGCATACATTACTGTAGGTGCACTTGGTACATACTTACTGAGGTTGAAATGTTGGAACTTGAAAGAATACTGACAAAACACAAGTTGCTGTAGCGTTATATAGTTTTTCAGTTTAAGGAAACATAGTTCCAGGATGTAATCAAGCAGGTATCCCACTCTTCAGCATCTTTCTTAGAAAATAGCATTTTAAATGACAGGTTTCAGAGTACATTTTAAATGTACTTTCATAGGTGCCTTATGTAGTGACACAGTAGCTTCTAGAGATTTAGGCACCATTCACAAAGATTTTACTTGCCTTTTTATCAGAAAATGAGCACATGGCTTTAATTTTATCCACCCGAAGTCTGTCTTGGATTGGGATTGTTTTGGTTCTGTAATTTGGGATTTTTGCCTGAAAAATACCGTGCACACCTTAGAATTCTTCTCACTATAGTATCATTCTCTTGGTTCATGCTTCCTTTTGGGGTAGTTCTTTCACTCAAGGAGAATACATTAGAGTGAGACAAAGTCTCAGAGACCAAGACGTTTAATTTGGATTTAGACTTAGTCAATTTCCCTTTTAGATCTACCATTGCATAAATCAGCATGACTTGGTATTCTCTGATTAGAAAAGACTGGGATAGCTTGGAGGGGGCTGCATATCAGGATTCAGGTGCATTAGCACTGCTACGTAGTGGAAGCTTGCAGGCAATTTGAGTGCTATATAACATAACCTATTCCAAAATATAAAATAAACCTTAAATATGTAGGTTCAAAAGGGAGTGCTAGTCTAAAATTGGGTACTGTTTAAGATTGTTTTTGGACAGATTGATATGTTTTTTGTGGTTTTAAGTTTCTTATGAATTTCCACAGGGTATGCATTTTTCTGTAAAAATTAAAATTAAGGTTAGTTACAAACAGTGTGTAATCTTGTAATTCAAGTATAATTTACATGCAGTGACAAAATTTGGTGAAACTGTCTGGATAAGATGCTTTGCAGTACCTTAAAATTTGAGGCCTCTGCTATTTCAAATCTATACGAGAAAGCCAAGACTTCATATTAGACTGCCTGTGAAATTTGTTTTGGGTTTTTTTTTAAAAACCTAGTTGAATAATAACACAAGTTTTTCTCTAAAATGGTTGAGCTTAATTGTAATTCTTGTTTTTAAAATAAATCCCTCCATTTGGACAGACAATTATGCCAACATTTATCTAGGTTTGAATCTTTTTTTTCCAGGTAAGAAATAAAGCCCTGAGCAAAGATTTATAATGAAAACGTTGAAATAACTTTAATTATAGTAGTACTGACAGGCACCATCAAAAATATTTTTCATCCCTAATCTCATTACTGTACACTGAATCACATGAGCCAATTATCAGCCCATAAATCTAACCTATCCTGGTGTCTTGTTAGCTCTCTTTTTGCCTTAACAACCTCCCTTGTTTCTGTATTCATAGCAAAAGTTTACACTTTTGAAATGACAGCATGCTCCAATTTGCTGATGCTCCAGGTAAACTAAAGTTGTGATATAATACACTTACTACTCCATACTTGTTGGGAATCTCCTTCCTCGGCTTTCAGAACACTTGCATTCCTGCCTATCTACTTGCTGGGAACACTGTGCATTCACCTCTTTGTCCTCTATTTCCCTCTGTTTGAGTTTTCTCACACATTATAGTAACTTTCCTTCTGGCCAAAGAGGGTTGGAAGCCAGAAGGAAAATTTTGGTGTGTGGGGAGTAGAGGTATTTTCTTCAGACCCCACTGGTATCTCAGGAGCAGACAGGAGAGGCAGTCACATGTCAAAAACGTCCTGATTCTGCTGTCCTGGGAGAGTAAGCAATTGAAGGGGGTATTCTTGATAGTCTGAAATTCTAATTAGAAGAGCTGGTCCTCTCACTTGTGTTCAGAATTCAATTTTTGATCTGTCTCAACTTCCTCCATTCTGCTGCTCAGTATAATGGTACAGAATTACAATAGGGAAGTGACTAATTTGATTTGTACCCAAATCTAGCCTTTCTGAAAGTATTTGATCTTTTATACTCACTGTCTAAGCAAACATCAATTGCTGTTACAATCACACATTTAACTGTACAAACACATTTAAGTATACAAACTTGCCATTGCATATTAAAGGTGATCTGCAAATTTAAATAACTTTGCCCTTATTTTGCTGCTTTATGATATATAAAGAGAGCCTGAAAGGATTTTTTTAAAACAACAAATATCAAGAATGTACGTTCTGGTCTTCCATGGTTTTGCTGCAGGATCTATCAAATGTCTTGGAGCCTGTGTATCATAAGCTCTCATCTTAATTGAAGGGTGATGGACTTGACTATTTATCAGATATCTCTGTAAAATGTCTATTGGTCACTGAAGCTAAACTTGTTTTTTAAAAACAGTGTGACTAAAAATCTCTCAATTGACAAACTTTCATTTCTTGACCTTTGGATGTCATTTCACTAGTTCTTCTTTCATCATAAGCCTTGTCTATATTAAGGAATTCTCTTCCAGAAATTCAAACTGGTTTTAAAACTGATTGGGGCACTAGTGTAGATGAGGCTGTAGTATTAGGAAAGCGGTTTTAACTAAACAAGTTGTTAAAATATAGTCCTGGCTGCTGGAGCCTTTTCTATGCTGCAACTGGTTAGACTTTTGGGGAAAATTTACCTTGAGGTAATGTCTTCTGAGCTAGACAGGACCTGAATGTCTAATGTAAAAAAACAAGGAACAGAACATATATTTATAAAAAGCCAAAAGAAAACTTTAAGGCCTTCCTTATTTGTAATGTAGAAGCAAGAGAGGACATGTGTCAATTGCTTAGCCCTTTGCAGATCACCTATAAAATATATATATACACCCAGAAATAGTTAAAAGTAATTGATTGTCACTGAGGATGGGGATACCTGTTGTGAATGACAGTCTTGAAATTAATGAGAAAATGAGGAAGGAAAGGATGTTGCATCACAAAATGTACTCTGTTCCTTTGACAAACGTAATTGTAATCTTTTATGATCATGCATAGTATACTAGTAAATGATCTGCATTTTGTAAAAGTAATGAACTCTTTGCTAATACTATAAAATTGTCTTTGAGAAGGGAGGAGAAATTGCTGTATGTGTGCAAATTACGAAGTGGACTAGTTAGTGTACAGTATGTACATAATTAACGTGAAAAATTAAAAAAATAGAATATATGTGAAATTCTAATGGAGGACACTTATACCAAGTTAGGATATATGAAAAACACCTATAACATGTAGCATAATGTGTAAGAATTTTAAAATCAATAACTGCTTGAAAAAAAACCACTCAATTTCACACTAACTTGTGAATATTGGCAATAATAAAGGAACATAATGCCTAAACCATAAACTAAATTTCTGCTGTACTGTAGCCTCTTTTTGACAGCTGCTGCTCATGTGAGCACCAGCTTAATGGATTATTGATCCCATACCCTTCCACATAGTTTATTTTATTCAGAACTGGGGGGAATCCTACTCTTTGCTTGGTGAAATGATTAGTCTTCACCATGGGATGGGATCATTTAGACAGTGATTTCTGGTGTCTGAGGGGAATTTGTCTACATGGGGAATTTATACCAGGATGAGGCAGGGTGTGAATTTAAACCAGTAGAGTTATATCACTGAAATTTCCCATGCAGACATTCTTATTCCAATACAAGAGGGCCTTATTCTTGTTTTTGTCACTTTGGAAGTGGTTTAAGCTAAGATGAAAGTCACTCTTATTACTGAATAAGAGAGTATGCCTACACTGCAAAAAACAGAAATCCCCTGTGGCAGCGAGTCTCAAAGCTGAGGTCAGCTGAATTGGGCTTACTTTTACCGCAACAGTGCAGAAGTTCAGGCTCAGGCTGGAGACCAGGTTCGGAGATCCTTCTTCCCTTACCAGGATTTAGAGCTCAGTCTCTAACCCAAGCCCGGACATCTACACTATGTTTAGCCCTGTAGCTTGAGTCTGAGTTAGTTGACCTAGGCTCTGAGACTCACTGCCTTGAGTGGTCTTTTGCTGTGTAGATGCAAAGCATCCACAAAGGGAGTTATACCAGACTTACCCATGAAACTTTCCCATGTAGACAAGCCCTTAGTGACTTTTCCTGCAGACTGTGGACCCAGAAAGATACAATAACAGTCATCTGCTCCAGGCCCCCACCTGGTGATGGGAGGACAGCTCTGTGGTTTCCTTCTTCTGGCTCTGACTTTTTTTGTTTTTGTTTTTGTTTTTTGTTTGTTCTAATGATTTTACCACTCAGTATGTTCTCTACCCACAAATTTCAGTTGAGCTCCCTTAACCGTGGTGTCCCTGAAATGTGTCAGTTTGGGAAGGTGGGTCATTGTGGTTTTTTGTCTACTTCTTTACAGGGTGGATTTGATTTTAAATCATGATTTAAATCACTAGTCAGGAAGACTCAATTTAATCATGGATTTCTACGTAAGTGCATTCTTGTTGGTTGTTATAACCTTAATACATATTCTTCATAACTCAGAGATGTAGGTTTCATTTTTAGAAAGTACACATTATACATTTTTAAAGTGATTTATTTTGAAAACTTTTCAGATTAGTTTTACAGCTATATCAGAAAATGAATGATTGTTTGGTTATTTCATTTACCAAAGGTAATTGAAGCAGATATTTATGAAGTCATTGGGAGGTGAACTATCTCCAATTCAACAGGTTAATCATTAATATTTGGAGGATTTTCTTGCCAAGCTGCATTAGGAGGAGAACATCACCAGACAGACATTTAAATTGTTTTAGTTAACTAAAACAACAATGTTATGTATTCTGGATTTTTTCTTCAACAGCAAACATATAATATTTTAACAAAACAAGCATATGAATTTTTGAATTTAAATATTCAAGTTTTTTAAAATCAGGTTTGTTTTTGTTAAAATTGTTTAACTAAAATAGTTAAATGAAATATTTAAAAAAGAAAAATTAAATTGACTATTTCAGCCAGGTCAACATGAGGAACTTAAAATATTGGCTTCTATAGCTAACTCAGTCGTCTTCACCTTCATTTTCCTGTTTGTTCATAATCTGGAAAAGAAAAACAAGCTTTCCTGCTTTTTCAGGTCCCAAACAATTTCTCAATTTGGATGGTGGAATCTCCTTCCTTAGATATTTTTAAGGTCAGGCTTGACAAAGCCCTGGCTTGGATGATTTAGTTGGGGATTGGTCCTGCTTTGAGCAGGGGGTTGGACTAGATGACCTCCTGAGGTCCCTTCCAACCCTGATATTCTATGATTCTATGAATTAGTCCAAAAGAAGAAAATATTCTTTTGACACCAGCAGAAGAAGCTACTGCTGTTAAAAGTGAGATTATCACTTCAACATTCTCTGAATCCAAGTGCTTAAGTGACTTCCACCAGTTCGCTGGTGTGACTTTCTTTAAAACATCATTCGCAAACATATATTTCTTGAATGCTTCTTATTCCCAAACTGGGTCTCTTTTATGGCCTGCTGCCATTATAGGTTTTCCCTTCTAGTGAGAGAATGGTCTGGTAGATCTCAAATCAGTGACGGCTACATGAATAGGGGGCTGGAGCACATGACTTATGAGGAGAGGCTGAGGGAACTGGGATTGTTTAGTCTGCAGAAGAGAAGAATGAGGGGGGATTTGATAGCTGCTTTCAACTACCTGAAAGGGGGTTCCAAAGAGGAAGGATCTAGACTGTTCTCAGTGGTACCAGATGACAGAACAAGGAGTAATGGTCTGAAGTTGCAGTGGGGGAGGTTTAGGTTGGATGTTAGGAAAACATTTTTCACTAAGAGGGTGGTGAAGCACTGGAATGGGTTACCTAGGGAGGTGGTGGAATCTCCTTCCTTAGAGGTTTTCAAGGTTAGTCTTGACAAAGCCCTGGCTGGGATGATTTAGTTGGGGATTGGTCCTGCTTTGAGAAGGGGGTTGAACTAGATGACCTCCTGAGGTCCATTCCAACCCTGATATTCTATGATTCCATGATACACTGAGAGAGAGACCTCAAGACTTCTGGAATATGCTGCTCAAACAGTTTTACTTTTGTTTCTGCTGCCTGTCCCTCCCTTCTCTCGTTTATCTCCAGACAACTTCTCCTTGTCCAGATCTATTCCACCCCCAACAATCTTCTGTTCATTGAACTTTTTGAAACTTTGCACTTTTAGAGAGAGGTAAGGGATTGACTTTGTGTATGCAAATTTGCAGAGGGACAATAGGGTTGAGGTCTGTTATTTCTCACCAGTATATTATTTATTTTAAAACATTTTTGCTGTTAACAAGCATGTTATCTCTGGAGACACATCCACAGTCTGTGAACTACAAAACTAAGCATCTCTGGTATCTTTTAAACTGAGCTCTGAGTCCCATTGGGTAGATAGAAAGATTAACCTAAATAATCTATACAGAAGCCCCTGGAACCCCATAACATTGGGTCCCTAATCCATGAACTATCGAAACTTATTTACAAAACTTTTCTTAAACATTATATGAATATATTGACTCATACTATAGAATTAGAATTTATAATCCCTCTTCCATGATGAGATATCTTTGAGCTATAATATATCTTTATCTTTAGATAGGTTTTTTCCTCAAAAAGCATTTTATCTGATTTTTTAAATTTTTTTTTAAACCATTGATTTTTATCCACCCTGCTTCCTTAGCATTTAAAGCCTTTTTTAATGGAGAAGGAACTACAGGTGATCCAAATGATGAAAAAAGTAAAACTACCCTTTCTGGTGTGTGTGGACCTGTCAATGCAATGGTGATACAGCCATCTGCCATAGTGCCCATTTACGATGTATAAATATAAAACAGAAGGTTACTGAGGTATTGCATACTAAATATGAGATACTTTCTGTAAACCTGTTACTAGGAAGCAACAAACTGCCCATGAGGGAATCATACTGGATCCTTGTAACTTGTATTGCAATAGAGTAATCAACTCTGCATTGTTACTCGATTTATTTGAAGCCAGTTACATGTTTGCGTGCTTTCATGAAGTGAGATTTGTAATGCCATTCTATATCAAATCAAATGATTGTATCCCGTCTCTCTAGTTTAAGGGAAATCCTTGGTGTCTGACACAGCTGAGGAATTGAACTCATTGCATTCCTAATTTACAATCTTAGATACTTTCATGGAATCCAGATAAACATTCACTGGACTCATCCTTATAAAGGTTAAAGAAATCCCATAAACTTATCGGATGCAATCTGCTCTTTGTACAATATATTTTCAATGTTGTCAAAAGTAAATTTATTGTGGTTGTGGGTGTTTTCGTAGAACAATGGCAACAAAAAGAAATTAAACTTTTTACACCCTCTTCATACCTGCATTAAGTGAAATACCTTTAATAAGAATGTTACTGATTCTGGAGAGATTTACTACTGCTGCCTTTCCAGACATCTTAAATACAAAACCGTTAAAAGTGTTGGTAGTGACAGTTTTTTGGCAATAGTTGTTGCAGTTTTTTTGTTTAGTTAAAATCCTTTAAAGTAGGAAAGCATGTTTTCTTAACTGAAATTACATCACTTACACACAGGTTTAAATTTCTCAGAAGATGGATGTAAATCTGTTTAATAGTTTGAGAGCTCAGAGGAGTTAAAAATGGCTCCTTTTGAAACTTCAGGGCTGGTGTCTAACTTTTTTTGGAACCCTTGTAACTTAAATACGGCTCACTTTTGAAGTCAGGAAAGGAAAGTATAACGAGTAAGTTGCATTTAAAATAATATTAATGAGAGAGTTAATTGTTAATGTTTTAAAATTAAATATGGTGTACTATATTCATTTAAATTTCAAGGGCCTGCAGGCTTAGAGTGATGGTGACACAGGTATGCTTCACCTTAGCTAATAGGCTTTAGTCTTTGGGCTTATAGTTGAGTGACATTTTCAAGCCCTGATGATAAATCTGTTGAAAGAGTTTGTATGACTTGTGGGTCAGAGTTCAGGTTGCTGGAATGTACAAACTGAATTTCCACATGTTCACATTGTTAACGAAATGTATGAACTATAAAGGAGGTAGGATATTTATGTAAAATTATTTTAAATGGTGATTTTAAGTCATGTGAAAAGGGAGACAAATTATGTATGTTGTCTTTAAAAGTTCATCTTTCATCATAAAACAGCAAAAGGTTTTTCTGCTATGGATTCTTTATATTAAAAATTCAAGTCCTGTTCTTGAAGACTCTGGAAAATTAACAAAATGGCATTATGAGCTAAGAGTGCAAACTGAGCAGTGGGAGGGGGAAGGTCTTAAGTCAAATTGTTTAAAACTTTTTGTTCTGCTTTTAACATCTGTTTAACATCAGTGGCTAGCATTTTGGAGAAAGAAACCCAGTGTTTAAAGATACAGAATGGTACCCGTGTTGAAATGGGAGAGCTAACAACTCTAAGTCCAAAGAGTCCTCTAGCAAAACCAGAATTGACATTCCATAACTTCTCAGGTGGGAAAACTGGCAGAAACTTTGTAGGAAAAAATCTTGTACAGCATCAAGAAGCAAAAAATGAGCACAAGCTTTATTTAAAAAAAAAAAAAAAAAAATCCTTTGCGGCCCATCTTTAATGGTGATGTAATTATGTATTTTTCCATTGGGTTACATTGCTTAAGCAACCTTAACTCTAAAGCTTTTTGTTTGGGGTACAGAATGGGGTGAAAAAATCACTAGTGTGATTGCTTCAGGTTTCAGACTTAAATTAGGCTGTGTTGTGCCCTGTTAAAAATGTGAAACATGATTTTCCATTTGGGGCAAATGTTGAAACCATCTGGTTTTCTCTCTGTTGAGAAAAACTGAGTATTCAGTGTCAATTTTTCTGTCAAGCTTCTCAACTACCGTTCCTGTTGAGCTGATCACAAAATGAGTTTTGAAATTTGCTGTCTTATAGTCTGACAGTCTATTCAGTTTCTGTTCCTAATGGACTAATCTGATGTCTCTTTGCAGGTCCCTAGCTGTTGGCAGTAAGTCAGGTTACAAATTCTTCTCCCTTTCTTCTGTGGACAAACTGGAACAGATCTATGAATGTAGTAAGTGTCCTTTTCTAACTTTTTTTGGGGGGGAGGGGAGGGAGGCGGACTTTTTTAGACTGATTGGCAGACTAAGCCAGTTCTCACTGTTTTTCTAAAGGTTGACTGAAAGTCATGTGGCTGGGGCTTTAATTAATTTTATCGTGAAATATCACATGTACATGAAAGAAACAGTTGGACTACTAAGAGGTTTTCATTATTTTTATTTATATATCTATATTGAGAGAGAGAGAGGTGGCATACTGTGAACTCTGGTAAGTCACCAAAGGAAGTGGTGTTTTCTGGCCACCATAATTGGTTACTGCATAATGTGATGTGACTTATGTGGAAAAGATCTCATGGGGTCCACAGTTAGCATAGCCTTTACTCTATTTAATTTATTTAAAAAAAAAAAAAACCTAATTATGGCATTGTTTTGCATCCTAATGTCTGTGTTACAGGAACAAGTTGTAAAAAGAGAATACATCAGGGTCTTGCTGCTCAATAGCTTCTGCTTTCCTCACCAAAACCAATGAAATGTCTGCAGCCTTCCAGTCCCCTTCTCTTCACCCCCATCCTTTTCCAACTGACTGAAGCTGAAATGAATACTTTAAAAAAGGGTACATTTCTAAGCTTGACCCATTTGAGGTGCCACTCATGCTAGACTATAGACAGAGATTTTCATAATACAAAAATTCTTGCTCTGTAGACAGTGATATCAGCTGTTAACTCTGAACTCTATTGCTAATTTAGATGTTAACATACCATTAAAACAAAAAGTTAATACTTATTCATTTTTTATTCCTGTTCTACCTAGAGACATCAGTGGAGATGGGTTCCCCACTGTGGTAGGCTCTGTACAAATACGTAATAAGATAGTCACGTTCCCAAAAAGCTCACAATCTGAATACACAAGAGAGACCAAGGATGCAGGAAACCAAGGCACAGAGAGACACCTCAGGTCAGACAGCAGATCCCTGGCAGAACTCCCACAGAACCCAGATCCATAGGGCTGGAGCACCCTTTGGGGGGGGAAAAGTGGGTGCTCAGCACTCACTGGCAGCCCCATGGATTAGCTCCTTCCCAGCCCTTCTGCCTACTGATGGGCCCCAATCAGCTCATCTGCTGTTCACCTGCCACGATCAGCTGTTCAGTGGTGTGGGGGGGGGGAGGCGGAGTGTGGGCAGGATGTGGCGGGGTGGAGTGAGTGCAGGGCCTGGGGTGCAGCGGGGGTCCAGCACTCCTGGGGAAATCACAGTTGGCACCAGTGCAACCAAATCTCCTGACTCCTGTTACGAATTACACCTGGTAGGACACGCACACATGTGCTACGAATTACACCCGGTAGGACACGCACACATGTGCTACGAATTACACCCTGTAGGACACGCACACAAGTGCTACGAATTACACCCTGTAGGACACGCACACAAGTGCTACGAATTACACCCTGTAGGACACGCACACAAGTGCTACGAATTACACCTGATAGGACACGCACAGTTCGAATCTAGGCTGAGGCACAGAAATAAAGTCCACAACTGCAGAGTTCCCAAAAGACACTAAGTTTATTACGCTCGAGCGTGGTGCCCCCCTGCTAGCCAGGAGGGGACCCTGAATACAGATTATACAAAGGTTATATACTTTTTAGCAAAGCATGTTGCCCTCGTGCATCGGAAACCTTAGCCAATAAACAAACCCTTGTCTTATCTACCACCTATCCCTGCTTGGTGCATTCCTCGTGCTATACCAGTATGTTAATTATACAGCATGGTCCTAAAGCCATGCATCAGTAACTTTTATTATCAGGATGGGAGGCCTCACATCAAGGCCAAGAGACAGGGAGTCAGAGGCTGACAAAAACCAGATACTGCAAATCAAGGCAGGCTGGAGACAAGGAGGAGGATTTTCACACGGATTCGGTATCTAAGGATTACTCCTCCTGGTGTATGATGTACTGGCATTTAGACAATGGTGGGCCCCAAACCAAAATGGAGTCACATGTGCTAACTTTTCTTAACAGTCCTCCCTTTCTTTTTGTACGTCAGTAAGCTATATCGGGGCTGAGTAACCGCGCTGCAGGGTTAGCAACTGCCGACAGCACATACTGCAGCATTGCAGGCATACAAAAAATAACACAAAAACAATAACAGTCAAAAAAAGTAAATACAAAATACGCCGTCCCCAAGTCCCCACATCCGGGAGCCATGCGGTGAGCCAGTCCCAGACCTCCTGGAATTTGGCGCTCGTAGTGTCGAGGTTGATGCGGTGGAATAGGGCTGCCTGTTGCTTGAGGATGTGGATGTCAGTTTCCACCCTATGGTGCTGATTTACAAATACACAACAGCTTGAGTTGACCAGAGCACAAACCCCACCCTGATTTGCAAGGAGATAATCCAGGGCTAGGCGGTTTTGCAATGTAGTTTGGGATAGCTGAGTGGCTTCAATTTGAAGGGCCGACAGAGCATCTGCAGTAACATTTGCCATTAATTCTAAAGCAGCTGAAATGTTAACTATAGCTTTTTCCAGCTCGCTTACTCCCAACCATGGCAGAAACCAACGCACAAAGGAGTGAAAGCCTTTGGGCCGTTGAGAAAGGGGGTTTAAAGGAATACTTCGTCGGTCCCTCCATACTAGATTGCGGATCTCTTCCCGGGTCAGGTTTTGGTGTACTATCACGGCGGGTACTATAGCCCCTAAGGTACATGTACCACACTATCCTGCTGGGAGAACCTTATAGGCTGTATGATTGCATAACCAATACCAGCCAGACCCCTCGGGGACTGGCCACGAGGCTTTGGAGTAGGTAGAGGGGCTTCCTGCACCAGAGCTGATTTGGGTGGTGTCCTTGCACCCCACAAAATTCCCTACAAAAACTGTATTTTCTATGCCCTTACGTCGTGACACACATAAAGCATAATTACCCTGGGCCACCATATGAATAGACCATATTTGGATTGTAACATTCCAGTTAAATGTAGTGTTTGCCCATAGCTTAGTTTGGAGTGTTGGATTAAGGGGGATAGGTACTCCTACCAACAGGACCCCCTGACCTAAATATGTGGGGGTATGAATACCAATCCAACACTGCATTCGATTTACACCCTGTTTGATAGCACGGGTTAAATTCAAGAAGCTATTGCCCTCCCATCCTTGTACTGGACTTGGGAATAGGGAGAGGACCCCCAGGCAAACCATACCAATGTCGACATCCTTCCCTGTACCATACAAAAAAACACTATCCCCAATGTAAGTCCAATAAACAGGAACACAAAAAGTCCTGGTGGGCTGTGAAGGTCCCAGTAGCTGGAAAGTTCAGTCCATGGGTTGGTTGTAGTGTTCATTCGTGAAGTGGCTCGTCCAATGGCTTGTCAGGGTCAGGTGGGGGTCCCAGTGCCAACTTAACGTAGCTATGATGGATCTAGGAACCTTTACCTGCAAAGGAGTGGTGGCAGATGGTGGGAGTAATGTTTGTGGCTGTAAGGCGTTTTTGGTATTTATACTTGCCTACAAGCACAGGTTCCAGCCTCTGGAATAAACCCACCCCACCACTTCACTTCACATTACCAAGAATACATCCCACAACTTTCTCCCTGCCAATGTACAATGCTCCGTTTTTGCCATTAAGGCCAATTCTCAGTGTCTCTTGCAGTCAGGAATCCTTGGATTTTGGTGGTTTTAGCAGAGCAGGTGTTTTTTCTTTTTTCTTGGAACAGTCATGGTTTTGCATTATATAGGGGAGAGGTTACTAGCACGTCACCCTGTAGTGCTTTGGTTTCTTTAGCAAATACTGAATGCAGGTTAGCTTTGTCAGTGGACAAGGGAGAGGTTACTAGCACTTCACCTTGTGTTTTTTGTTTTTTGCTGTTTAAAAGGAGGAAAGAAAAAAAAACCCAGAAGGAGGGACAGGCTGATCAGTAGTCGAAGTGAAGTCATCTCGAGATGGAGGGGTCTTTTTGCAGTAAGAAGCATGGGTCCAGGAAGTCAGTCTTTGGCACTTCACAGCGGTGTTGTTAGTTAGCAGGACTTAATAAGGGCCTTTCCAGCATGGGGCCAGAGTAGTTTTTTGTTGATGGACCTTTATTTAGACCCAGTCACCTGGTTTTAACAAATGGCAGGTTTGCTCAGGATTCTTGAAGCAGGACTTCTTTTACCTGTAAATACAGAGACCTAACACATTTCATTAATGTCTGGCAGTGTGTTGCAGATCTTACAGCTGCTTGGGCACATTCAAGCCCCCCTCTTTCTTGGCTATTAGCCAAATCCTAGCTGTGAGTAGTGTCCTTGGGCAGGCTAGTGTCTTATTTTTGGACCGAGCCTGCCAGCTGCAGCGTTGAATTAGCTTGTTCTTCGTTTTATTTTTTTTTCCCTTCTTGGCTTTTATTAACCTGCAAAGGAAACTTTTACTTTTTACTTATACACCTTTGTTTAAAAAGGAACACATGTACATTGCCCATTATACAGCACTTTAGTTCTTATTGTTTAATGTATGCTACATACACCCTTCTAGGAAAATGACTTTTTTACAGAGCTTTGGAGCAACAAGCCAGGACAAGCACACCCACTTTTGAGGAGTCCACTTGGTACAACTTCTGGTGTCCAATAGCTTTTCTCCCTCTCCAGCCCTTTGGCTAGAAATGTGAGGTAGCCAGAAGGATCTTATGTATAATATGGGGAGTGGGTTAACCTTTCATGTCCTTGCTTCCAAAGACTGTTGGTGTGCAAATTTTAACAACAATTTTTTTTAATTAAAAGATCTGGCCAATGAATTTTTTTTTTTTTAACTTAAGCAAATGTATTAAACTTTAGTATATCACATTTTTTTGATATTATCTAAACACTTTGTATTGCAAGTTGAATAAAACAAGTATCTGCATTTTGATTTAACTTTTTTATTTAGTTTTAAACTAAACTGTCCTATGAAAAATTAAACACAGCAATTCTGGCCACAAGACAAACACCACAAGACAGGACATAGAACACAGAACAGAATTCCTATTGTGCCAGTAAATTCATGAGATGTTGAGTTGCTTTTCAGCTGGCATTAGTTTTTTTCTGATTTTCTGAAAGACAAAAATAAAACACAGATCTACCCCTTTTGGGCAGTCAGTCATTGCTTAAAATATTTTCTTTTTATACAAATACCCTTGTTAATTGCAGGCAAAACAGAGGAATTACCCATATTTTCTTGTATTTGTTTTATAGGCAGCCCAGGTTTCAGTGGCCTCTACCTTATCAGTTAGGTAATTTACATTAAAACAAATGCTTTCCGGCTTGCTTTTGGATCCACAGGTTAAAGATTCTTACTTTAAAAAGGGCACAATAAACTTTACCAGACTTTTGATTGCCTTTTACTTTTAACTCCTGCTGTCAAACACACAGCGACCTGAAAAGGAAGACATCGCCTATTGTAGCCCCTTGGAGCCTAATAAGATATTAATTAAGTAGCACTGTATAATTGCATTTCTTTGGAAAAGGGCCCATTTTTTTTCAAAATGGCTGCAAAGAAACCAAGAATTTTGTTCTTTCCAGTATTTCACAAAGTTCAACTGCTTAATTCTTTCCAGCAACTAAAGAGTTAACTTTTTTACTTTTCTTTCTTAAATCACTTGCTTATTTCCCAAAACGACACCTAATTAACTTAGATTTTACCATTTCAAGTATTATTCCGGGATTTACGTTTTCCATTCCTGTAATTCTTTACTCCTCTTTTTTCACTATGACCTTCAATTTTTCAACCTGTTTTCTAATTTCTCTATCTGTTGCCTGCCCGCTTGGGCCCGATCCTGTTTTTTTTTTTTTTTCTCTGAACTGTTTCTTCCGTGAGCAGCAGCTTTGTTTCACTACCAAATTAACAAGGAGGGTGGGCTTCTTAACCAGCCCCCAGCCCTCCTGGTCTCTTTTCTTAAATATTTTTACTTACAAGGGCTACCCGAGTCCTCCCCCCATGAGGCTTGTCACCTGGACAGAAAGCACGGCTAATTGGCAAGCAAGGAGGTGACGGGCATAAGTCAGAAAGCCGAGGGTAAGCCGGAGGAGGGGCAGAAGCAGGCACAGCACAGAGCGGGTCTGAAGACCCCTGAGATGAATAAGAAAAGGAGGAGGAAAGAGGACATCCTTTCGGATGCGCATAAGCCCAGTTGTTCCATACATACCAATAATCCATCTGGGCTGGAGCTTTGTTTTCCAGCCTCTTCCTAAGCGCTGTTAATTTTCCCCAGCAAAGGTACCATCCGGTGGCCAGTCAAAAGGTGTTTGAGTTGTTAGTGCTGGCCACTCAACCTTACATAAAATAACAGCTTTTTTCCTACCTAACCCATGGGTGCCAGAAATATTTCCCCAATTCTCGAGAATTTTAGCCAAAGGGGTCCCCTTACTTATACTCTGCCCAGAACCCATAGTGGGCTACCAAAAGAACACAAAATGTGCCACCTTATCGCCTAAGCGACGGCTCACACCCCCCCCTCCTCGGAGTACTCAAAGGTGAACTCACCCTGTGCCGGCTGGAGCTGTCCGAGAGGAGGAGTGTAGTCTCGCTTGTTGGGGCGAGCCTAGAGTCCCTTCGTGGTCGCCAAAACTGTTACGAATTACACCTGGTAGGACACGCACACATGTGCTACGAATTACACCCGGTAGGACACGCACACAAGTGCTACGAATTACACCCGGTAGGACACGCACACAAGTGCTACGAATTACACCCTGTAGGACACGCACACAAGTGCTACGAATTACACCTTGTAGGACACGCACACAAGTGCTGCGAATTATACCTGATAGGACACGCACAGTTCGAATCTAGGCTGAGGCACAGAAATAAAGTCCACAACTGCAGAGTTCCCAAAAGACACTAAGTTTATTACGCTCGAGCGTGGTGCCCGCCTGCTAGCCAGGAGGGGACCCTGAATACAGATTATACAAAGGTTATATACTTTTTAGCAAAGCATGTTGCCCTCGTGCATCGGAAACCTTAGCCAATAAACAAACCCTTGTCTTATCTACCACCTATCCCTGCTTGGTGCATTCCTCGTGCTATACCAGTATGTTAATTATACAGCATGGTCCTAAAGCCATGCATCAGTAACTTTTATTATCAGGATGGGAGGCCTCACATCAAGGCCAAGAGACAGGGAGTCAGAGGCTGACAAAAACCAGATACTGCAAATCAAGGCAGGCTGGAGACAAGGAGGAGGATTTTCACACGGATTCGGTATCTAAGGATTACTCCTCCTGGTGTATGATGTACTGGCATTTAGACAATGGTGGGCCCCAAACCAAAATGGAGTCACATGTGCTAACTTTTCTTAACACTCCTAGCACAGTGCCCTATCCAGTGGACCACAGTGCTTCCCAGCACATTTTGGGATTGTTTTAGACCATCTACATTAGTTGATGCTCTGTTCACATTTTGAAAGCTTTCTTTGTGAGTATAAAGACCTACCTTGCACTTCATGCTTTAGCAGCTTTTTTAAAAGAAAGTGATCGCTTGGGGAGCTGTTGTGAGCTAGTCTGACTTGACCTCCACCTACGGAGCATGCAGTTCCTGCAGTAAAGATATTTCCATTGTGTATGTATAATTACTTGCTAAATAACTGGAGGGAAAATAATTAATGACTTGGCAACAGATTTAACAAAATGTTAATTTTACTTCTACATAGTGACACCCTATGCACAAGGTAGCTTAACCCTGCAGAAATGCATTTTGGGGTTTCTCTGGTGTAGAAGTTGGGCAGAGTTGGTGTTGACTTTGGTCCTAAATGGTTGTGTCCGTGCTGTGCTATTCATATCCTCTATTGGTACCTCTTGTATTTTTCTACTGTAGAATTAAACTCTGCAAATTCTTAAGTAGATCACTAAGGCTGTTTCTACACTAGAGACCTTTCAGTAGCATAGCTGTACTGTCTCCTGAGTAGCCACTCTGTGCTGACTGGAGAGAGCTCTCCCATCAGCATAATTAAACCACCCCCAATGAGCAGCGGTAGCTCTGTTGGCGGGAGAGCATCTCCTGCCAACATAGCGAGGCCCACACCAGTGCTTCTGTTGGTATAATTTTTGACAGTCAGGGGTGTAGTTTTTGTTTTTTCCCACCATCCTGACCAACAAAAGAGATATTGTAGACGTAGCCTAAATGAAGTACGCTACTCGAGGTGTAGTATGTATCTGGTGGTTAGAGGAGCGGAACTGGGAATTTTCCCTAGCTCTTAACGTATTGTTGACCGTTTGAGAGCACACAGAGTGGGGTAATGTGTGAACTGGTCCCCTTAATGGTGGTTGCATCTGCTGTCTGTCGAAGTTCCAGTAATTTCCTTCTTGACCATGAACACTTACACTCTTTCCGTTGAGCCCCACATCAGTTCTGCAGAATGCCACTTCCACATGTACCCTGGCCCCTGACAACACTTCTTCTAGAACACCAGCAGCAGTTCTTCAACCCCAGTCCCAGGCCTGGGGGAGTGGCAGGTCCAGTGGGAACCTCTCAGGCCCCCTCATTCCAGGTCTTGGGTTGCCAGGGGAGGGTGGCAGGAAGGAGGAGCTGATTCATTTTTCATGAGAGGGGAGGAGGGAACAGTCACCCTGAGCAGCTAGGTTCTTTGTGTTCCTCCTCTCTTCCCTTTTGTAAAAATGGTATATTTGCCATGAAGCACTCTGGAACAACATGGCAGAACATCTGAAGAGTGTAACTTGTACTGTCAGTTACTGCTTGCACCAAACTGATCATATTAAGCATTTTAATGTATTTTAAAGTCAAAATGCATCATTACCTCTCTAGATTTAATCATTTTTGGAATTGTGATAAATTGACATATTAAAAATAAATGATTGGTCTGACTTTTTTTCTTTTCAAAAGTTGCCCGTGGCATCAAGAAGGCTGAGATCCACTGCTTTGAACTATGATTGTGAAAACTTACTAGCCCAGGCACAAAAACTAAGTGCTCTTTCTTCCCATGTTGAAAAAGTAATCACTCGTTCCCCTCTGTTTTTTAAAAACAAAACAAAACCCATACACCACTACTTGGCTCGGAAAAGAGGGTGAATAGAACTTTGCAAGGCTGCTTTAAACTATTTTGATGTCTCTCTCATACTGTGGATGCAAGCTTGTTTCTGTGTAAACATGTCTGAACCATTACAAGGCAATTAACAAGTTGAATACCACTCCTGATGCGCTAGTTAATCTGAAATTTTGATTGAAACTGAGGGATCCTTCATCTATTAAGGTTTCATTTAATAATGAAAAGAACTTGGTATAAACTCTTCCTACAGCAACTTTGGTATTGAGACTGTTTCTTGTAGTAGGGAGTGCATGCACATCTTACTCAAGGACCTCTTTAAATATTTCAGGTAAAAATTGAAATATATTTGTTAGATGAATTAGCTAAAAACTCACTCATACTGAACAAGTGTGTAGGGTATTGGATGTGTTCATATGCTAGACAGATTGGACAGATAAATATAGTCTTTCAGGCAACTTCTGGCTTGGCTGGTGAGAAGAGTATCAATTGCTTGACTGTACCAAGAGCTGCCTCTGAAGCCCTCAGAAATAGTTCTTTAAGGCAGTTTTCCTGTTTGGCAAGCATCAGCATTGCACTAATCCAAATATTGATTTTGAAATGGTAGATTTACAGTAATGGATCAAGGCAGGAAGGCTCAAGGAGCTTGTCTTGACTGAGTCTATAATGGAACATCAGGCTTTTAGCAGATATTTATTTACAGCTCTAGAACAGCTGTAGGCATCTGATAAGCACTCTCCTGTTCAGATACTTAACAGATTCATTTCTTCTTTCCACTTTAATATTAAATACATATATACAGCCAGCTGTCCTAGAAAATGCCACTATTGATCCAGCAGGGAGAAGGAGTCGCTGCTTTCTGGCTCAGTGAATTATCCAGATGCTCAGTCCCCATGTCAGTTTTTACAGCTATTTGAGATCATGCCTGGTCAGTTTTCAGATGTGAGACCTCAGAAAAATGAAAGTGCCATGGGAAGAATCATAGAATATCAGGGATGGAAGGGACCTCAGGAGGTCATCTAGTCCAACCCCCTGCTCAAAGCAGGACTAATCCCCAATTTTTGCCTCAGATCCCTAAATGGCCCCCTCAAGCATTGAACTCACAACCCTGGGTTTAGCAGGCCAGTGCTCAAACCACTGAGCTAGAGCCGGTGGCCCTTACAGTTTCAGAACAACCAATTTACCAACTACCTTGAGTACAGTAGTTTTTCTGTCTGCATAAATTCCAGGTTACTTGGCATCATAAAGCTTTTCACGCACGCAGCGGTACTGCATTTATCTAGGCAGTCACCTTTTCATTTCACTATACATCACACAATATGAGATCCTTTCCTTTTATGAGATTTTGATGCAGCCATTCAGTATCCTGTTAATATTTACACACATAACAAGTAAACGTATTTTTAAAATACCCTCACATTTTACAAACATGTAAAATATTATGGCATGTGAAGAAGGGGCTTTGTAAATCAGAATTCAGTGTATATGGTTCTGTTCGCACATTAAGATTACATTCTCTTCTCACTTCTTGTGGATTGACTTCAGTCTTTTTGTGGTCTGTAGGGTACTTTTTCTCTAACATGGAATTTCTTACTTCCCTTTCCCTTTTTGTAACTCCTTAGCCGACACAGAAGATGTGTGCATCGTGGAGAGGCTGTTCTCCAGTAGCTTGGTGGCCATAGTTAGCCTTAAAGCCCCACGCAAGCTGAAAGTTTGCCACTTTAAGAAGGGGACCGAGATTTGCAACTACAGCTATTCCAATACAATCCTGGCTGTCAAACTAAATAGACAGGTAAGTAATAATGTTTGGGTGTAGAAATGTCTCTTGACAGGCTGGGGATTTGGCCCCTGCCAAGTACTATTTCCCTCTGGTGCCAAAAAATAGTTTGAAACTGCTAATTTTAACTTTCCTGCTTCTAGCCCTGGAAGGGTATAGGCAATTAACATCATAATTTGTGTGAAATTCTGTTGAGTATGAATGTTGTCGTGAAACATCCCCAGGGCATCATTCTCAATAATTGATTAAAGAATTACATCAGAGTTCCTTAAACTTAATGCTTTCTATATGGGAAATACTGTGGAAGTTGAGTCTTTGTAGGGTTGAGGGCTGTATTAGACAATATACCTTAAATCTCAGGGTGTGCAAGTAACCCCCAGTTGTTGGGTATTGCTGAGCATAGGGGAATATCTACACTACAGAGACTCTACTGACATAGCTCATGGTGTAGATGCATACTACACCAGCAGAAGGGGTTTTTATGTCTGTGTAGAAACAACCAACTCCTCGAACTGAGTTAGATGTGTCAGAAGGAAGCCATCTTCTATCAACATAGCTGCATCTGTGCTAGGGGTTATGTTGCTATAGTTAAGTCAGTTAGGGGTTTGGAGTTCTTACACCACTGGTTGATGTAGCTATGCCCCTATAAATGTTCAGTATAGAGCAGTCTTCTAAAAAGGGTGTAGATTGTCTCAGCTTAATGTTACTACTTCCCGTCAACTCAGAAATGACTAGCATTGCACTGGGCAAGGACTTTCTGCCTTTGTGTTTGAAAATTGCCTAATATGTGTTGGACACAGGTTGTGGTAATCTAAGAAATTGTACAAATTCCTTTTAATATATTTAATTTTGTCTTTATTTTCCTGTCCCCTTTCTCTAGAGGCTGATAGTATGCCTAGAAGAGTCTCTATACATACATAACATACGAGACATGAAGGTGCTGCATACAATCAGGGAGACGCCCCCCAACCCTGCTGGTGAATATCTGGGGCTCATTTAATTTAAGAAACACATGAAATGTATAGTCTTTCATTGTGTGCGACTGTTTCTTATAGGAAATTGTGTAGAGTGCTCATTAATAAAATCTTTATTCCCACTTGACAGTGGGAGTTAGCTGCTAGACCCTGAAGTATATTCAGATTCAAAGGGTGCTGAACTTGCCCCGTGACACTAAGTGGATTTTTTGAGCATTTCTTTGCATTCATGCCATCACAAATAAAAAAAAATCTCTGCCATGCTATGTGAAACTACTTTTTTTTTTTTTCAGTACCTTATTTTCCCAGTCAGGTGAAAAACTTCATAGGGGTGATATTCAGATTTGATCATAATTGAACACTGAAGAAACCATAATGAGCAAGATGTCACCAGAATTTGCATGGCAACACTGCAAAATGCATCTGTAGGGATAATATTTTAGGTATCACAAACTGTGAACCCAGGAAATTCTTGACTCTTTATCACAGTTTCTATACCTTCCATATGACTATTTCTGTCTTAAAATGATCAATTTTTTTAAACTGGTGGCTGTTGGCCTTAAGATTGTCCAGCCCCCATCCCATTTAAGACCCTTCTGAGGACACTGGCTTTGAGTTAAGTTCTGATATTTTGTAGCTTGATCTGAATATAGAACTAAATCTCTGATGGGTAAGTTTTGGCCTCTGCCTCTTTAATCCTTTTTTGCTCATCCTTCATAGGCTTGTGCGCCTTGTCAATAAACAATGATAACTGCTATCTGGCCTATCCAGGAAGCGCAACCATCGGAGAGGTGCAAGTCTTTGACACCATCAATCTGGTAAGAGTCCTTGTCAGTGCTACTGGCACCTTTAAAGATGTGCTTTTTTGAGACTTAGCTTAATAGGCTCAAAGAGGAGTTAACGGAAACTCAAATTACTTGAGATCATTATTGTGGAACGAGGTCTCTACTGTAGTTTGTCTGTTACTGAAGCTGGGCATAAAACAGCGGAACACAGTAAAGGGGTAATACTCCGTTTGATTAGTGCAGGGGTGGGCGAACTTCAGACGGCGGGCTGGATCTGGTACCTCAGGGCTTTGGATCCAGCCCTTGGGATTGCCACCCGCGTGGCGCCGCAGGCCCCGTGCTGCTCTGGGAAGCACCCAGCACCATGTCCCTGCAGCCCCAGGGGACAGGGACAGAGCTCCGTGCACTGCCCCTGCCTCCACCCCCCGCAGCTCCCATAGGCTGGGAACGGGGAACCGTGGCCAATGGGAGCTTCAGGGGAGGTACCCACAGGTGATGGCAGCATGTGGAGCTCTCTGCACTGCCGCCTCCCTCCCTCAGCCCACACCCCCGCGCCCCCCCCAGGCCCGCAGGGATGCAGTGCTGGCCGCTTCCTAGAGCTGCGCTGGGGCCAGGGCAGGCAGGGAGCCTGCCCTGGCCCCAGTGCACACCGCTGCCACCCCGGAATCGCTTCAGGTAAGCGGCGCCGGGCTGGACGCCGAACCCCTTCTACACCCCGCACCCCAACCCCCTGCCCTGAGCCCCCTTGTACCTTCTGCACCCCAATCCCCCTCCTGCACCCCAACTCCCTGCTTGCACCCCAGCCCGCTGCCGCATCTCCCCTGCCCTGAGTCCCCTCCCGCACTCCGCATCCCTCCCTGCACCCTAACCCCCTTTGTCCTGAGCCCCTTCCTGCACACTGCACTCCCTCCCACACTCCCTCCTGCACCCCAATCCCTTGCCTGAGCCCTACATTCATGGCCCTGCAAGCAATTTCCCCACCCAGATGTGGCCCTCGGGCCAAAAAGTTTGCCCACCTCTGGATTAGTGGTTAGGGTTGAGCATTACAGATTGAAAGCCCTAGGAAAAACTCAGTTAATGCATGTGATTAACGCAAAACAAATTAACTAGGTAGTCACGATTAATCACACTGTTAAGCAAAAATAGAATACCAATTTAAATTTATTTATAAATGTTTTTGGATGTTTTTCTACATTTTCAAATATATTGATTTCAATTACAACACAATATCAAGTGTGCAGTGCTCATTTTATATTATTTTTATTAAATATTTGCACTGTAAAAAAAGCAAAAAGTATTTTTTTTCTATTCACCACATAAAAGTCCACTCAGTCCTACTTTTGTTCAGCCAGTCGCTAAGACAAACAAGTTTTTCATTTATGGGAAATAATGCTGCCTGCTTCTTATTTTATAATGTCACCTGAAAATGAGAACAGGTGTTTGCATGGCATTGTTGTAGCACATCTGGCATGTAATACCTTGCAATGCCAGCTAATTATTCATATGCCTCTTCATGCTTCAATTTGTAGGCTCTAAAGTTTTACACTGTTTTGTTTTTAAGTACAGTTATGTTTAAAAAAAAAACTGCATTTGTAAGTTGCACTTTCACCATACAGATTGCACTACAGTACTTGTATGAGGTAAATTGAAAAATGCTATTTCTTTTTTTTACAATGCAAATATTTGTAATCAAAATATAAAGTGAGCACTGTACACTCTAACAGTGCGATTTAAAACTGATTCATCATGACTATTTTATTAATCTCATGATTGACTTTTTTTTTAATATGACAGTTTTTTCCTTATGATCACTTTTGTGCTGTCAATCGTTTGTATGAATGGTGGTGATGTTTTCGTGAAGCTGTACATTCTAGTATATTACCAGGTCTAAAACAGATAATGTACATCTGTTTGGTTCTCTTAAAAAATCCAGCTTTGCATTTTTGTTTTGATTTTACTTTTTTTTTATCTGCATTATACTAAGTTCTGTATTTTATTGGCTTATTCTTGCAGAGAGCTGCTAACATGATCCCAGCTCATGATAGTCCCTTGGCTGCATTGGCCTTTGATGCAAATGGCACTAAACTTGCCACGGCATCGGAAAAGGTAGGTTTTGATTTGGTTGTGACTATATGGATCAGAGTGAAGCTTACTTTGTAGTGTTTCCAAGTATCCTAAATGTTTCACAAGTACTAAAAGAGGTTGGCTGGTATAATTAAAACTCTCTGAATTAGGAGCTACTGGTATTAGTGGTAACAAGGCTTTTAAATGACTACAGACAATCAGATGTAATGTAGTTAGGACATCAGTGATAAAGAATATTTATTGGAAGTTAGCAATCTTGCGTATTAGGAAGGTAGAATCATAAAACAGAAAAAAGACAGTAAAAGTCAAAGTGGAATAGAGTGAAATGATAGCCTGTATCTGGCACAGACTGACCACTTCTGTCTGAATTGCACAAATCAGCACAGGCTCGTCTCATTCTGTATTAGATTAGAATATTACACTCTCTCAGAACTGAACTGAAGTGCATACCATTTCCTTTACTTTTATCACACGGTACCATGCCTAAGAGGTAGTGCTAGTTGCATTTCCTTTCCACAAGAAAAAGAAATACTGTTCTAAGTATACTTAGAAAGGGAAAAGGCTTCTCCTTGACACAGAACTCCTTCTCTTTAACTTCGTAGGTCAGCTATTAAGCCCATCCTCTTTCTGCTTTTCCCACCCTCTAAAAAATAAACCCGAAGACTAAATGTAACTGGCTTATGTTGGGTGACTCTTATCTGGTGTGCAGCAATTGTGACAAGAATTGCACAGTATGAACTGGTTGTGATGGTACTTTGATCTTTGTGCACGCTGACTAGAGTGAGAACCACAAAGCGGGTATTTAAATTGAGGAATGAGGCTTGGTTTTTTTCTTCATAGGGGACAGTGATCCGAGTATTTTCCATTCCAGAGGGACAGAAACTCTTTGAATTCCGAAGGGGAGTGAAGAGGTGAAGTTCAAAAAAGCTCATTCTCTGAAGCTTGTTCCTTGCGGTAGATTTCCAATGTATTCTGTAGTTGACCTTTTTGTATAGCCATGAGTCATAGTAACTGAAGTAAAGTTTATACTTCGCTACAATTGATCCTGGATCCCTTAAAGTTACAGACCAGGTTTGTGAGAAAGCAAAAGAGAGCATATGGCCCTCTGCAGCTCTTTTTGACTTGACCAACAGCCTGCCCACTTTGCAGACCTCTGATATGTTTCCACTATAAAGACGCTCCAGCACACTGACAGACTGTATCAATACACATCAAGCCATGCTGGCTATAGCACTACTGCTTGTGGTGGGGTAATGATGCTGGTGTTAGGAAAGAGATCTTTCCTGCTCAAGATCTGAGATTTATTTCTGATATCTGAACTACTGAAGGGCTTTAGAGATTTAACACTGATGTTTGTGTCCAAAACTGGGTTCATTCATTGGACTGCTGAACCATATTGTTTAGAAAACTATATCCATATTAGACGCTGACCGTTTTTGCTGATTATGGGCTAGTATGTCAAGAAATGCTTGAGTTAGCCTAAAAATTGTAGTTGTAAGGAGGAAGAATGCTGTCCTGATTTTTAGGATGATTTCTAACCAACCCCTTTCCCTGGTTCTCCACTGTCTGTCTCAATCAGAATAGAGCATACAAGAAGTTCAAATTGGGCCAGGTGTTCTCCTATTGAATGAAGGAAATGGGGAACAAAAAATGCTTGCTCTTACAGTTTTTCATGATATATCCAGCCCTCCAAAAGCCTTGCAACAAGAAAAGGAAGTGAAGGCCTGACTTCTAAAGGAGAAAGCTTATTTTAAAAGCTTGAGGCAATAGAGAACATATGCAACAGACTTGCAATATATAGAGAGCAAGGGAGCAAAACAAATCTTGAAGTACACTTTTGGAAAAAGTGGCGTACATACTGTTCTATTTACTTCATTATAAAGCATCCAAAACTGTTTTGCCATTTAGGGAAAATGTATTGGCTTTTCACCTAACTTTTCTGCAATGTACACTCGCAATACATAGCTGATGAAGAGCTGCTTTAAGTTTTTCCTTTTAAAATCTAGTTTTTAAAAAGTTAAACCTCTGTGGATGCTTAATACAATGCACCTGGTGACCTCCTTTCAGTGTGGTGGTGCATTACTGCCTTTAGGAAAAACAGTACTCTTTCACCTCACAATAATTTGTTACTAGAGCTGCTTATGCAACTACTCCCTATTATGAAGAGACGTTACTGAGTGTTAATACTAACATATAGGAAAGTGAGCTAAATCTTAGGGTGTGGAGAGTAACCACACTAAACTTTAAGTATACCTGACTTCTACTACATATGTCTGGCTGCTGTCATCTGAACATTCTTTCAGAGGAAGGGTAAATTGACCACTTGGGAGTTTATTTTACTTTGAAAAATGAGGGTGGTTTTTATGCAATGTACCTTTTATGATTTTTAGAATATTTTAAGGATCGAGATGAACTTTTCAGATCTACTTGCTAGCTGTTCTGGGGTTAACAGAAGTGAACAATAAAAGTCTTACTGGAATCTGGCTGTAATTGAAAAGGAGATGACTAAGGGGTGGAGTATGATAGAGATCTGTAAAATCATGACTGGTGTGGGGAAAGTAAATAAGGAAGTGTTATTTACTCCTCATAACACACAAACTAGGGGTCACCAAATGAAATTAATAGGCAGCAGGTTTAAAACAGAAATATTTCTTCATACAACACAGTCAACCTGTGGAACTTTGCCAAAGGATGTTGTGATGGCCAAGACTATAACAGGGTTCAAAAAACTAGATAAATTCATGGAGGATTGGTCCATCCATGGCTATTAGCCAGGATGAGCAGGGATGGTGTCCCTAGCCTCTGTTTGCCAGAAACTGGGATTGGGAGACAGGGAATGGATCACTTAATGGATCACTTATGAAAGTCTAATTTTGAGATCTATACATGTTTTCATAAATGGCAGAATCTTAATTTTATAGCTTTGATTGGTAATGGCTCTTTTACATTGTACTTAAATTTCACTCAATTTCCAGTTACTGTTAATTATGAACAGGTGATAGTCTGCTTTGTGCAGTTTCATCAGGAGATCAGAAGCAGGCAGTGTTAAGGAGCAATCCCTTTCCGTGGACTTCTCCACCTACATAACAAATGTACATTATAATAATATATTCCTATGTCATTAGCTCAAAGCTATTCAAGCAGTTTTTTGTTTGCCAATGTCATCAGAAGCTTCTAACTAGAGAGAGCTTATCAGTTATGTGTGTATATTGTCTGTCTTTTACAGCAATGACAAGCAAGGTCTTGTACTTAACCTTTGGCTATACTGGCATTCATTGAAGGTTCTAATATACTTCCAAAACCTTCAGAATACATTTTAATTACTCTTACCTCTCAACATTAGAAGTACACTACTTTTTTGTGAAACTGAGTGTAAACATTAAAAGCATTCACTACAGATGTGTCAGAGGGTTCTTTAGATTCTAATAGTATTAATGAGCATTTTTTCATTTTTCATAAGTGTTTTTGCTTTCTTGTCTTTCTAAACTGAGACTACTCATAGGGACTAGATAGCAGTTGAATTCTGTGTAGCAGTGGTGACAGATAAAAACCCAGTTAAAATGACACCACTCTTTCAATCACCCAGGCTCAATCTTGGTGACCTCTTCAATTCTTCTTTCCTTCCCTTTCACACACTCCACCTTTCAGACCACCATTTCCAAAATTTGTCCCTTTGTCAATATTAAGATACTTGTCCATGCTCTGGTAACTTTCCTTGTTGACTATTGTGATCTTCTCCTCTAGCCTTCACCTTCCTATACTCTGCTCTTTCCCTGTCTCTGTATATTCAAATGGGAAGATTGTTTTGTTTCTTTATGATCTTACCATCTCTCTCCAACCCCAGATCTCTGAACAGACATCCCCATTCCACATTTAAGTCCAAGCATCTCTGCAAAGCACTAACTAATCCACTTCTGCCTACATCTCTTTACTCATCTGTTCCAAAAGCCCCTCCCTACAGACTATTCAAGCTTGTCTCCTGAATTCTGCATCATTATGTGTAACGCTGCCTACGGTGACTCGAGAGTGAGGGTACCAATCTCAGGGCAGACTGCTAGGAAGCATGGCACAAACCCCAAATTAGCTGAGAATTCTATATATAGATTTCACCAACCAATTATCAAGTGTGAACTCTTCAGGCACTAAAACAGCTTTAATGTGGAGTCATATCTAGTCTCCTTCAGTACTACAACCTATCTTATCCAGGTGAATGTACCTTTGTGATAGATGGTCCCTTACACCAAGAATCACTTCAATATTCAGGTTACTCCTAGTCCCAAAGGACCACTCACTTACCCCAGGTCAGTTGCACTTTAGATCTCACACCAAAGACAACACTTGTAGCGAATCCTATAATAAACTATATGAAGATATATTAAAGAGGAAAAAGAGACCAGAGTTATTTTACAAGGTTAAAGCAGGTAAAAATATACACACAAATAAGTTTCAAAAGGTAATAGAAGCTTCTATAATCAGCAAGCTCTGTATGTCCTTTAGGGCTAACCCAAGCTAAGCAGCTGAAGATCTCTTGCCTATGCCAAGAAAAACCTTGCCTCCCAGAGTCCAAGCTACATACCTAGTTCCTTTTATTTGGGGGCTTCTATCCCTCTCCTGCTATGTGCAAACTCAGTTTTATCGGAAGAATCCACTTGCATGACTCATCTTCTACTCCTGGGGGAATTCTGTGCCACTGCAATTGCACAGAATTTGTGTTCCCCACAGATTGTTTTTGCTTCCCTGCCAAAAAATGACTTTCTCACGGGGAAGCAAAGGGAAGCCACAAGAGCAGTCATGCGACTTGCCCCAGCAATGTGTTTCAGATGCCCAGGGCAGCTGGCAGAGAGAGAAATCACTGTCCCCAGTCCCCCAGCATCTGAACCACCACTGAGACCCCCTGCTAAGCTCTATCCCCCCCCACACACCCAGGCCTCCTCGCCGCTGAGCCCCAACCACATTCACCTTGACCCCCCCTGCAGAGTCTCATTACCATTGCACACACAACCCCCCAACAAGCCCCTGTGCATCCAGATCGCCCGCCCACCGCTGAGTTGCCCACACCCAGATTTCCCCACCCAGAACTCTCTCAACCCACACCTGGATCACCCCACATTAAGCCCCTCCACACTTGGATCCTGGCTTGCTGAGCCTGCCTGGCCACATGGAGGGGCAGGGCCTTGAGGCGCTTCTGGGGCAGGCCAGGTCTTTACGCTGTGTCAGGGTTGGGTGCCGTCTCACTGCTGAGTCCATGTCTCAGCGGGGAGCTGGACAGTGATCTCCCATCTCTGTGGCAGCCAGTGGCTTGTGCTCCCCAATGCCATGCTGGAGCCTCCACGTTTATTTGACAAATAAAATTTGCAGAATTTTAAACTTTTTGGCGCAGAATGCCCTCAGGAGTAAGAATCCTCACTGGGGCTGGGCGGGAGAGAGAAGCAACAAATGCTGCACACATTCTTATAATACCTATTTTAACAGGGCTAACACACAGGTGAGCCATAGTGATTCCAGCTGTGTATTTATCATTGCTCAGTTGTGACATGGGGACCTTGGCATGAGCTGGCACCTGGTCTGCCAGCATCACAGTATCTTTCACCCACTCTTGCTTTCCCACTATCCAGTGTTCCTGGAACAACTTCCAATTGAATGTATGCTAGCCGCCTTCTCTTCCAAAACTTGTCATACAGTATTGTACTTGCTCTTGCTTTTAGATTAGAAATTTATTGGTGCAGGTACTTGTTTGACACAGGTCAACTCCTGTAAAGTATCTGGTATGATTATGGTATTATGTGTGGCTGCACTAATTTACAGTATAAAACACGAGAATAGGTATTGAAAAGAACTGATTCAAGTGTGTGTTCTGAGTCATTCAGTCCTTGGCCTCTCTTGAGACTAACGAACTCATTTCACGAAGGTCATCAAGTTCACATTTGGGGCACGCTCAGATTTCATGACAGAAAAATAACGTGTAAATAGCTTGTTTTCACACTTCTTCAAATCTCTTTAACCATTTTGATTCCAGTAAGTCACTGGTATAGTACTACAGTTTGTGTGATACTTACCCATGTAGTTGCACTGGGCTTTGTATAGAGATGGGTAGACTGAATTTGGACTCTGATGCCTGCTGATTCCCTAGCTGGTGTCTCAGTTGAAATCTAGTGCATAACAGGAAGTCCAAACTCAGAAGCCTGAGATTCTGTCTCTCTGTAAGCGAAACAGAAAATGTCAACGAAAACAGTTCAGAATGTTTGTTTTCCCTTTTCTGATTCACAGAGGGCAGTGCACACAGGCTCTAAGTTCTTTGGAGATCTTGGTTTAAATGTGAGTGATCTGTAAATCTCTGATACGAGACTGAACAAGGAAAGCTGTCTCTTTCCACCTTTCTGCAACATTTCCAGAATTTTTTCCTGGCCTGCACAATGGAGCTGGGTTAATAACTGAAGAGGCTGGAAATATTCAGAGACAAAGACTCCTATATGCTAGTGTGGGGGACTAATATTCCCATTTTAACTGAGCCTCATGAGCTCCATATGACTTAATGGTACCTTTTCTCCATTTCCTGTTTGGCATACCACTAGTGTGTAGACATTTATGTGGTTACTCTCTTCTAGGTGTGTAAGCATCTGCTCGTTGGCCTTCAGCATGGATGGCATGTTCCTCTCTGCATCCAGTAACACAGAGACAGTGCACATCTTCAAACTCGAGACTGTGAAAGAAAAGTAAGTTTCAGAAATGCTCAAGAAACAGACTTGTTGTTTGACAGTCTGGATGAATTCTCAGGAGCTTGGACACTTCCTTCTTTTGAAAACCCCTTACTGTTAAGGACATAGCAAGACAATTGTGGATCTGCTGGCTGAATTCAGCTGCTGAGATACACATGTCCCTCTGTAAATAGAAAAACTATTTCTATGATAAGTTGGCACATCCTTAGGAGAAAAATGGGGACACTTAAATTTTTTTAATCACATGTGCCTTTTACTACACAGTCAGTCAACCTCCCCACCTGCATATATCATAGTACTGACATGCATGGAGTGCCATAAAAGGCTGCAACTAAAAACACTTATGTTTGTGTGGGTTGAGGGTATGGAGCATATTGACACTCTAGATTATCATTTCAAGGGTGACCTGCAAAGGGAATATGGATTTTTGCCTTGTTTGCTGCTTCATGATGCATAAAGGAGTTCTAGAAAGGTTTTTCAGTTTTCCTGCATGATCTTTATATTAGAACTTCAGTTGTTGCTTACTGTTGTCTCTGAGGCCTGGTCTACGCTGGGCGGGGGGGCAAGCTAAGTCGGTCTAAGTCACTGCGGTAGGACGACTGCTGACGCTCCCCAGTCGACTCCGCCCTAGCGTCTCACTCTGATGGAGTACCGGAGTCGATGGGAGAGCGCTTGGTGGTCGATTTATCGCATCTTTGCTAGATGCAATAAATTGACCCCCGCTGGATCGATCGCTCCGGAAGTAAGTGTAGACATGCCCTGAGACTCTGGAAAATGGTTGGATTATGGTACTAGATAAACAATAGTGAAACTTGATTGAGAATGGAAGTGATTCTTTTGTATAGTCAGGTTGCTTAAATTTTTGTTAACATGTTGTCGTGCAATTTTATAAATAGGAAAAAAAAGTTAGCAATTTAACATCCTATCCATTCGCTAAAGGGCTAAGAGTGCTCATAGTACATGAGACTTGCAGTGAGAAGCCCAACAAAAATAGGGGATACCAGACTTATCAGTAGTGTTATTTCTAAGGGAGAGGGGGCAAACAAGGAAAAGAGCCTTTATACATCATAAAGTAAAAAGACCACCAGACATCCTTCTCCTGTTGCAGGTTGTTTTTAATGTCAAAGTACACAATTGAATTCAACTTTCCCTTTTCTTCCTCCTGAACTGTAGACCTCAGGAAGAGCCCACTACCTGGACAGGTTACTTCGGAAAAGTGCTGATGGCCTCCACAAGCTATCTGCCCTCTCAAGTCACAGAAATGTTTAACCAGGGCAGAGCCTTTGCTACAGTTCGCCTGCCATTCTGTGGACACAAAAACATCTGTACTCTTGCCACGTGAGTAAGGAGATGAGGTTTTTTCCCACCACCTGGTGGACTGCCAGTATCAAGCAAAGGAAGCCTTGACAGAATAGATAATGTTCCAAGGTTTTCTGGCTTGTCAGGTCACATATCTCCTCTATAGCTAGATGGCTAATGTATAGAACACATCAGGGATTGGATTGCCATTTGGTAACCATTTCAAAGCTTCGTCCTGCTCAGGAACAGTGTGTGAAAATTAATTACTCAGAGCCCGACTGAAACAGAAGGCATAAAGTTTCTTCAGGGATGATTGTGGAATGAATTGCTTTTTAAAGAGGATTTTGTGAGCTTCCAGAAATCCTTCATGGTGAAGGAAGAATGTTTAAAAACAGATTCGGACCTAGAATATTCATTCCCCATTAGTGCTGAATGAAATGTTAGTGCATTTTGATATTAAGTTGTTGTATTAGACAGTCATGACTATCCAATTCAGAAGACTTTAAAGGTAATTGCAGACCCCAGATTTGGCACCTTCCTAAGACAAGCTCTTAAATTTGGGTAAAAGTGTAGCATTTGTGAGTCTTTTTAACCGACTACACACATTTTAGTCTTCATTCTGTCTGAACCAAAAGTGGCGCATTTGGCACAGCTATCAAAGCAATAAACTGTGCAGTATTAAATGTGTTTTGTGGGGAATTAATAAATTTGTGCTGATCTACTCGAACTTACAGGTTTCATTTTACATTTAATAACATTTCATCTGATCTCAGAGCTCTCTGCAGACATTAAATAAGCCTCACCTCATGCCTGTGTGGTAGGGAAATATATCACCACGTTAGATGGTGAAACTGAGTGCCATGCGGTGCCACAGCGAGTGAGTAGCGGAGCTCGTATGCGAACCAGAGTCTTGACTCCTTGTCTCCTTTAGCCATGAGACCACACTGCCTCCACATGTGAGTTAATTGACATGCACGAGACCTACACAAATGGCTCCCTTGAATGTCAATGGTAGTTTTGTGCCGGATTCCCGTGCATGTTACTTTTGTCATGGGAGCCCTGCATATGTAGCCATTGAACCAGATTTCTTATGAGCTGTAGCGAGAGGAAAGCGATCACTTAGAAACCACAATTTTCTGCTGGTATAACACTCCCATTCTTAAGACTTGGTTTTCTGTGTCCTCTCCTAATCTCTTCTAGAATCCAGAAGATTCCCCGTTTACTGGTGGGAGCTTCTGATGGGTACCTCTATATGTACAACCTGGACCCCCAGGAAGGAGGAGAGTGCACACTAATGAAACAGCACAAGTAAGTCCAGACTCGGTCCTACCTGTGTACTTGTCACGTTTGGTTTTCTAATATAACTGGACTGACAAAAATCTTTGTTCCAAAACTCATTTCCTCCTGCTGAACTCAAATCTTAGAGCTCATTTTTGTATTGATATTTTTAAGAGCAGTGGCAGGAGGTGAGTAACCTTTAGAATCTCCTTGCTTCTTCCTTCCTAGTAACTGTTACACTAAGCATCACTTTCATAGCAGAAACTTAATGCTGTCTGATTGCAGTCAAGAATCAATCTGCTGTCAGTCTATACTCCCATCTCCTGCCACGCAGCTGGTGGTTCAGTTACTTTAACAAGAATATGAAACATGACACCTAACACACTTCTTCCATGGATGAGAGAACTTTCCAAAGGTGGGGAAGCATCATCCCCATTTTACAAATACAGAAACTGGCTCCTGCACTAATATCTAATGTCATGGGACAGGCTTACTTGTAAGCTACCTTGTCTGTAGGCTGGCCACATGGTCTATTTAGTAGCAGGTCTGTAGAATGGTTTAGGAGAGATCAGGGTTGATAGCATAGCAAAGATTCATAGGTTTTTAAGGCTAGAAGGGCACCATTATGATTACCTAATCTGATCACCTGTATAATGCAGATCATAGAATTTCACCTAATAATTCCTGCATCAGGGCTATAACATCTTTTTGGGCAAGAGCATATCTTCTACAAAAAAGTTGAAATCTTGATTTAAAGACTTCAAGTCATGGGTAATCCACCACATTACTGTGTGAATTGTTCTACTGGGTAATCCTCATTGTTTAAAAAAATGCATTTCTAGTCTGAATGTATCTAGCCTCTGCTTCCAGCCACTTAACTCGTTATGCCTTTGGCATAATTTAGATGATTTGTCTTCAGTGTTTGTGATGAGAAATGCAGTCAGCCAAATGCTTTCCCTACAATTCTCTGGAAGGCTGACACCTCTCGGTCACAATGCAAGTGATGTGTGGCATTGAAGATTGAGGAACTGATTACAATGACCAAAGGCATTAAAGATTTTATTAATATTACACATGTATGATTTTTTTTGCATGCCTAATGTGGAGGTTTTGCGCAACTGGTGTGCAGGAGTATTGACTGCAGTTGTATTGGTGATTGTTCCTTGAACCACTTCTGCACATCTAATCTCTTTCTCTGCCCACTAGGCTAGATGGCAGTATGGAGCCAGCCAATGAAATTTTAGAGTCTGCGTCACATGACCGGCCACTAGTAGCACAAACCTATAGTGCTGCTGTGACAAAAGGTACTTATGTGCCTTCATCACCCACAAGACACGGTAAGGCTAATGCTGGAAAACTGGGAGAAGATTATTCTAAAGATGATTCTATCCAAGATGGCTTCTTGTGCTCTTCCAAGTTTTGGCCTTTATCGTTATGACTCTGTAAACCTGTTATGAAGCATTTGTTCTGTTAGTCATAGTGGAAACAGAGGGTAGCTGTTAAGTGACTCTGAGAGCCACTTTGGAAGCTTCACGGGACAGATCGTTTGTCTTTGCTACTTTCTGGGCAGTCTGGACAGAACTGAATATGGAACTGTACTGGGACACCATAGTAATATATGCCTTAGGTTATGATGTTTTGTTAACCTTACGTAGTGTTTGGACAGACTCTTGGTACCGGCTTCTGTGCAGCATTTGGACTGCAGTCCTTTTGTAAGAGTTGCACAAGATACCCCAATATTTCTGTTGCTGTCATGATGACTTTTGCCACTGTCCCACCAGTCTGACATACAGATTAAATCTACTGGCTTGGTGGAGACCAGAATTTGAGTATGTTAGGGTTCCCTAAGTGAGTGGAGACCAGGTATATAGTTAATATAACCAGTATGAGTACCCTCAATTCCTTTGTTGGTGGCACACTGGCAGAAGATTTGGCCATGGAGATGACACATTTCACCGTCCCAGGGTGAATGCTGTGATGATCACAGCAGTGTCGGGGCAGGGGGTCAAAATTGTCAGCCACCTGCTCAGAACAAGGGAGTGAGCTCTGCTTAAATTTGGAAGCCTGATGATGACCTCATCAGCAAATCGTGGTTTTAAAAAACACTGACTTGTGACAAAGCCAATCTAGAATGGCAATGGTGCTGTTGCACGTAGTGTCTTGTACTTCAGCTTATAAACTTGCATCGGGAGCTTTCTCGCATCCAAGCTCCAATTTTTGCTACTGAACCCCAAACACTATCATTGTTTCTGCAGCCTATACAGAGGATCTGGGTGCAGTGGGTGGAGCTTGCCTGGAAGATGAAACCAATGCGCTGCGATTGGACGAAGACAGTGAGCATCCTCCCATGATTCTTCGGACTGACTGAACTTTTGACCTGTGAACTCACTCCTAAAGCTGAGAACACTGGCCTGATGTTTCTTGAGGAATCTCGTGTTATGCTGCTATGAACTTTGGCATGAATTGAGAGAGAGGATGACAGACTCCAAAAACAGTTTTAAACGTTGTAGCTGTAGTCCTAATTCTATACCATTGGAAAAATATATGGTTTCAATTCAGTGGCTTTTAATCTTGCTTATCGATTTTAGCTGTGTGGTTTTGCTTTTTTGTTTTTGGGCGGGATTTGTTTTGTTTTTGTTTTGTTGCCAAAACCTGCTCTTTGTGCAGTCCTCAACCTACTAGCTTTGCATGCATTCATGTGCCAAGCAAGCATTGGCGAGAGAAGCCACTTTATAACAAACTAAAGTTTGTATTTTTTTATATATGTATATAATACTTAGCACATATAAGGAAGGAGTGGAAAAGTGGTTCTGGATGCTGAGGCTGGTTCTGCACTGACAAAGGTCCAAATGGTTTCCTGTGCATTGGCTTGCAGGCATGCCTCATGACTGACATGCAACTTTTAAGATGCAATATCCTGTTTATTGGGTTTCCCCTTCCCCTTCCCTGAACCATTTGGTTAATTAAAATTCCTTCTGAATGTTGCTTATTTGTGGGAGTGTTCTGTTTGTTGGGATGGAAGGCCTGTTTCCTGACTGGAATTTCTTCTGTCCCCAAGAATATGTAATATAGAAAGTGCCTGTACAGGAAAAATCTTAGGGGAAGGAAAGCTAGGAAGGGGTAGACACTTACTGTTTTGTGGGGGGGGGGTTTGTGTTCATCTATCCTTGCTGTTTTGGAGCTGTCTGTCTTCAAGCCAAGTTAGCCAATATGCTGACTTAGAAGAGGTGTTTCAGGTTAATAACTTGGAAAGCACTTTCTTCCTCCCTCCCCCTGTTAGATCAGCTATGTCGCTGGCAGAGCAGCAATAATCTCTCATTTTATTCCTGCTTTAATCCCTCAGAGCAAGGCCAGCATCCTTCCTGCCCAGGACTGGATGGAGATAGCTTCAGAGTCTGTCAGCCCTACTTCGTAAATGGCCTTAAGGTTTTGCATTGGGAAGATACAACGCTCCCCTCTCCTTTCCTTGTCTCCATCCAATTTGGATCTGAGCATGCTGCCTCAGTAATGAAGGTTCAGGAATTATGGAATGCTGATGTAAATATAAATGACTATCCACCTGAGTTCCAGCTTTTGAGAGTTATTAATCTTCTCTCAAGTGTTCCTTGGATAACTAAACTACACTATGTGTTGCCTCCATTTCCACCGGCTTAAGGAGCACTTCTGATGCACTTGAAAGGGATGGTTGTCCTTTTGGCAGCTCTGGAATGACTGTTCTTGAACTGCTGTGACCCTGGCTAGGAGTGAACAAGGTTGGCCAATGCTGCCATCTATTTGTGCCTTTCGCTAAATCTTGGATATATTAGGTGAGCAAAATGATTACCACAGCATTTGGGTGTGAGTGTTGCTTTCTGTAGACTCTAAGCCTCCTTTATCTTTCAGATAGTGAAACTGATTACCCATCTCTCATTCTGGCACCTCTTCGAAACAAACAAACAAAAAACCCCCAAACCAATTGGAACAAAAGAGTCATAAGTCTTGAGAGAAAACAGAACCAGGATTTCCTTGAGTGCATTCACAAATTTAACTTTCCTATCAATCACACAACTATGGTGCTGCTTAGATTTAGGATTTGCTACTATGCATGCTGTTGAATAGGGGCATGCAATGGCAGTTTGTCCTCGGAGCTCAGCGCAGGTAGCTGGGCTTCTGTTTCCTTTAAGGGAGCAGAGGATGGTGGTAGGCCCTGCCAAAGAGTCATATTGTGTACAAACTTACCTATAGTCATGCTGTCATTATAAAATGAACCACTGTTAGTCAAATCATTTTCCTGGAAGAGAATCTTCACCGTTCTCTCCCAAACCCCAGATCCTTCTCATGTGGTGAGGAAGCATCAGATTTGCCTCTACCCACTTTCTGAGCTCTCTACTGTTCTGGATATGTTGAATGGAGCAACTAGTTTGGGCCTCTTCAGTGGTCTCCTCTAAGTGTATTGTGTTCTGAAACATGTTGAAATCTCATTAAGTCTCCGAACTTCAAGCTCTATCAGAAAACTAAGCCCCATGAATAGAATTTGTTACCATTTGTGAACCGCTGCGGGCTTTGCTGTGGAATTTATAACTTTAGTGAGGCCTGAAATGCAAGTCTTACAGCAAATACAAGCTCAGCAGGTTTTGTTGGTAGCCGTATAACTACCAAAAGACTTCAAATGTAGTTCTGGTCACGTCCGTTTTGATAACCCATTCGGAGGCTTGGCATAAATTCTAAGCTCCATCAGAAGAGCTTGTAATAAACAGTCATGAGCACCACTGACGTAACATAGGTCTGGTAAAGGTACAAGCTTTACAACTTTTGAGTTATAACGGCACCAAAAAATACTTTCCTCCATTTCAATGTAAACTAAGGGAATTTCTTGACTGTTTCCCTTTTTAAAAAAAAAAAAACAGTGAGTGCTAGTGTACAATTCTCAAAATACTACACACCTGTCAGGACATTCATAGTTACGGTTCCAACACCAACCTTAGCTCTGCCTCTCTCCTCTCTCACCTATAAGCTTGAGACCCCACACGTGCTAACTATATTTCCCATAAATGCCATAGACTACCATCTCCACCCATATTCTACATATGGACAGGTGAATTGCCCACTAGACTCAATACTCCCGCAATTCACCCTTCTGCTCCAGGCTGAAGGCGATAATTTCTAGTATCTTGACTTTCCTGTGCAGTCCAGAGATTATCCTTTCTTGGCCAGCATACCCCTATGGGCCAGAGAGCCCAACCTATCTCACTCACCATCACTGCTGTACCTACCTGTCCACTGGAGGTCAAAGAAGCCACTTTAAAGAGATCTGTCTTTATCCAAACCACTCCACACACCAGCTAGTCACAGATCCTAGAATATGTAATGCCCCTGACTATGGGGATGACTTACATCTGTTTCTATCCCCATGGGAAGGAGCTGGCTTGCTTGTAGGCCCAGCTTGGCAACCTCCTTTCTGTCAGGTAAAATGTGACTGCCATATCTCCCAGCTGGCCCTATCTCTTAGGTCTGTCACCAGTCGTGCTGTAAACAATTCAGGTGTTGAGAGACACTCATTGCATTTCCTCTTCCATCTCCCGTTCAGCCTGGATCTTAAACATTGCACCAGCAGAAGTGGGAACCTGGCCATTGGTAACTGGCTGCTGACAAATTTAGGAGTTCTCTTCAGCATAGGGCTTAATCCCAGGTGTACAAGGACCTGCCTTATAGTGACAACCCACTCTTCCGTCATGTATCCTCATATGACTAAGGAGCGTACTCTTGGAATTCCTGTGCTCCACAGTGCAGGTGGTGGTAAAACCATTAACTGTGTATTTCCTGAGTTCCTAGTGTGTGTGTGTGTGTGTGTGTAGGGTTCATATTCTATTATCACTCTAGCGGGCAATATATTCTCAGCCATAACTCCACCTATATTTTTTTTAAATACTGCACTTATCAAAGGCTTATTTTTAACAATAAAGCTGTCTGGGGGACAAGCGTCGGTATGTGGTAAAATGTATAACCAAAGATGGCCTGCTGGCGGGGGAGAAATGTGCGTAGACTTGGAATTCTAAACTCAGGTGTTGCTAGGTTCTGGTGTTCCTAGTTCCCATTGAGTACCATAGATAGAGGGGCTGCATTTCAGATACATTCTGTTAATGTGTCCATAGATAGCAAGTATGGTTGTTCTGTGGCTGCCTTGAGATCAGTCAGTTCTTGTAATTTTTCTCTTGCTTATTTTTTGTTGAGTTATAAACCAGGAGATGTTGCCTGCTTTGGACTCGCCCCATAGCATTGTTCCTGCAGGAGAACAGTAGGTAAATCTAGCACTTAAAAAGTAACTGGGCATGGCAGAGAGGGGAAGTGAGCATTGTGGAACCATGTGAGGAAATGGCAGGAGGTTCGTAAAAGCTGCTGCTTTTTTCCTAAAGTCCCAATTCAGCCAGGCACTGAAGCACGTGAGTAGTCCCAATGAAATCAGTTAGGCTCAAACTTAAGCACCTTGCTGAATTGGGGCTTCGCTGAGGAATTTCTTAGGGCTAATACCCCACGGCTAAATTTCCATAAAGGAGTAGGAAAAAGCTATAGCCTTCTTTTTAACTGCCTCAGATTGCAAATGAACATCAGTTGAGTACAAACCTGAAGCTGTTTCCTTAAGTATAGTAACAGGAGTTTCCAGCTGAAAGGAAGTTGTTTACAGCTAATAATCTTTTAAAAAGGGAGACCAACGGGAGAACTACCACCACTGAATTCAGCCAGAGACCTAGGATTGCGAATCTGATAAGCAGAACTTTTTCCTACTGGGAATCTCTCACTCTGCTTCCTGCGTTCTAATAATGGCATCTGCACAAAAGAGAACGTGTAATAAGGCTTTAGAATTTTTTTCCTAGAGGGTCACCTCGGGTACTCAGCATAGCTTTCTCTTGTATGCAGACCAGTTGCTGCTGTCTGCGGGAACAATCATGTCCTCCCACCCCCGAAGGCATTGTCTGTGGTCCTCCTCACTGCACTTGAACAACTCAAAAACCCTGCCCTGCTTTGGAAGTTTTACCCCTTACAGTTAAAACTCAACTGTAAGGAGTGCAGTAAAGTTTTGATTTAACCTAGTAGCACTATAGGTCAAGACTAAAATGTCTTCTCTGAGCAAGCATAATTCTTGTTTCTGGGAGTCACGCCATATGTTGAAAGGAGATTAGACCCTTAAAATGCTAATGCGGCTCAGGAAAGTGCTCACAGGCAAGAGAGTCTGGCTCCTGGTGTGTGAATAACTCACTTCAGATTGCAATTTCACAATTGAAGGCACTTAGCAAATTTTCATTTATGCATCTTTGATACTTAACTGGCACAATCCATCTCTGTAAAATAGCGGACAACAGGTCTTCACTCTGGCTTGCAAGTAGCTACTTTTCCATGTGCATTGTGGGTGTCTTGACTCTTTTCTGTTGATCATACGGTTGTAGTAATTGCACATTAGTCCTTACTTCCTTTGTACAGAATTTGATTCATTTGTGGGTGGGTGGGGAATTTGGCAGTAACTAGTGTGGGGAGTCAAATCCAAATCCCCAGCTCCTGAATTGAATGGAGTCAGTCTTCTCAACGCTTTCCACCCAATCAAATCTTTCTCTTTCAGATTTCCTTCCTTACCTGGAGGAAGCTGCATCCTGCAGTGCTAATAAGCTTCTGTTCAATGTCTGTATAAATAAATGGAAAAATCTGTTCACAAATAACATTCCACACTATCAAGTGTCCAGCTCTTATTGCTAGCCCATTGCTGTTCAAATTTTATAATTGCATAAGAAATTAAACCTGTGTTGTGATATGTATTTTGTGTCTGCCTTATTCATTTGCTACATGAAAATGGGGTCTGTTAGCTATAGGTGACTTTGTGCAAAAGAGAAGAGCACTAGTTTGGGTAGAGCTGTAGCTGATAAAGCTACAGCCAACTCTGTGCCATGTACTTGCTGTCAAGGGACACCATCAGTGTTAGTTTTTACCTCTTGCAAAACATTGCAAAGATCATTGTGAAACAGTGCAAGGACACCTGGCAACTTTCACCTCCTGGCAGTTTTCTAAACACTTTTCTTCTCCCCTCAGCAAGAAGAGTCTGGCATGGCTGGAGGGGAAGGGGAACAGAGCCTGCCTGACAGTCACTGCTAGCTTAGCATAAGGGTTTGTGATGGTGAGACATCCTCAGAACCAATTTTCTGCTCCCCCTCACTAGTTTCACACAGGGACCTTTGTGTGTAAGGGCAGGAGGCAGTTCTGGCTGCTCTTCCATTCCAACCTTGGACCCTACACATTTAAATTGAGAAATTCATAACTGGCTTCATTTGCTGAATGAGAAATGGTTACATGCTGGCATCCAGCCAAACTGCAACAGCTGCAGTGCCACGGTTGCACAGTTAAACACGAAACAGACGGAGCCTGGAGAAAAGTGGGCTCTTGGCCTTCGGGAGGAGTCTTGTATCAACATAGCATCAGCATTCCATGAGTCGAGGGCGGGAAACAGACTATATAGAGAGCACTGTCCAAACACACAGAGAGAAACCAGGGAAAAGTAGCCTTCTGTTTTGTTTTAACAATCTGCAGTAATGTGTGTGGATACTGTCCATTTTAATACACAAACGCTCTTCCTTTTTAGGTTTCAGAGTAGCAGCCGTGTTAGTCTGTATTCGCAAAAAGAAAAGGAGGACTTGTGGCACCTTAGAGACTAACCAATTTATTTGAGCATGAGCTTTCGTGAGCTACAGCTCCCTTCATCGGATGCATGAAGTGAGCTGTAGCTCACGAAAGCTTATGGTCAAATAAATTGGTTAGTCTCTAAGGTGCCACAAGTCCTCCTTTTCTTCCTTTTTAGAGTCCTAATTATGTGTAGTCCTCTTCCACCCCCACCAAAATTCTCTGGCTAGTCCTATCCTGCAGGGAAAACTAGAAATAAGAACACTGGATACAATAGCATTAAAAGGGTGGCTTCTCTAAGGCATTCTGTCTGAGTGGACTGGGGTGTGTTACTTAGTTTTTCTTGTATGCAGTATTTCTTAGGTTCAATGGAGCAAACTCTGCTTTCACCATTGGAGCGATGTGCTAAGAGAAACCAAGGATGTTGTCTTTCAAATATCAAACTCCTGGACAGTGTGTAAAAATGTTTTCACACTGCATCCAGGAGGGTTGTGGGAAGTCTGCAGAAGCCTTAGGGGTAAAAAGCTCTATCCATTTTTAACTACAGCCTAACCAGGGCTCTTTAAAGTGGCATCATTTTTACAAGCTGCTTTTCCACTTTCTCATGTGCCCTCTACCACCATTTTCTTCCCTCCTCTTCCTCTCCCCCCACCCCAAGGAAAAACAGAATTGCAAGAAAGCAAGACAACATGTGCGTCTATATATATATTTTAGATCTATACTTATACAGCCGCATATTCGGCAGTCGGGAGGATTACCTTAAATAAATTCAGCCCTTGAATTAAGCAATTCCATTGAAGTCATTGGCTTTGTACCTGTTTACGACATTACTGACTCCGACCTATTAAATCTGAATTCCCAGGGAAGCAGATGAGAATATTTCAGTCTCAGATTTACTTTATCACAATGAGCAAACTTCAAACCCATTGTCTTTGTAAGTGCGCTTTATTTGCTGCCAATTAGTCTTTAATTCTCTCTCACCTTGAGCGGTCTCTAGGTAGACTTGTGACTTTCAGGAGGGAAGTAAAAACTTAGAGGGTTTTGCCCCCAGTTGTAGTTCTGAGCTTTTGATTCTGTTCCTTAGTGCCTGAGCCCTAGGACTCTTGACTCCAGGATGAAATCTGCTCAGGGCAATACAATTGCTGAGGCTATAAATTAGTCCGGTCATACATACTGAACTGTGAAAAGACTGTTCTTGGGGAATGTGCAGTAATGGTGAGGTGGATATTAAACAAAGGGTAGAATACAGATTTGCAGAAGTCCTGGAAGACAGTATCCATCTTATTCTTGCAAATGCTCTGACTTTTAGGAAACCTCTTCTAATGCAGCATAACTGTTTCACAGTGATCCGGTGGTAATAAAATAGCGGGTATTGGATGAACTTTAGGCACAGGCAAGCATTGTGCCTCCTCTTCTCTTCAGATGTTGATGCTGAGGTTCAAAGCATGCATTGGTGTTGGGCTTTCTTCCCTATCTATCTAAGAGAGAGATCAGGGATGGGCAAACTTTTTGGCCCGTGGGCCACATCTGGGAATAGAAATTGTATGAAAGCTCACAAAATTGGGTTGGGGTACAGGAGGGCTAAGGCAAGGGATTGGGGCATGGAGGGAGGCTCAGGGGTACAGTGCTGGGCGGTGCTTACCTCAAGCAGCTCTCAGAAGCAGCAGCATGTCCCTTCTCCAGCTCTTACGCGGAGGCGTGGCCAGGCAGCTCTGTGTGCTGCCCTGTCCACTGGCACTGCCCCTGCAACTCTCATTGGCTGCTGTTCCCAGCCAATGGGAGCTGCAGAGGCTGCGCTTGGGGCAGGGGCAGCATACAGAGTGGAGCCCTCTGGCTGCCCCTATGTGTAGGAGCTGGAGCAGGGCCAGCTGCTTCTAGGAGCCACGTGGAGCAGTCCCCGACCCTGCTTCGTGGCTGGAGCGCCCAAGCGGGACAAGCCCCAGACCCCACTCCGCAGTGGGAGCTCGAGGGCCGGATTAAAATGGCTTGCGGGCCAGATCTGCACTCTAGTTTACACCCCTGATCTACATAGAAGATTTTTGCTGAATGTTGTTCTGAGCACTAGTGTAGTGTAGTGCAGGGGTATTCAATAGGGCCACGGGCTAAATCCAGCAACCCCAGACGCTTTTTTGAACGCACAGTGAAATCTTTTATTTACTTATCACTGTTTTTGTATTTTGGAATCTGGACCATGTCTATATCTTGACCAAGAAATTTGGACCTTGACAAAGAATAGATTACCCCCTGGTATAGTGCTTGTCATAGTCTCCATACCCTATGCCAAACTAGCAACCCCTGGGCTCTGTCAGGGGTGGGACCCTCTGCACAGACAGTTCTGTGGCCAGATTTTGGGCAGAGTTCTGCCAGGCATGAGGCACAGATTCCTTCAACTAATTTCTTGGAGCAATGTGAGTTAAATGGGATTCTAGGCTCACCGTTACTTAGTTTATTTAAAAACACACACACACACACACACACACCCCACAGAGATATATAGATATAGATTAGATATTTCACCAGCTGTTTTAGCATCTTTTTATGGTAAGTTTTTAAGAATATCAAGTTGCCTAGTAGGGTTATATTAATAGATTTTTTAAGAGCAGGTCATCTAGTCTGACTTTCCTGCATAACACAGGCCCTAGAATTTCACCAGTGATTGTGTTACAGATAGGTTACCATGTACTAAGGCCTAGAGTGAGATCAGAAGTAAGACTGTAAACTTGTGCCCTGTTTCTGTAATCTTTACAACCACTGTCGCTGCAGATTTGACAAAATGCAAAGAAGGTACCAATGTGAGATTTCTAAAAATAGCTGCAGCACTAGACCCAAGGTTTAAGAATCTGAAGTGCTGTCTAAAATCAGAGAGGGGCAAGGTGTGGAGCATGCTTTCAGAAGTTATAAAAGAGCAACACTCCGATGCAGAAACTACAGAACCCGAACCACCAGAAAAGAAAATCAACCTTCTGCTGGTGGCATCTGACTTAGATGATGAAAATGAACATGCATCCATCTGCTCTGCTTTGGATCGTTATCGAGCAGAACCCGTCATCAGGATGGATGCATGTCCTCTGGAGTGGTGGTTGAAGCATGAAGGGACATGTGAATCTTTAGTGCATCTGGTATGTAAATAGTTTGTGACGCCGGTTACCACAATGCCATGCGAATGCCTGTTCTCGCTTTCAGGTGACATTGAAAACAAGAAGAGGGCAGCATTATCTCCTGCAAATGTAAACAAACTTGTTTGAGCAATTGGCTGAAATAGGACTGAGTGGACTTGTAGGCTCTAAAGTTTCACATTTCTATTTTTGAATGCAGTTATTTTTTTGTACATAATTTGACATTTGTAAGTTCAACTTTCATGATAGAGATTGCACTACAGTACTTACATTAGGTGAATTGAAAAATACTATTGTTTTTTACAGTGCAAATATTTGTAATCAAAAATACAAAGTGAGCACTGTACACTTTGTATTCTGTGTTGCAATTGAAATCCATATATTGGAAAACGTAGAAAACATCCAAAACTATTTAAATAAATGGTATTCTATTATTGTTTAACAGTGCGATTAAGCGCATGATTAATTTTTTTAATCACTTGACAGCCCTAAAAATACTTAAAACAAAGCTGGGCCTAATGAGCTGGAGATCGCTTGAGAGCCTGTGCTGGCCAGGATCTGAAAGATTTGGCCTGCTATTGGAGCTTTGGTTTTCCCTAGCGGAGCACGGTGCTTTGTGGGGCATATGCGGGGAACATAGCTGCATTAGGACAAAAAGTTTGAAAGAGAGATGAAGAAGAAATGGCAGCAAAGCACACAGTCCATACCTGAAAGCGAGATGAAACAGAAAGGGAAATCAGAACATTGAAAACCGCCTCTGGACTTGATATCTCCTCTGAATTTCTGAAGAACCTGGGAACAGCTAGCAGACAAGGGCTAGCCATCTTCAATCTAGATTTCTTGTTTGCAATGTTGTAGTCGTGTTGGTTCCAGGGTCTTAGAGAGACAAGGAGAGTCCAGCAAAAGAGATTACCTCACCCGCCTTGTCATTCTATCTAGAGTCGTACATGAGAATAAAATACCTAAGAGCTGGCACAGAGCAAAAGTAAAGTCTTGCCAAAACCTGAGAGACCGCTGACTTGCAACAACTCCCCGTTTCTTTGATATGCTGCATGTACAGATTACTTCAAAGGCTTATCCTTCAAAGAATTGTCCCTATAGTTGATAACTTGAGTGTAGATCAAGCAGATTTCAGACCAAACCCCCGCAGTGCCTGCAACCAAGTGCTAGCAGTCACCACCTAAATCAGAATGGCTGCCAGGCCAGGCCGAAGACAGGCTCAATATTCCTAGATCTTACTGTTGCATATGATACAATGTGGTATACAGGTCTACTGTAAGAATTGTCACTGTCCACAACAGTGGGTTGTCATGGTTATGGAGCTGTTTCTGACAGGCTGCCTATTCCAAGTTTCACTTGGACAGAAAAACCAGCTCCTGGAGGTCCCAAAACTGCGATCTACCCCCAAGGCTCCATGTGATGGGTTCCCCTCATGGTGCCACTTGAAACTGGGGTACCGCTGAGCCCACCTGTCCCACCGGCCGGGGTTCCCTTTACACTGTACTGCTGAGAAAAGCCCTCCTTCAGGCTTCAGACTGCACTTTACCAGCTGCAGTTTCATACAGATGCTGAGATCAGCTCTGCCTGGGACGGCTCAGCTAAGGAATTGCCTAGCACTCAAGTGCACCCCCCCCCCCCCGGAGTGTAAACCCAAAATTGTATCCTCTTGCACTGCACAGAGAATTATGCAACGTAAGCCCATTGAAATTTGCCCCTTCCTGCAATGTGGAGAAAGATATGCACAGGTTTTTGCCCGTCCCCCCAGTTATGAATTCCACAAACTGGTTTTAGAGAAAACAAAAACAAGTTTATTGACTACAAAAGAGAGATTTTAAGTGATTATAAGGGATAGCCAACAGATCAAAGCAGATTACTCAGCAAATAAAACAAAAATGCAATCTAAGCTAAAGCTACTAAAGAAACTGGTTACAAGTAGCACATTCTTACCCTAAATGTTGTTTTAGGCAGATTGCAGAGATTCTTGAAGGCCAGCTGAACTGGCCTGCAGCTTAAAACTTCAGATACTTCATTCATAGGCTAGACACCCTTCCAGCCTGGGCTCACTCCTTCTCCCCCACCCCCTTGTCCTTGTTTATGAGATCTTTTTAGCAGTCCTCCTGGGCGGGGATTCAGTGAAGAATGACCCCTGATTATGTCACTCCCCTGCCTTAACTAGGTTTTACATATGGCGGGAATCCTTTGTCTTCCAGTGTGATTCCCACCCCCGGTTATATGAGCCTACTTCGTGGGTGCTCCGGGGCTGGAGCACCCAAGGGGAAAAATTGGTGGGTGCTCTGCACCCACCAGCAGCTCACCACCCCAGCTCACTGCCTCCGCCTCCTCCACGGAGCCCGCCTTCCCCGCTTCTCCTCCCAGCGCTTGCCACTGCAAAACAGCTGTTTCGTGGCGTAACAAGCTGTGGGAGGGAGCAAGGAGCAGCAGGAAAGCAGTGCGCTCAGGGGAGGAAGCGGGGTTGGGGTATGGATTTGGAGGAGTCCAATGGGGCAGGGAGTTGGGGCGGGGACTTTGGAGAAAGGGTTGGAATGGGGGCAGGGCATGGATGGAGTCAGGGCGGGGGGGGCGCGAGCACCCCCCGGCGCCAGGAGAAGTTGGCGCCTATGCCCCCGGTCAGTGGAAAAGTACTAATTTTATCATGGAGTCCAGTATCAGGTGACTTGATCACATGACCCTGCAGCCACAACTCAAAGTCTGTTTGCAGCATCCACAGGGAGGTGGGAGATTAAGATCTTCAAAGACCTATTGTTTTTCCTAATGGCCCTTTCTAGACAGCCATCTAGACTGATTGCATTCTGTCTAGTGGGTGTTCCCCAGGTGTAAACACATTTGTAATAGATGCATAGACAATATTCCCAACTTCAGATACAAAAATGATACAGGCATACGAATATGACAATCCTATTCAGCAAATCACAACTTCTCATGTGACCCATCTTTCATAAAATACATCTTAGATATGCTATAATCGTATCATAACAATATGTCCATGAAGAATATGGGGCATAGTGTCACACTCCCATTTTGGGCCCCGACACTCTTCAATCTCTTTACAAATGACCTTCCCAACACCACAGCCAGGCATCTTATTTATGCAAACATCATCTGCCTGCCAATACAGGGCCAGGATTTCAATCCCCTAGAAGTCTTGGAAGCTGATGTGAAATAGATGTCGCACCATTGCAAAAGATGGAGACTTGCACCCTAGTACCGAAAAGACAGTTTCCAGCCACTTCCATCTATATCATACAAAGGCCAACAACTCGCTCAACATCTTCCTGAATGGACGCAGGCTAGACCATGACCCAAAGCTTGTGTATCTAGATGTTATGCTGGACTGTACCTTGATTTTCAAAGAACTGCTTACCAAGACCTTGCTGAAAACAAAGAGAATAAACCATCTTATCAGTAAACTACCTGGTTTTACCTGGGGAGCCAATGCGCAGACACTAAGATGCTCTGGGCTTGCCTTGTGCTATTCTGCAACAAATTAGTGTGGTTCAGCTCTTTTCACACAAGACTAGTAGACAGTCAGCTGAATGAAATCATGAGTAAAAAGAAAAGGAGTACTTGTGGCACCTTAGAGACTAACCAATTTATTTGAGCATAAGCTTTCGTGAGCTACAGCTCACTTCATCGGATGCTCACGAAATCTTATGCTCAAATAAATTGGTTAGTCTCTAAGGTGCCACAAGCCCTCCTTTTCTTTTTGCGAATACAGACTAACACGGCTGTTACTCTGAAACCTGAAACCATGAGTGTTATAAGAGATACCATGAGACCGACTGACCTGGTCTGGTCGCAAGTCCTGTCCAACATCATCCCTCCTGACATCAGGCGACAAGTCACCTTGCAGAATCTGCTCTTGAAGGTACGAGACATGCTACATCTACTCCTGTTTAAAGACGTGTTTGATCCAGGGAGCTGCCACATCAGCTTAAGGCGCCCTATTTGGACTGTTCCCCTGAGAAACCTCCCTAATATGACTTCCAGGCTGTGTACTATGTGGCAAGAATAAGCTACGAACATAGGCATTGGCTGTCTCATGACAGATCCAGCAATCCAGCCCCCTGGTTTTCACCTTTCATACCATCTTTGGGTGAAGCTTAATTGTTTCAGCTGTGGAATGATCAGATGTGCTGCTAATGATTATAAGTGTGGCCTTCCTGACTTTCCTCTTTGATGCTGTGGCCCGGTTGATGTAGGCCACTTACCTGCAGGCTGCCTCACGGACTTGCCCGATGCCCTTCCCCCAGATGTTGAATGATTAAGACACTTGATGCTCTATGTAGATGCAATTGCTATATGTATAATAGGAGAGAAGTAGCCACTTTGATTAAAGGACTAAAAAAAAACCCAATTGCCCCAAAAGGGAGGACAGGCTGTCTGTTCATGTAGGGCCTGCTGTCTCAATTACGTGAAGACAGCTACCAGGCCGTAGTTGTCTTTAATAATTGTTGTGCATATTATGTGCCCAGAGCCATGGTGGTGATGCATTAAAAAAAATGATGATGAAAGACAATATAACATGATTCAAAAGACTTTAATTGGGTCTTGAAGAGGGGAGTCTGGTGGACGTAGATAGAAAGGGAGTTTCATAGACTGGGGCCTTGAACCATGGAGGCCCGCCCCTTAACCTGATCTGGAAGAATTGGTAGGGCTGAAAATAAGGCCAACCAGGCTGAGTTTACCAGGCTGAGAGTTAGTGAGATTTACCTTGGGCTGGGGTTAGAAGGAGCTCTCTACTGACTGGGGGTTGGGGTAGGAGGGTGGCAAAAACCCGCCTTTCATTTCATTATTTTGTTACTAACCTGCACCGAATAGGTATAAAATAAATGAGCCTAATATGTCTTGAGAGCCAAGGTGGGTGAGGTAACATCTTTTATGGGACCAACTTCTGTTAGTGAAAGAGAGAGACACGCTTTCGAGCTTGCACAGAGCTCTTCTTCAGGTCTGTGTAAGCTCAAAAGTGTGTCTCTCTCACCAACAGCAGCTGGTCCCATAAAAGATATTACCTCACCCATCTTATCTCTCTAATATCCTGGGACCGATAAGGCCACAACAACACTGCCTTCAACAACCTCATATAATTTAGTCAAACAAGAGAAGCCGCTTCTGAACCGTGCACATCTAGATCCTGAATAAGATAGTGCTGATAGCTAGAGGCCTTCACGCCAACTTGTTAATGAGCTATTAATTGGATCGTCTGACTCCTGGCTAGCAATTTGCTGTCCGGCCAGTAGGTGGTACAACACTCCTGATCAAAACCGACTGCAGCCTGGCAAAAGGGCCTTCACTGGGAAGGGCTCTCCCGCTGAGGCTGAGGCCTGTCAGAGAAGATGAGGGAAGGGAGTGGCCGCTCCATGGGAGCAAAGAGAAGCTTTGCCAAGCCAAGGGTGATGCCGAGAGAGAACTCAGCTATGAGGAACGTAAGTGCTGTTCCGAGCACCGCAGGAGGAAAATGTCTCACTTTCTCTTGTCAGCAAGGAACATCGCCCTGAAACCTGCTGCTGTCTGTGTTAGAAGGTATGGGCGAGGGCAAGCAACTGAGGACCCTGTTTTCTGCTGGCAGAACTCCACAGCCCTCCATGGAGCCCTGCCGGCAAATATTTTGACCCTCTCTCTTGCCGTCCTACGTTACCTGCTCATCTCACTGTGCCTGTTTCCAAAACTGGAATAATACCCTCTGCCATAGGGTGCTTTGATATGCAAAAGGGAGTTTGGGGTGAAATCCTGTCCATATTGTAGTTAAAGGGAGCTGTGCTATTGGCTTCAGCAAGGCCAGGATTTTATCCTGTCAGTGCAAGGCAGCATTTGCTGTTTATTTCTGCAGCCCAGGTAGCATTAGGTGCAGTTTCCTTTGCTGTTTGAGGGATACAGCCATATCCCGATATGCTTACAGCTTCTACCCAACCTTTGAGTATTAGTTGAGTGCTGGCTTCCTGCCTGAGGCTGCGTGGATAACACCTGGCTTGTATATAGCACTCTTCATTCATAGATCTCAAAGTGCTTTAACATGGAGGTCAGTTTGGTAACCCAGTGTTTACAAATGGGGAAACTGAGGCACAGAGAGGGGAAGTGACTTGCCCAAGGTCAACCAGCAGGCCAGAGCCAGGAATAAAACCCAAGTCTCATGCCTTGCAGACCAGTGCCTTTGCCCCCTAGGTGTGGATGAAGGCACTTGTAGCCTCACTCTGATAAGCTACAGAAAATACCAGTAAATATGACTTAATGTGTGACATTCCCCAGGGTACAATCTGGACAGATGGACAGCTGTGTCCCCTCAAATCTCCAACCTGGGGGGCCTTTTACACTGCTTCGCTGTAAGAGCAATCATTCTTGGTGCTGCTTGCACACAGCCTCTCACATGTAAAATCTCTCCCAGCTGAATTACATGATTGCTCTGGCTTCATGAATTACGTACAGGCAGACACCAGCAACTTCCCAGTCCCAGACCTTCTCCAAGAATGTATGACTTGTACTGCCCAGCACCCTCCTGGACAATACTAGGTCATAGAAAGTCCATCATCTCATTGATGGAAAATGATATGCATAAATCCTGTTATCTCAAGTGGCGTTCCCAACACTTCAATCCAAACACACTGGTTTAGCTAAAACAATAAAACAAGTTTATTAACTACAGAAAGATAGATTTTAAGTGATTATAAGTATAGGGCCAGAGATGTCAGAACTGGTTACAAAGAAAAGAAAAGATAAAATGTAGACTATCTACTGGCTGGAAGCTTCCAGATCAGGACTCGTCCCCCAAGTCAGTGTTTCTTCAGGTGTTGTTGCTGCCATGAGCAGAGAGGAGTGGAGCAGAGAAGTGTGGAGGAGAGTGGTAATTTGTCTTGTGTGTGTTATTTTTTCTTATACCATTATCCCCTCTTTGAAGATTATCTCCAGCTGGGGGTCAGGCGACAGCCAGTCTGTTTACATGGGAACCTCCAGTTGTTCTATTGGCAATCTGTAAAATTCTTGCTCACACCCTTCTTGAATGGCCACTAACCTAGCTGATGGACCAATTGATTTTGTTGACACCTGGCTAATGTGTTGGTTTGTCTTTTGTTCCTGAGGAACTGGTTTGTGCCTGCTTCTCTAAACTTGGAGCATGTTATACAGTAGAATCTTATAACTTTACATACAATGATGATACACATATTTTATCAGGAATGATAATGTTCAGCAGATGGAGTTTTCACAGGATACCTCAGAAGGCATACTTTGTACAAAATGTATCATGGATTTGTAAAAAGGATGAATATAGGCATATAGTCTGTCTCACTGTGATATGTACATTATAGGTTCAATATTGGTGTGAGGCTTTATCCTCTATATGGAGCAGTAATGTTTAATCGCCACTAGGGAAGGGCGAGAATATGTAGTGCCAGGACTGCCCTGAAGAGGGCCTCCTTCATCAGAGCCAGAAGTATTCATGATTGACTCTAGGAGTTGGGCTCCTACCCAAGACTGACAAGGATACTGAGTTTATGGCGTCTGCCAGTGGAGGGTGCTGCTCTTTAGATGAGCTGCTGAGATGGGATGTTAATTTAGCACCTCTGGTAGGAGGTAAAGATTCTGTGACTTTTTTAAAGAATAAGGGATAACTCATCATTTCTGCCCTATACAACTAGGGTCTCTTTTCCAAGGCACTGTGGGGAGTGGAGGTGGGGAGGAGCATGTTCTCATGGCAAAAGCACAGGCCTCGGATTGTGTCATCTTGTGTGTTTAGAGCATACAGTACATGGGGCCCCAAGTGGAGTGGGGCCTCTGGGTGCAATGGCAATGAAAGTATTTACTAATAATCCTTGTTCTGTTCCCAGGTCTGCCTCTGACTAGCTGTATAAGAGCGAGCCAGTGGTGTTGCCTCTCTCTGTCCTGTTTCACCCATCTGTGAAATGCAGATAACGCCTGCTCTGCCGACATTTATTAATTTATGGCACGCTTCATGTCTTGGATGGAAGGTGCTCGGATACTGTGGGGAAGAGCCATGACATAAATTCATGTATTCCCCTGTTGTCCATGTGACATTTTTTCCTCAGCAACACCAGTGTCTTTGTGAACTCCAGGTTTCACCCTCCTGCTGCCAAGCATCCCTGCGTGGGATTAAGCGGATCCTACGCCAGTTTCCAGTTCATCTTTCCATCTGTGCTGCTACTGGCCCTTTGTTGCAGCTTCAGGACCAAATCCCACAGCACATGCCGGTTTGCTGAGCTCGCGCGGTGGGCTTGGCAGCGTTATGCAACGAAACCGGAGCCCTTAGGAATGGTTCATCCTTGTGCACCGAGCCCTTGCTGTCAGCTACAGGTCTGCCTTTGAAGAGCTCTGTGCAGTGCAGGAACAAAGCAAACGGTTCCTCTGCACAGACAGCAAATAAAGCAAAATCACACTGAGCTTCTGTTCCCTTTTCTACAGAAAACAATTTAAAAATAAAAGGGCAAGGGAATAGAAAGACTTTGTACATTTTCATATTTGAAACAGCCTTTCATGTGTCCCAGGGTGAAAGGCAATTTACATTTCAAGAGGTCAGAGCATAACTACTTCTTTCGTTTTTTCCCCATTTTAAATGTTACTAAATTCTATATATATTAATTTCATTCTGTGGCTTTTTTTTTTAACAGCTCCTGTCTCCCTCTCTCTGATTCCCAGGCCATTCCAAGACGTTTGAGGAGACTTTATCGGGAAGGAATCTAGAACCAATTGTAGATGCAAACACTGCCAGTACTCCAGCAAATGATAAAGAGGAGCCGCCTTCGGCTGTTGGGGAACCTGCTTTCCTAAGAGGGAAATTAATTTCTCAGTAGAAATTACGTCGTTGGTATGACATCAAGTGTCAGGTATGTGTAAAACCTAAACTGCTCTCTGCAGAAATGGCACCTGATGGTAAAGCATGTGCAGAAACCAGTGCTTGCCCTCTAGCATGTGTATAACTAGCCAGTGGGGGTAGCAGAACATCGTGGCTCGCACGAGGAGGGCAGAAGATATGGAGCAATACCAGTAAGGGTCACTTAAAACCTGTCTCTGCCTGACTGTAGCAATGCCCACCCTGCCTCTGCTGAGGAGGAACCTCAGCTCCACAGTGCCTGTCCCTCCACCCTGGCTGAAATGTTTCGCAAGCCAACGCCTGCTGTCCAGGGAAGAAAAGGGTGTTCCAGAGAAAGGGACTTTGAATAATCATCAGAGAACCTTCCCCTCTGATCATTCCTCGCTGCCTCATTGACTGAGGAGAGAGATGTCTTTCTGGCCCTAACAATCTAATTGTGTCTGATAAAGAGTCTGCAGCAGCACCTCTGCTCCGAAGGAGGGGGCCACAAACCTTTCACTGCCAGGGGCTGCGGTTTTGTTTTCTCTTCTGCCAGCTTACCTCTTCCGGCTGGAGAAGGCCTGGTGATTGCACTGGGGAGTGAAGCCTGCTGCAGACACAGACCCTTCTCACTCTCACCACTGGCTATGATGGATATCCGAGTGTACATTAGCAGATGCACTCTGGGATATTCAAGGACATGCAAAGCGCCACAGAAATGCAAAGCGTTTCTAGAGTGGTGAAGCTGGTTTACTTGCATTAAAACACATCCATGGCGGCGGTGGTGAGGGGCAGATCAGCATCCTTCTGTGACGCTGTGCAAAAAAAAAAAAGAGAGAGAGAGAGAGAGAGAGAACCCTGTTTATGAAACCAGACTACCTGGTAGAAAATGATCTCCGGAGAAAAAGCCTATTGCTAATTTTAGCTCTTTTTGTTTCTTTAAAATACGGCAGTGGTTTGGCTGTTTTGGCAAGTGCCAGCCTTTTTCTCCACTCACCTTCTGCCTGCCACGGGATGCTTTTATTTATAGCAAGGGGGGCAGGGAAGGGAGGAGGACATCTGGGTGTAACAGTGAGCCAGCTCTCACCGGGAAAAGGACAGCAGGGGCAGGAAGACAGGCAGAAAAAAGACAAGAGATAAGAGGAGGGAAAACAGGCCTTGAACAAGTCCATGGAGCGAGGACTGGGCTGGAAATGATGTCACTAAATTTGGCAACACGCTCTGGGCCTGACTCTCCTCTCACCAACGCAGCTAGTCACTTCAGTGGTGCTACTCCTGCTTTACACCAGCGTGAGAGCCAACTTGGGCACTGTTGCTCTTTAAGGAGCCTTCTGTTGCACCCAGGCAATGCTGTAAGAGACACTTTCACCAAAATCCTGCATTCCTACTTGGTTTTCCACTCTGCATCTGCTGAGAGATTGTATCTAAAGAGATCTTTCTTTTTCCTAAGGGGCTGCCCTCCTCCGGCCTAATCCATTCAGCAGCATTACAATCCATCTCAGTATGGCATTCTGGGGCATAGGCGCCGACTTCTGCTTGCGCCGGTGGGTGCTTGACCCGCCTCTGCCCCCGGCCCCATCCTGACGCCACCCCTGCCCCGCCCCCATTCCAACCTCTTCCCCAAAGTCCCTGCCCCAACTCCGCCCCCTCCCTGCCCCTATTCCGACTCCTTCCCCAAATCCTTGCCCCGGCCCCGCCTCCTCCCTTGAGCGCGCCACGTTCCTGCTCCTCCCTCCTCCCTCCCGGAGCTTGCTACACCGCCACACTTTGGCAGCAGCAAGCGCTGGGAGGTAGGGGGAAGAGCAGGGATGCGGCCCGCTCAGGGGAGGAGGCGGAGGTGAGGGGGGGTGGGGAGGGGAGCTTGGCTGCCGGTGGGTGCAGAGCACCCACTAATTTTTCCCCATGGATGCTCCTGCCCCGGAGCACCCACAGAGCCTGCGCCTATCTTCTGGGGTGCAGTCCACACCAGTGAGGGGCTGTGTCACCACCTGGCCTGCAGCCTTGTGTTTCTCACCATGCTTTGCTGCTGTAGCTCTCACCTGGGCTGCTCACAAACGGCATGCAGGTAAAACCCTGCCTGTCCATGTATCAGGGTTCCCTCTAATTTTTCCCACCCATGCATGGGATGAATTTTGTGATGTGTGACACATCACCTCCAGATTGGTGCACATAACAAAATTCATGTGGTGGGGTTAGGGCCGAAGGGTTTGGAGTGTGGGAGGGGGCTAGGGCTGGGGCAGAGGGCTGGGGTGCAGGGGTGTGAGGGCTCTGGCTGGGGATGCAGGCTCTGGGGTGGGGCCAGGGATGAAGGGTTTGCGGTGCAGTAGGGTGCTCCGGGGCTATGGCGGGGACAGAGGACTCCCCCCAGCTCTGTCTTCCCGCAGCAGCACCTGGGCTTGGGGGGAGAGACACCTTTCCCTACAGCGGCAGCTCCAGGGCTGGGGCCACAGGATAGGTGCCCCTCCCCCAGCAGTTCCAGCCGGGGCTGGGGTCAGGCCGGGGGAGGGGCGCCGCAGCAGGTCCCGGCCAGGGCTGGGTTCGGGCCGGGGGAGGGGCACTGCAGCCACAGTTGGGTCCAGGTTGGGCTGGGCTGGGAAGGGCCGGGCAGCGGCCAGGTTCGGGCAGCGGCCAGGTTCGGGCCGGGGTAGAGATGCCCTGGCCGGTCCAGGCCGCCCTGGCCGTGGCAGGTTGGGGGCCGGGCTAGGTTGGAGCCGGGGAAGGGCGCCCCTCCCCTGGCAGGTCCCCAGGAGGGTTCCCTGAGCACCTGCGCAGCGCTAAGAAGGCTGCTGGACAGCCATGCAGCCACGCAGCTTACAGGGAGCTTAGCTGTGTATAGCTGCAGCTTACCAGCCACTCTCTGGCTTCAATCAGCCAGGCTTCCCACCTGCAGGGTGACCCCAGCACACTTCCAGTCCCAGATTTTCCCCCAAAAATGTGTGATCTGCCCTGTCCAACCCTCTCCTGGACAGTGCAGATATATTTGGTCCTTTGCCCCTCTAAGGGGATCAACATACTGCTGCCTTAAGTGAAGTTACCCAAACAATTCAGAACAGTGGATTAGTTTCAATTAAGGATTAAAACAAGTTTATTTAACTACAAAGAGATAGATTTTAAGTGAGGGCATTGAAGTCAGAAATTGTTACAAAAGAAATAAAGAGAAAACGCTTCCTCAACGTAACAAACTGGCCTTGGTTCATGGGGAAGTCCCTTACCATGTTCCAGTAACATCACTGACCAAACTCTTAGGTTAAGATCTGCTCCCAAAGTCCAGCAGCTGTTTCTTTTGTCTTGCTTGGCGAAAAGAAAGAGATAGATAGGGAGAGAGAACTTGGGGTGGTTTTGCCCCTCACTTGTATAGTCCAGTTCCCCTTTGAGATGCATTTTCCTGAAGGTTACAAAACAAAGTTTATTCAAACAGTAAAGAAGGCAATATGGCATCAGGCAGTGAAAAGGGATGTATGCTGTTCCTTCTCACCTCTGTTTGCTGAAATACAGATTTTCCTTGTCCCCTGTCTTCCGCCTCTCGCTGTCTGAGGAACCTGTTTACAACTTATATATAAATTGAGGTAAACACACACTCCTTTGTTTAAGACCTGCTTGACCAGTCCTGCCTAATCAGGGCTACATGGGTTTGCACATGAGCTACCAACATCAGTTAGAGGGAATTCATAACTTTATATATAATGTTGCTACACACATTTCATCATGATAGGATTGACCAGTAAATTACTATTTTTCAAATGATGCCACACAAGGCATATTTTGTACAGAGATGATTGCAGTAGTGTGTAGGGCGTGAACACGGGGTGCCTGTGGTCACACTCTGTTCCACCGCACTGGCGGAGGTGCCGTTATTGACGGAAGGGTGGTTCCAGTGCCTGGTCGATCGAAGCCTTTCCCCAAGGGGACTCAATAGTTAAGATTCCCTCTGAGCATTGAGAAATTGCTGATGGAAGGAGCGAGGGACGGAAGGTGAGGGTGACTAAGGGGCTTTTTCCCTGCTCCTGGGTTGTGGCAGTTTTGGGAAAGACCAAAAGAAAAGGAAGGGGAGGTGCCTGCAACAAGACTAAGGAGGTACTGGAAATCCTGAGCCATAAAAAGGTTTGTACTTGCTGTTGTCCTAATCAAAGGGACTGCAGAGCACTCATCTGCTTGTACGATGGGTTCCTTTCCCCTAACTAGGATGACCAGATGTCCCGTTTTTAAAGGGACAATCCTGGTTTTTGGGACTTTTTCTTATATCGGTGCCTTTTACCCCCACCTCCTGTCCTGTTTTTTCACAGTTGCTATTTGGTCACCCTACCCCTAACCTTTGCTGCTCTTCAGCAGAGCGACTGTGTTTGCAGTAATAACCTGAGACACTGCTGTAATAATCATGGCAAATAACTAACACGGAGTGGCTCCTGGAGACCAGACAAAATAGGTGGGACTGCTCCCAGCTCTGTGCTACCTGATTTGTGGAAGGAGGGGGTGGTCCCAATACAGCAGCTGTCCCTCGGCACTGCTGCTTCTGAGGCAGCAGGGCCGGATCAATAAAAACCCTTTATATCATTTATTATTCACTTAAACACATGCTTTGATAAAGGCCTCCCAGGAGCAGAGTCATGAGTCTCTGTTGGGCGCCTTCTCGCTTGGGCGAAAAATAGCTGGTGTTGAAGCTCAGGAATATAAATCTACACTATGCAAAATCTTTGACTCCCCTCCCCAGTCGATCGTAGTCTTGGTAGCTGTCCTGGGCGACATTTGTACGGGACAGCTGCGGGGATAAAGAAGGAACTGGGAAAGAGCTCTGGGAACTGGGAAAAGGAATTCTTTAAAAGACTGGCCTTTAAATGTGCTCCACTTCCCCTTCCCCGGGTCCCAGTCCGTTCAGGGCTGCTGGTAGTTGGAGACCGGGATGGGAGCATGGAAGCACAGACGTGCATTTTATGCAAACTCAGGGGATGCTGAAACCCTTTTCTGCCCCACACCACAATCCAGACTAGAAGGAGCTGATGTCTCTCTGTTTTGCCCCCATCCAAGATGCTCCCCCCCGACCCTTTCCAGTCTTTGATCTTTCTCCCAAGAGGGGCAGCCCAGACCACTCCAGCAGGCCCGCAGGCACTGGCTGCGCTGTTGTCTGCTACTCTGCGCCTCCCAGACGCCCATTCTGAATGTGGAGCCAGACCCTAGGGATCCCACGTTAATCTGCCCTGATCTGAATACCTTTTCATTTCCTTCCCTCTCTCCTCTCCCAGAGGCCTTTGCGCTGACTGCTTCGGCTGTTTCCATCACTTTACACATCTCACCGGGTAACAAACCTGTGTCCGCCCTGGAAGATCGCACTGGTTATTACATTGCACACTCCAGCGGGGCTAGAACGCAGATCCTGCTGCTCCAGGCAGCCCAAGCCCCTGCATCCCCGCTCTCAGTTAGATGTTAGTAGTACAAGGCAATGGCTCATTGCTGAGCAGTTCTGATTCTTCCAGGGGTGGTGCACAGACCCAGTAGTCAAATAAATATCTACAGCTCTTCTCCCATGTCTGTACCTCTGGATTCCTCTCTTCCCCCTGCTTCTCTGTAACTGTATAATGTAACTCAGTAAAGCTCCTGGGGAGACAGTGTGTATGCTAGACGCACTATGAAATGAAACCTACTCTGAAACCTATGAAATGAAAGTAACGCCATGTCCAGGAGGCACTCTGGGAGTGGCTATCAAGCCCAGGGAAGCTTTCATCTGGGGTTTGTTTCTAAGATCAGGAAGGTCTTTGTAACTGGTGCAGAATATTATGTTGATTCAATGGCACCGGGTCTTATTCCAGTTCTTCAAAAGTAAGAACCAGCCATCTCTGGCAGGGAGATGCCCGTGAGTGGCTGCATAACAATTATTATGGCAGCCAGGGTAAGTGGCCCCGTGGTGGTGTGTGCTAGAGAGCAGGGGTGGGGATGTCAGCCTGCTTTGCTGAGCTGCTAGGCGTAGACTGGCCCAGAATGCTGGAAGCAGCCTGATCTGCCTGGTAAAAGGCCTGTATTTTTACCTGCCCCAAAGAACCATTTTACGGATAAGCTTTTATATGGTTCTCCTTAGTGTGCTGTCTAAGCACCTTACAAATGTGAACTAAGTCTCATGACTGCCCTGTGAGGGAGGGAAACTGAAGCACCAAGAGGTTAAGGCCCCACAGGAAGCCCAAATAAGGCCAGGAATAGAACCCCAATCCCCTGAGTCCAGTGCAATTACCTTAACCACAAGACAGTTCTTCCTCTTATGCCATTGCCGACTGCCGGGGCTGAAGACAAGCATCACGTGCCATTGGAAAGTTGGAGATCCCATTAGTCAAATGATGCTCTTGCCCGTCCACTGTGACAGCAGATTCGTGTCTTGGCCTGTGACCTAGCCAGTCCTTCCTTGAAGCAGAAAACCTCAGCACAATGGCGCATGACAGTGAGATTCCAAGGTCTTGAACAAGATCCAGCGGTGTCACCCGTCTGCTTTTGGGCCATCAATTCCTCCCTGGTATTCAAGAGTTTTCTGATGAGCCTGGGCGTTTTCAGTAGCTTTCCAGAACGGCTTCATCGAATTTATCAGCATTGCCATGTGCAAGTATTAGATACAGACTAGAGCAGCAGAGGGTGACGACAAGGGGGAACGAAATCGGGATGAGTGTCTGGGAAACACTTTTCATGCTATGCCAGGGTGGAAGAGGATTTGCATTTCAGTCAGCAAATGCTGATTTTCTCCTCTATAAATGAGGGTTTTGAAAGGAAAAAGAGACTTTGCTCAAGGACACGTGGAGGGGTTTGTATGAGGACATAGGCCCCGAGGTCAGTGGGGCTTGCGGGGGGGCGCTCCACCATGCGGGAGGAACTCAGCATCTCATAGGATCTGATGCAAAAATTTGAGTGTTGGTGCCTGCAGAGGCCTCCTGACCATGAGAGTATGGATCTTTGCATATACATCCTCTGCTGTAACCCAAGGTGCTCATAGTTACATGCTGTCTCCAACTTCTGCCGGTGGCCAGTGTTTCATCCTGCTCCTGGCAGCCTGCTTTGTGTTGGTTTGGCTGCCTGACAGTGGGGTTTGTTTAGATTGAGCAGCTGGCAGAGCTGGAGCCATTGCTAACTAATGGCTGTAAAATCTGCTGCGGCTTTTTGCTCAAGAATAGTTTTTCTGTTTTGCTAAGTGCTGTTGTCTTTGCACTGAGTTTCTATGTGCAGGTGCCGGTGTTTTGGTAGCGGAAGATGGTGCATAATGGGTTTAATTTCTACAGAAGCCAAGCTTGGTCTTTGATAGAGCTTCCTGCGGACGGATGTCGGCTGGAACACGCCGGCATGCTGGGATGGAGGGGTGGGTGGGCAGCAGGCACGTTTTCCCTTTAAGGCCAAGGCCTTTTGTAGCTAAAGGGTGACCTTGTTTCTGCCCGTGAAAGCAGAGCAGGTTCTCCCAAGGGGGGCCCTGAAGCTCTCACTGGAGCCAGGCATGTTCCCTTCCAAAGCCTCTATGGGATTCTCATGTGCGGACAAGCTGCTGAGTAGCAATGCATTGCCACAAAATTCAGAGCCTTAAAGATGGGAGCACTGTCTTGGGGATGGCTTCAAACTCAACGGGAGCGTTGCATCCTGAATGTCCTAGGCTGAGCCTGTCTCTCTAATGGCCTGGCTCAAATCCAAATGCTCCCAAGCTCTGGGTGGATTAGAGTAAAATTGGGAACCAGATCCAAACTCAGTAAGTTTGGCCCATCTCTACATTATATAATCTTCTCCCTTTTCTTTTCCAAGTGGCTAAACTTTTAAGCCGGCCGCCCACCATCCAGGACATTCGGTCACTTTAGTGATAGTTTCACCAAAACAATTCTTATAATTGTCCCATCAGAGCTGAGCTTCCCAGATCTTTACTTTATCTGCCTCTCCCACTTGCCAGGTGGCTGTGTCTATAGGAATATGTAGTGAACAGATTATTCAATTAGGAATTTAACACATGATCAGGTGATCACTTAAGAGGATTTCCAGTAAAACAGGATTTGAATAAACTGGTGTGCGAGTAATGTATTCTCTTAACTGGTTTATTCCCTTATCAGTTTTTTTTTTTAAGCACCTTAGCACATTCAGTTTGTCATTGTTGATCCTTTTCTCAATGCTCTCCCTTCCTCCCAGATTTATGCAAATCCTCAGTAAGGCATTTAATGCGCTGCGCGTGTCAATAGCGTTGACATCTCCAATAAAGCCTTATACTTCATGCAGGCCCTGGCTGATTAAGACTGGGGGACAGGGCCAGATCTTGGAAAGGGAAGGCTTCCATTCAGCACTAGCCACTTCCTTTGAGTTGGCTTCGCCGGTGGAGCGCCTGATTAAATCTCCCCCTGTCTTGTTGCTGTATTTCTTTTGATGAAAAGGGGCTGCTGAAAATGCTTCTTCTCTGTGCACTGTAATCTTACTGATCTATGAAGGAATTTGAATAGGGAACTGAGGCCAGTCCTGTCTGGGTCTATTTCCTGGTGTGTCACTCAGCTATTGGAAGAGCTCAAGGGGGCAGTTAGATGTATTAATGCTCGTCGGCATTAAAATGTATGGGAGGATTTCTCGTCCAAGAGAGAGCATGAGCGAAAGGGGGAGACAGACAGACTATGTGCAGTGGCAGCAAAGAGAACAAAAAAATCCGGCAATAGCTTGTTTGCGTTCTGCCAAGAGCCCAATGGAGAAATCAGAGGGTAAAATCCTGCCCTCCAGGTGCACTCCTTGGTGACAGAGCTGACTGACACGTTAGTTGTGGGGACTCACTGCCCCTCCCTGAAAGATGCCTGAATATGTTAATAAGGAAAACTGGAATCGCAGGGTAGGCTGGGAACTGCTTTGCAAATTTTCAGAGAGGCAGAAAAGCAGATTTTCCCATTAATTGTGCTAATGGAGCTGGGGATTTTTAAGAAATCAGCCTGGTGACTGCCATGGTAATTTGCATAATGTTACCCAGCATCCTCTGCAGTTCCTTTTGTTTTCTGATGATTGCAGTGATTTTCCAACATTTTTTTAACATGCACTATTACTTCAGGTCAGTCTTCCTTCCCACCCTGATCCCGCACCTTCCCTGTGGCCATTATAGCCAGGGCTCAATGCATTCTGGATTCTACAGCTCAGAATTCCCCCTGGAGGCCACTCCTTGCTCTAACGTCTCAGCTCTCATTTTGAAACAAATGGTTTCCAGCCCTCCTGGTTGCAAAGATAAACACAAGCAGAGTGTAACCAAGGCAGCAATGTCTGTCTAAGTCTGCAGACAGCCTGAAACAGTGGCTCTGAGAGGTGTGAACCACCCCATTGATATCAATTGATTGTTAATTCTGGAACCTAATGATGCCACTCTAGGGAATACTGAAAACGAAAACTGTAGGGACAGCATCAAATGAATTGAATGCAGCAGTAACATAAACAGTACAGGGACTGCTGCGCTGACTGTATTATTCATTTTTTGTATTTAACTCAATAAAATCCTCAATTTAAAAAATGACCAGAAGCTGCTGGAGAGCCCAAGGTCCTCGCTGGAGAAGTTTGGCTCCTCTCACCCCAGAGTATGTGGGGACCTTGATTATAACGCTCAGTAACATCGCATGTTTACATTGGTAAATTACTGTGGTCAATCCCACTGGTTTCAACCCCCATTTTTTAAAAGCAGGGGAGGGATAGCTCAGTGGTTTGGGCATTTGCCTGCTAAACCCAGGGTTGTGAGTTCAACGCTTGAGGGGGCCATTTAGGGATCTGGGGCAAAAATTGGGGATTGGTCCTGCTTTGAGCAGAGGGTTGGACTAGATGACCTCCTGAGGTCCCTTCCAACCCTGATATTCTATGATTCTATGACAGTATCAAAGGGGCAAGATGAAAGTAATTCCACTCTACTGCAGTGCTGGGTGCTGCTTCTTGCTTACATCCCCACTTTCTGTTTCTGCGCCATTCAGTTCCTCTCTCTAGGTTTCAGGACTTAACCTGTCTTAGAACCTGAGCTCCTGTTCTAGGCTCCAGGCCTCATTGCTCCAACTTCTCTAGGTTCTGGTGTAGTTTGGCTCTGTCCTCCTATGCATTTGCTACTCGTCCGCTTCTGCTGTCACCCAAGAATTGGCTCACGGCTGAAGTTACCAAAGAAGTGCCCAAGATGGAAGGCTGTGAAGCAGCTACACGGGGCACAGAGAAGGGCTTTGTGGTTTTGAGTGTGCTAACAGAGACCAGTGGCCAGTTTCAGAAACAATGAGTCCATTGTTCGAATCACTAGTGTCTCCTCCTGACGAGCCCTGTCCAATTCCTTGGCAGCCCCGTGTGAAAGCAGGGGGTTGAGGAGAAAGGAGGGTGGCATCACTCACAATCAGTGCTGATAAAGCTGCTGTTCACACCAAATCAGTGCTGTGTGGAGGCTCGGTTGTACCAGGCTGGACTTAAAGCAGGGGTAATTCCTTGGGGGCAGCTGCTTTCCTTAGGAAGAGTGACGCCCACAGCCTTTGTAACCCCCACTCAGCGTCTTCCCCGAACCCCCTTGCCCTGACTCACCTCCTGATGGGTGCGGAATTCATGGCAACCATTCAAGACTGCCAGAGAGATGTGACCCCAGAATATGTGGCAGTAGGGCTTATGTGGACCCCCTCAATGGGATCATTGGAGACTATCCTCTCCCTTGCCCCCCTGGGCATGCACGGTGCGCTCTGCGCTGTACACTGATGTGAGCATGAGGGAGGTATTGTCTCTTTTATAAGCGACCTCTGCTTTCCGTATCCTTTGTAAGCAGCATTTCTTTAATCCCGTCTGAGGGAGAGGACCTGGCAATGATGGGAGCCTGATGGAGAGCAGGCTGGGGACAAACAAATTGCCTGGAAAGTCTGGTGCAAGGCAAAGTGCCATCTGGACAAGCCAAGGTGTCAGGTTTTTTGCCCTCCAGAAGAGGTGCAAGGGGAGGGCTGAGTGATGTGAGGCACAGAGGGGCCGAGTGGGAGTGACGCACAGATGACTTGAGCTGCCTCAGGTGTCACAGCGACTGAAGGAGTCTTTGTACAGAACCCTGCTTGCACTTCGGACAAGGCTCCATTCCCAGGCTCTTCTCTATTGGTTTGAAGGGGGACCACGAGCTGGCCCCATCGTCACAGTGACGGTTCTGGGCAATGGCAGACCGTGTTGGTGGAGGACTAGACTGGTGCTGGTGTGTATGATGAGTTCTGCTGTCACACCCAGGGGGGCTGGAGCAATTTGTGCAGGGGGGTGCCGAGAGCCATTGAACCAAACTGTAAACAGTGTATATAATGGAAACCTCTTCAAGCCAGGGGGTGCGGCAGCCCCGCTAGTTCCAGCACTGATGGTCACACCAGCCACAACAGTGGCCGTTCACATTTTTCTTGCATGTGATCTACCCCTGTTACCCAGGCTCCGCTCTGACTCACCCCCTCTGACTGGTGGGGAAAGTGAGGCCAACAGTACATGCGTCAGACCAAGCAGACTCAGGCCTGCGACAAACAAGAAACCCAGGCAGGATGGTCCAACACAGAAGCAGCAGCCAGAGAAGTCTCTGCCATCAGACAGTTTTCACCCACTACTGATCAGGGCCCGATTTACACCGTCAGCCAACAGGTCCAAGTGTTACAGCTCAGCACCCATCCCCTGAGCCAGTCAGTCTCCTTGAGTCCCGTTCAGTAAGTACAACACAGTCCGTGTGGGGGTCTTCCTGGGCACAGAGGTCTACCTGGGCAAATTGCAGGTTCGGGGCTGTTTCATATTGTAGCAATCACACCAATTGCATCCCCGAAGTGCTTTGCAGAGTTAAATAATACATAATAGTTAGCAGCAGCGAGAGAGGGCCAGGGAGAAAGAGAACTTAGGAGCCATAGGCAAGGGAGAAAATATATGTTTTCAGATGAGGTTGGCAGTGAGCTGGCTCGTCAGTGAGGTGGCGAGATACAGCCAGGGCTGCTTCCAACTTTTAAAATCCTGCATGTTAGGCCGGCTGACTCTTACTGCCGAGCCAATGAGCCACCTCCAGAAACGGGGCTAAGATGGTTTTTGCTGCACTGCATGGTGTATGTATAAACTATGATTTCCTAAGAGCATAAGAACGGCCATAGTGCGTCAGAGCAATGGTCCATCTAGCCCAGTATCCTGTCTTTCGACAGTAGCCGGAGCCAGGTTCTACAAAGGGAATGCGCCTGCCCTGGAGACACCTGTATAAATGTTTTTTGGGCTCCCTGCAGAACAAAGACCCACAAAATGTTAATAAAATCATGTATTGGACCTATGTCTGTTGGTGGAAGGTACAAGCTATTGAGCTTCACAGAATTCTTCTTCCGGTCTGGGGAACGAAACCAGAGTGTGAGTGAAATACAAGTTGGGACAGATTGTTACGCAGAAGGCGGTTAACACAAGTGGTATCATGTAGCATGTAACTTATTCTTGGCTGCGCCACGAATAGCTAAGGTTCCTGGGAAGCTAAGTTCATAAGTGCTGGTCAAGTGCCTTGAGAGCAGTGACTGAAAAGCACTATCCCAGGGCAGAGTGTTGTTACACCTCACCGAGCTCTTCGCTGTTTTGTTTCATTCTCGACCCCAACTCTTTAAATAGCCTAGATCCGCAGGAGCGAACCCAAGCGCTGAGCCCATCAAGACACCGTCGCTGATTAGCAGGTTTCTTCCGCTGCTCCTGCTGCTGATTGTCTTTTTTTTTTTTTTAATTATGCAAAGTTGTAATCAAGGTCCTGAATTAGCTACTCATCTTGGATTAATTAGTGAGGGATGCCAATCAGTTTCAGCAACACGGAAAGGGCTCTGGGTGGCTTCTGTTCATTTATCAGCAGATCCCTAGGATTGTGCGTTTGTGTGCGCGCGTGTGGCTCTGTGAGTGACTGTGCTGATGGGTGTGGCGCTCAGAGGAGTTCAATGAGCTATGTCAGCCAGGTTAGAAAAGCTATTTCTTAGCATGGTCCAGTGTGTGAAACACAGATTTAGGAGCTATCACACCTGGGTACAAGGCCTGGCTCTGCTACTATCTTGGTGAAATCACTTAACCTCTCTGCACCTTTGTTTCTCCATCTGTAGAATGGGGATAATCCCATTTATCTGTGAGGCTCATCCCTGGCTGGATCTTGCAGAGGTGTGTTGAGATTCACAGGTGGGCAGCTCTAGAGAAGAGAATGGCAGATATGTTGTTTTCTACATTGGTTTTGATGCTCTATTTTATTGCCATTTCTACAGACTCCTTGTGGCTATTTTAGTTGGTCTCAGACCTCTCTGGCTAGTTGTCCAGGGTATTTCAGGCAATGAGAAGTAAGATTGGGTGGGGTGAAGCAACGGGATTTGACACCTGCAGAGGTGTCCAGGGTTGTAGATGAATATAGGTACATGTGTGCAAACCCTTGGGAGTAAGTGGAGTAACTCAGAACAGACTCCAGCCTTAAGTCCTCAGGACCAATGGTATGGCTTGTGCACTTGCTCCAAGAGAGACCAGATGTCTCGATCCTGAGCCCACAGCTTACAACTGTGTCTGCGAATATGGAGTGTACAAATGTGTGCTCATAACAGGACATATGCTCTCACAGTGCCCAGCTGGAGCACCTGGCCTGGACTCTGGGGATCTCCTTAGGACAAGGAGTCCTTCCAAGCTGAGGCGTGGTAGCAGGCGTGGCCAATGCATGCTACTCTGGCTTCAGGGCTGGAAAAAGGTGCCTGGTGGAGAGGTCCCGAGTCCACAGGACATGGTAACTCATGGACACGCACAGCGGTGGATTTAGCACCCCCATTTCTAAAGAGCTGTTTCATGCAGCAGCATGAGGAGCTGCCACAGGGATGAAGAGGAGGACTTGCCCCATAGGAATAATGCAGCTTTGGGGCAGCTATAGGTGCCAGCACACAGAACACACCAATTCCAGGGCTGCAGTCTCTCTTCGCTTCTTTCCAGGTGCCTCTTGTCCTCGCTGCAGTGTGGGAGCCCAGTCCCATGCCGTCCCAACACCACCAGCTGGGCCTGTGCCATTCCACTGGGTGACATTCACTAGCTGCTGGTGCTCCATCTCCTCCAGTGATTCTGACTGAGATTTCACACCCATTGTTACATATTTCAGGAGTCTCGCTCCACGGTTTCTCAGTCCAAGTGCCACAGGTAACCATGGGGACCAAATGTGGTACAATGAGATTTGCACACAATTCTGTACACGCACACCTAGGCACTATGGACTACATGCAATGCAAGGTCTGCAAGAAAGTGGAGAGACCCCCTCCACCACACATCTACCTGTGTCCCTTCAACAGTGCCCCATCTCCTGGGAGAAGTAAAAACTGCCCTGCTTCCCATGTCACAGAGGGAGGTGAAGAAGTGTTTGCAGGCTAGCAAGAAGAATCCCTTTCCCCTTCACTTTGCCCTGAGTCTCTCTGCCAGAGATTTGACTGTAACACCTGGTCAAAGTGATACCTTGTGACCACTGCTATTTACAGTCATAGCGCCTCCTGGCATTCAGACTCTGTGTTGCACTGAGCTGTACCTCTAACGCGCCCTTTGGATGCTTCCACGGTGCTGCACCGCCTTATCCTTTGCCTTTGTGTTCTGGGACTAGGACCAAGACACTTCTCCAATCTGGTTCCTTCTGGGGTATCAACCATCCAATGTAATCAGCTTCAGTCAATGGTAAACAAGAAGGCCCCCTTCCCGTTTGCAGGACAATGACAAAATCACCAGCTTCCCTCTTGGGATTTTCCTCCCAAGTGAGTCTCTCCTGGACAGAGAGCCCGGCCTTCTCTGCCAGCTCCCTCAGGCTCCGTTATAAGACCCAGCTGTCTAACGAGCCTTACCTAGCTCTGCCCCCTCTGGCCAGAAGGCAGTCAGTCCATCAGCCCACAGGTGTGGAGCATGTTTCTAACTGAGGCTCTTTCTCTTCTCTAGTTGGTGATGGGAGAAACCCCATCACATACCTATTATACCATCAGCTGTTAAAAGCATCTGCTCTAGTCTTCCCATGTTATTACGAAGACCACTGGCAATGCCACATCTCGAAGGACCTCAGCAGCCCCTCGCTAACACTCTCCCCCGCCCCCGCCTTCTGACTGCCTCTGAATGTTTACAAAGAGTTTCTTAAAAAGAAAAGGAGTACTTGTGGCACCTTAGAGACTAACCAATTTATGTAAGCATAAGCTTTCATGAGCTACAGCTCACTTCATCGGATACATACTGTGGAAAGTGTAGAAGATCTACACTTCTACACTTTCCACAGTATGCATCCGATGAAGTGAGCTTTAGCTCACGAAAGCTTATGCTCAGATAAATTGGTTAGTCTCTAAGGTGCCACAAGTACTCCTTTTCTTTTTGCGAATACAGACTAACACGGCTGTTACTCTGAAAAGAGTTTCTTGGCCTCCTTCCCAGGACCATGCTTGGGGGCACTGCAGCTTCCAGAAGTCCTTTCTACGTGCTGCAGTGTGCGTCGGCCATCTCTCAGTCCCCGGAGTTTCACCATGCAGCTTGATATTTCCATGAACCGATGTGAGGAACATCCGGATTTGTCAAATCAAGGATGGGTTTCATTTTCCTGATGGGGAGCCTCAACAGTCTCAGAGACTTTTGAGTTTCTTTTTAAGAGGCTAAGTAGTCGCCGATGACTTCAGTGACCACAGTAAGTATTTATTCCCTTAGCACTGCAGGGACAAGACAGCTCTGGGAGCATGTGCTGGATTCTAGTCCGGCTTATCTATCTAACTTTCTTAGAGTTTTATACTGCCACCCAGCCGTGTAGTATCTTGCACTGTATCTGTAGCACTGGGCACCTTGCTTGTGAAATCAATCGCAATAGCCAGCTCCTCAGCTGCAGTGGCAGGGCTGTTTTTTCTTGCTGGTGATTATTATTTATTACTTGTATTGTGGTAGCACCTCGGGTCCAGGGTGCCCTCGTGCTAGTCCTGTACAAACACTTAGCACAGGGTACTCCTGCCCCAAGGAGCTTGCAGCCTAAGTATGAGACTAGAGTCAGCAGGGTCCATGAAGAGCCCTGCTTGACTCTCAGATCCCAGAGCGGATTTGCAGGGCTGGCAGTTAAAGACACTGGCTGCCTTCGTGCTTTCAGATGCGCTCCTGTGGGTCACACTGGGAGCTGTTGTGTGCTAAGCTCTTTGGAAATTCTAGGCCCACACATGGAACGCCGTGGTGCCATTCTTGCACTCGTGTGGCAGTAGTACTTGTCTGCAGCGAGCATCTGCCTAGATGAGAAAGCAATGGGAACAGGACAGCTCACTACTGAGTTCCTATGTGTTCAGCTCCTACCCACTCTTGGAATTTGTGCCCTAGGCCGATGCACTATCACGCCAGTGGATGATATGGATCTCCACCGGTACACCATCACTTGATGAAGTTGGCCCTGCTGTATTTGCCTTTCAAGGCTCCAGAAAGAGCAGGGATTCAATGCAACAGCTCTTCAAACGATGATCGGGCTGGGAGTATTTAGCATAAAAAATGCACCTCTGAAATGTATTGTTCTGTGATCTGAGGAAACAAAATAGCAACCCGGAAGCATATTCTCTCCTTCTTAGTCTGACAGCTCTGCCAAGGGAAAAGCAGGGGAGAAGAAAGGGTGGTCAGCTGTCCAACGCAGCTTCAGTCAATGGTAAACAAGAAGGCCCCTGCGCTCCGGGGAGAGCATGGGGGATGCTCTGTTTCAGTCTGCTGGCCTTGAGCACATACTGTCTCCAGAGCGACATGGAATCTCTTGGAATAAAGGTGCTACAGAAGCGCAAAAGGTATTACTGTGAAGCATGATCTATTATCTGGGAATGCACAGAGTTTGCCAATGTCACCAAGAATTACTGGTGAGCCATAGGACTGAATAGCCCAGGCTGGCTGGGCATAAGCATCAGGGAGAGGCATTTAATCACTAGGTATTTAAGACCACAGTGACTCCTGTTTTGACTTTATTCCATATTATAGGGTGGCAGGTGGCAGGACCCTGCACAGAGATGCAGGACTATTCTGCTGATTCACCTTGGCATACAGACCAAGCATGTCCTATTTGTTCCAACTCAGGAGCATAGAATGGTACGGAGTTAAAGCGGAGGGAAGTAGGAGCTGAAATAACTACTGAGAAACCCTAGGAACAGTCAAGCCTGGGAGACAGCTTAGGTTGAGGTTTTGTTTCATGTGGATGTTGGTTAAGGCAGCAATGAGGAAAGGATAAACCAGGTTTCACTGCGTGTGTGAGTACTGTGTTGGGAGCAGGGCAACTTACACTATATCAGCGGCATCCCATAAACTGACAAACTTTCTCATAATCTCTAATGGCGGGATGAGGGGCCTCTTTCTTGTCTTTCACCTGTTCATTGACGTGGGAGAAAGATGCCCCTTCCCCACTCCAAAAGCTTGTCCTGGGGCCTGGCAGTGCTTCTCTTTGCTAGTTAGCAAACAGCTGAAGCCGTCCCAGCACATGTACAGTTATTAGAGATGACTACCCTGCAGGGTGCAGCCTGCCCAGAGTCCTGTGCTAAGGAGCTCTCCTAGTTCGCATTTATCCTCTCCCCCTCTTCAGGGGGTTGATTTGTAGGAACAGGGACCATCCCAGCCCATTCTTTGCTGCTCTGCTCTGAGTCAATTAGTGGATCATGAAATGTGGGTGATATTGGTGGATCTGCTGCAGGGGAGGGGGAGACAGCCCAGAATCTGCTTTTCTACTAATTGGGAGCACTGGCCTTCATTCCAGGTGAGTTACAAGTATGTCAGAAAGATAAACAGGACTTTCCATTTGCTCTGTCTTGTTAATTTGCCATCTGTGGTCATGGGCAGGGATCCTCCATCCAGGCTAGAACATGGATTTCTCCTTGAGCCCCGCGCACTGCGCCTGTCACCAATGTTCTGCTGCTGGGCCCAGAACACTCCAGACTCGGAGGATATCACTGGTTATAGGCGGGACCTAAAATAATTTAGGCAGTAACTTGGGGGAGGGGATAGGAGTGTCTTTTTTATTCTGTGTTTGCACAGCACAAGAGGGTCCTACTCCATGACCGGGGCTCCTAGGTGCTACAAACATAATAATACTAATTGATACATAATGGGAAGAAATCCTTTGGCACAGCTGGAGAACTCAGCCGAACAGCAGAGCTTGCATAGACGAGTCACGCTCATGTCCACGTGTCACTGAAGATGGACCAGAACCATAAATTGTGGATGAGGATCTGAGGTGTCCATTCTGGGGTTTTACTTTGGCTCATTATGGAGATAAGAGTCATCCAGTCCCGACCCAACCAGCCCCAACATTCAGGGATGTTCAGATCTGGGGTTTGGTTTCATCCCGATCTCTTCTTGGGTCCAAAGCGAACTCGAGCCCAGGGTAAACACACACAGTTAATGCCGCAAGCCCTTTACGGCTTCTGGTTTGAACTGGGTTTTTGTTCCCCGCTGAACTGGATTCTCACAAACATCCATGCAGAGGAGGTGAATTGCATTTAACAAACTCTCTGGATCTTTTGTGTTCCTTGCAGGCATCAGTAATCCATGAATAACTGTGCACGGCGTGTGTTCACGGTGTGTTCAAGCTACTGCATTCTTGTTGAATCTCAGACTTTCTTCTGCTAAGCTGGCTTTGTTGAAAAGCCACTGGTATTTTCTCATGAGGTGTACGGCTTACTCTCCTGAGCTGCCCTGGAGGAGCACACTCCTGGGAAAGCATCTGAAGACGTAGGAGGCTATTTAGAGGCATAGTTTCCAAGAGAGGTTTGCATGCTGAGTTCCACTTCCAGTAGAGAATTGATGCAGAACATATGTACTCACAACGCTATATATAACCAGTGAGCGTGTGTGTGTGTGTGTATATACACACACACACACATACATGCTGCTTATTCACATGCTCAGCCATTCTGTCCAATTCCTTGCAGTCTCCTCTCAGAAATGACAGCTCCCATGCCCTACTCAATGACTCTTGAGACCATCACCTGGAGGGCGATGGGTGAAATTATTTTGAGAAGACCTTATAGGCCTGCTTTTTGGAAGGATGGGTTGTGCAAATAGGCATCCGCTTGGGCACTTAATTTGTACGCACCAATTATGGTGACAGCACGTGGAATTGTGAAACGTGCACGTGCAAATGGGCAGTTGTGCACAGCTATAATTAACTGCACGTGCAGCTCCGTCATGCAAAAGCGTGCCTCTCCTTCTGAACATCAGACACTGGGGTGACGGGCGTTTCATGTGCCCAAAAAGGGTTGGTGCAACTAATGTGGGTTCAGCACAGTGCCCAGAAAATGAAGGGTGATGTGTGGAATTCGGGTATAAGGATCACCTTGGGTAATCCCCTCTTTTCATCATTTTATCCAAACAATCCCTACACAAAGATTTGTAAAAGTGTGAGCTTCCCAAATTAGACATTTGCATAAAAGCAAAATACCTTCATGGTGAGTTCTACCAGGCATGTGAATACCAAGGCAGGTCATTCAAGTTATAATTGGCTCTAATTAGCACTTCCACCAGCTGGTAACATTCTTTACCTTCAGCCAAGTGGCACTCAGAAGGTGAGAATTTTTTTTCCTGCCTCTGAAATCATTAAGGAAATCAGCTCTGCTCTGATCCTTACAAATGACTGATCAGTCTAAATGAGAACAAAACACATCAGCACAAGTGGAGGGTGGCTGCTGGAAAGTAAAATTTGATACATACAGCTGAAAAGCCTCCCTTTATTGATCAGTAAAAGCAAATTCTGCTAGAAAGAGGTGAAAAAAGTAATGTATGAAACACAATGGATCAGATTCTTCTCTCAGGTCCAATCCCAATCCAGTAGTCTTTACAGCCAAATAAATCAAAGGGCCAGAATGATCCTCTTCCTAGTGCCTAGAGATTAACCAGGATTCAGCCAGACCCAAGGAACGTGGAGTTGATCAGAACAGAAAGAGCCCGAGTCAAGAACCCAACAGAACGAACCCAAGCCAAGAAGACCTCGTAGAAATTCAGGGCCATGTTCACAGAGCTAAGCAAATTCACCCCTAATGTGTTACGATTAAGTGTTCCACTCAGAATGCTGCTGGAGGACCCGATAGGATCGGTCTAGGGTGACAGGCTCAAGAAGAGCTTTCAGGAATTTAAAATATAATTGTCATGGAAGCGCCAGTACTGAAATATTTTGAGAGTAACAAAGAGCCTAAAATCTGAGTTGATGCATGCTGGAAAGAGCAGAGAGCAGACGTTTTTCTCTTATCTCGCCCCCCGTTGAATGTCAGGGAACTAAGGGATGGTGACGGAAATGTAAATACAGCAAAATCCCTCCCTAGAATCACAGGAGAACACAGCCCCTTGGCTGGTTGGGCCTGGGCATGTAGCCCTCTGTGCTCAGTTCTTTATGCACGTCATTGACCTTGAGATTTTTGTCTAATAATGTTGGACCTTTAGTTTCTACATACTATGGAGCCGGACACATCAGAAATCCCTTTTACAGGCAGCCTCTTCATTGCTGGTCTCAAAGGGCCTTTTTAAATGTGTGTACGTAGGTTGGATTCAAACTATTTTAGAGCTTCAGAGAATATCTCCCACGCATCCTCTTAGGATCATAGTCGATAGTGCTGGAAAAGACCTGTTAGATCAAATCCATTTCCCAGCCAGGGAAGAAGACGGTTTCCCAGTAGGGCCCTTATCCAGGACTGCCCTAACTCTCCATTCCCCATGCCCTTCCCTGCGGTCCCTGGGTTTTCATGGCATCTGCATAATATCCCCAGGACGGTTACATTGTGACAGGTTGCTTTATTGATGGGAGATCCCGGGGGCCCTGGTGTTGGGCACCAGTGTACATTTCCACAGGAATACATGGCATCCCAGAATACGGCTGCTCAGGTTATTTCATTTTCCAGTGTGGAGGAAGGGAGGAGAAATCTGGAATAAGTTAGGAGGCTCCTTGCCTCCCAGCCTGCGAGCTTTTCATTTGGTAGGTTTCCCTTTATTTTGAAACTGGGTCAAGCAGCAATTGAAAGAACATTCAAGCTAACAACCCCAGACTGAAATATCGTCGAATCTAAATTATTCAGGCCTGGTTAAAAAATGTAACAACCCAACAAAACTCAGAGATTAAACTAGATCCGAACATCCGCAAACAAGCCCACCCTCCTCTCGCACAGCCCCTCTGGTCTGAAGAAGGCGGGTTAGCCACGCTCAGCACCCACCATCAACAGAGGAGTGATGTCTACTCCAGTGCTTCCACCCTCCCAGCCTTTGCTCTAGGGATAGGGAGACCTAATCCAGGATTTGATTCGTAGGTCTCTTTCACGATGATGGAAAGAGAATAATCTGACTCCGAAGCAGTAATCTGGCATGGGACAGCAAAGGCACTAGGCAGGGCACTGAGACGAGCAAGGGCTCGTATGCCATGCAAGAGGAGGGTAAGCACAGAGGGCATGGGACATAGGTGCTGACTTCGTGCATGCTCGGGGACTGGAGCACCCATGCGGAAGAAATGGTGGGTGCTCAGCACCCACCGGCAGCCCCCCATCAGCTTCCCCCCAGTGCCTCCCACCCGCTGGCCGGCCCCGGTCAGCTGTTTTGCAGCGTGCGGGAGGCTGGGAGGGAGACAGGGGGGAGGAGCGCAGACATGGTGCGCTTGGGTAGGGGGCGGAAGGAGGCAGGAAGAGACGGGGTGGGGGTGGGAAGAGGCAGGGTGGGGCCTTGGGGGAAGGGGTGGAGTGGGGGCAAGGCCTGGGGCAGAGCCAGGGGTTGAGCACCCCTCAGCACATTGCAAAGTCAGTGCCTGCGGCACTGGAAACCCACTTGGAAGGAATTCATACTGAGTTCTAGCCGAGTCGAACAGATTGCCGCAGGGCCAGATTCTCAGCTCATATTAACTGGCACAACTCCAGTGAAATAAATGCAACGTTGCTAATTCACACTGGCTAAGGATCTGGCCCTATTATACAGCAGACTCACACTTAACCGATTTTCACCTGTGAAGGTGTTTCCTCTCCTTTCTACACCAGTTCTCAGGGCTTGTTGGAGGAGCGCCTTTATAAATGGAGAAATTACAGGTGACCCGGCAGGCCCCTGGTGTTCCACACAGCTTGAAACAGGGAGCGATCACACATCCTTCCCTCGGCAGCTGTTAGCTGCTGTCAGTGATGAGCTGCCAGAAGCTGAAGAACTGGTTTCTTCAGTCGCTCCGGGTCTTCGGTGGCACTGAACGACTGCAGGGCCGCCGGGTGAGTAGAAATTCTCAGGGGAGCCTCCCCAACGGAGAGTTCAGGCGGGACGGTCAGGACGGTCCCGCGGGCCGCAGTTTGCCGAACCCCTTTAACAACCGGTTCTAAGCCGGCTGCAAAATTTAACTGCCGGTTCACGCGAACGGGTGCGAACCAGCTCCAGCTCACTACTGGCTGTTGTACTTTTAAGTTACCGTTGTTTTAGTCAAGATCCCAGCCATGGTTGTGTTACAGTTAATTTCTGTAACGTAGAAATTACAGTTAATTTCTGTAACGTAGAAGAGCGACTAGAGCTGAACCCAGTTTCCTCCCTCTGGGCACCGCTCCTGTTGTGAGGCTTAAGCGCATTGCTCAGTAGTAGCTTGTGGTTTATTGAAAACTGTGTTAAAATGTTAAAGCTATTGGGGTTTTCCTGGTCCTGCTTGCAAGCTAGGGCTCTGTAAGGAAGCACGCAATCGGGGTCTTTCAGCAGTTGGTCTTCCAAGAGCCAGCCTAGAGCAGGGTGGGGTGAGTTGTATCTCACTGCCTTAGGGAGCAGCCTGCTTTGTCTCTCTCTGGTTTGGGTTCTTGTCCATTAAAGTTCTGAATTCTAAGAAATAAAGTCGTGTTAGGTTGTGACCTTCCAGAAAGTTTATCTAACTTCTCTGCTTGTATGCCATGAACATAACATAGCTAAGGGTTTCCTTGATATAAAGCTGTCAGAGCTGAGCTGTCAGCTTCATTAGGCACTGTGAGAAGTCTCTATGTATAGCCCAATGCATCTGAGCCAGGCACACTGTGCTTTCCCAGAGAGTGCACTCACTGGCAGCTGACTCAAAGAACCCCCCTCAATATTTACAAGCCTCTGAAAACTGGAGCAGAGCCTGAGTCCTTAATGGAATGTGCTTTCAGCCAGCACAATTTATTTAAAAGCAGACAGATCCTGCCAATTAAAAAAAATAAAACTAAAAAACCAACCCCTGCTGACTTGGCTGCTTTCCATGATGTCAAGTGCCACTGGCTGTGAGGGCAAGGGGAGAATGTGGAGCTGACTGGATGTGTGGGAAGGGACCTAGGAGAACGTGGAGCTGACTGGACATGTGGGAAGGGACCTAGGAGAGCGTGAAGCTGACTGGATGTGTGGGAAGGGACCTAGGAGAACGTGAAGCTGACTGGACGTGTGGGAAGGGACCTAGGAGAACGTGGAGCTGACTGGACATGTGGGAAGGGACCTAGGAGAACGTGAAGCTGACTGGATGTGTGGGAAGGGACCTAGGAGAACATGGAGCTGACTGGATGTGTGGGAAGGGACCTAGGAGAACGTGGAGCTGACTGGACGTGTGAGAAGGACCTAGGAGAATGGGGAGCTGACTGGACATGTGTGAAGGGACCTAGGAGAATGGGGAGCTGACTGGACGTGTAGGAAGGGACCAAGGAGAATGTGGAGCTGACTGGACATCTGGGAAGGGACCTAGGAGAATGTGGAGCAACAATCTGCTGACCAACACACAAACACACTGTGAGTGTGCGGGTGGGAGGCTTTGAGTCACGCAGGAATGAGGAGCCGTGCGATGTTATCAATCTTGACTGCATGTGTTACCTCTCTAGATACTATACCTGGCTGTTGAGAGGTGGGGCGGGGGTTGTGGAGTTACCTTGTAGTTGGAGGTTGAGGTTGTGGCAGGTTTACCTTGTGGAGGCATCACTGACCCCTCACACATCCACTGCACATCGCCCCTGGCCCCCGGTGCCTCTCCGGACCCTCACCCCTCCATCACCTCTGGCCCCTGCTGCCCCCTCTGGGCCCTCAGCCTCAACCCAATTGCCCCTGGCCCTCACTGCCTCCCTACCCACCTCCCCATCCAAGGCTTAATTTGTCCCCGGGCTTGCTGGGGCTGCGTTAAATCTGCTGTGAAAAGTGATATTAACAAACATACAAATGTCAATTTTTACAGCAGCAGACTTACTAGCTAGCAAGTCTAAAAAAAAGCAACCAAAAAAAGCAAAAGAAACGACAAAAAAAGACAAGAACATGCAAAGCACCGTATGTGCGTTTCTATTCTGTTTAGGCTCAGTCAAGAACAGAGACAACCGTACATTATTTTTATTATTGAGTCTGCCAAAAACCCTACCTAAATAGATCACAGCGATTTGGCCATGTATATGTGCAAATTGATTTGTTTTTCCTAAAGTTAATTAAGTATTTTAGGAAAATTGTCAGACCGGCCACCAGCAAGAGTTGGTGGCTGCACGCTGGGGCCACCAAAAATATTTCTTGTGAGAACCCCTGGTCTAAGCAACACGTGAGTGTAGCAGACAGTGGGAGAGGGGAAAAAGGGGAGGGGAAGACAATGCATTTAGGGTAGGTCTGGATTAGTAAAGTAGTTGAAGGGTCGCTGACACGGATTATCTAACCCCGACCTAATCCCAACGTCTTCTCCTAATCCCTAGGGCCTGAGCCCAAGCCATCCGTCTTTCCACTGAATTCAGGGTATGTCTACTCTGCAAGTGAAGGTGAGTGTGGTATAGCTGGGCATAACTGTCCTCGCTTTAATCTAGCTGGCATGAGTAACAATAACAGTGAAACCAAGGCAGCAAGGTCTACCCACCCATGTACAAACCCGGCAGGGACCCTGGACACGTACTCAGGCAGCTAGCCCCTGCGGCCACATCTTCACTATTGTTACCCTGCTAGCTAGATTAAAGCAAGGACAGGGGTGTCTATCCATGCTAAAACCACACCTTCACTTGTAGCGTAGATGTACCCTTTGGGTCAGGCCCTTAAACTGTATTCACTTGCTAAATAACCACTGACTAGTTATATGAAACATCCCCTGCCTGTTATTTCTCAAAATCTCTGTTTCCAATTTATTTTTAACATTTCTAATTTTTAATAAATGTTAAGATTTCTGCCTTTTTTCTAATTCCTTTTAACCCTCTCTGCCTGTTTCTAGTTTAGTTTTTTTAAAGATTTCTGCCTCTAGCTATAATTTCTATTTAAGCCGCCAACTGTTTCGAGGTTGTCTTTTTTGGACTATCTATTCCTATTTTTTGTAAACACCAGCTATTTGTGTGTGTGTGGAGAAGTCATTCATGAGATGTCTATGCTAGCAGTCGTGCCAACCCCATGCGTTCAAAAATCACAAGTCAGTGCCTCAAAAATCATGAGATTGGCTTGAAAATCCTGAGATTTTTAAACAAAATACATGTTACATTCTTGCTGTTTGCTTTCAGGAGTTTGAAGCTTTACCATGCGCTCGGATCACATTTTCGATCTTTTTTCTGCAACCATGAGAGCTAGAAACTTACTTTAAAAGAACAACAACACAAGCTGAGATTCCCTCATAATCACATGAATCCGGGAGCTGGGGCTTGGAGAAAACATCATACATCACAGAATTCATAATAAAATTGTGAGAGTTGCCTCTTTAGCTGCCCACATCCAAGGAGGTGGTTCCCTATACATGTCCTAAGAGCATCGCCATCTGTCCTAGTCCCTAGGTGTGATGTATAACAACATAAATGCTGCTTGCTCCAGCCTGCATGGGGAATCTCCTCTGTTGCCTTTGCAGCAATGAGCAGTGCAGTTTACCACTGTCTGGCTCTCTGGCTTGACCATAGCTCCAAAGGCTTGGCATTGCCTAACTATTCTAATTTCACAGCCAGGTTGCTAATTCCTATGGCATATTTCCCCTCTGCTCCGTCTCCAGTAAAGTCAGCTCAGCCGCCTTGGTCCTGAAACAACGTAGTGAAATGGACACAAATTTTCAAAATGTTTCACTGTTGCTGAATCCACAAAAAAAGTTTTGGCTGAAAAATTTTGCCCAGCTCTGGTCATTTCCTCCTGTAAGGCTATAACCTCATTTCCAGTGCTTACTTTGCACCTCTGGGCTTGGCAGTTCATAGCCCCAGCACCTCTTTCTTTACAAATTAAGCACTGCTCATCTCGCTTCCATTGAAGTCATTGGGAATTTTGCCATTGGCTTCAATGGGAGCAAGACTGGGCCCAGAACACCACAGCAAGGCTTGAGCCTAGGAATCACTCGGCTCCCATTCACAAACCCAACATGTAAAAAAGCAAAAGGCCAGATGGACACAAACCCTTTATTTTGATGTAGCTGCCTGTGTGGACATGTGGTCCCCTGTGTGCAGATGTGGGGACAGTGGGATGTGACACGCTGAAGGTGTCATTTTGCCCTATGTCCCAAATTTAATTTGGTCATGGTGGGCTCTTATAATCGGACTCATTGGTGGGCGGACTGCCCCATCCCACATCAATTTGTAGAGGTCACCTCCAGGGCTGGTTCCTGCCATAAGCAGAACACCATCATCCCAGGGCTATGGTTCTCAACCACAGGTACGTGTACCCCTGGGGGTACGCAGAGGTCTTCCAGGGGGTACATCAGCTCATCTAGATATTTGCCTACTTTTACAACAGGCTACATAAAAAGCACTAGCGAAGTCAGTACAAACTAAAATTTCATACAATGGCTTGTTTATACAGCTCTATAAACTGAACACTGAAATGTAAGTACAATATCGCTATTCCAATTTATTTATTTTATAATTATATGGTAAAAATGAGAAAGTCAGCAATTTTTCGGTAATAGTGTGGCTGTGACACTTTTGTATTTTTATGTCTGATTTTTGTAAGCAAGTAGTTTTTAAGTGAGGTGAAAGTTGGGGGTCCGCAAGACAAATCAGACTCCTGAAAAGGGGTACAGTAGTCTGGAAAGGTTGAAAGCCACTGTCCTAGGGCAACAGGCTATTTATTGCACGTGGCAGGCTGGGTGGAGAGGGCATTTTTCATAGTTTTCCCAAAACCCTACAGCTGGCCCAGAGTAAACCATTTTCCTTTTGTCTGCTAAAGCTCCCCCAGGTTGGGCCTGGAGACGCCATTAGTGGAGATCTCACCCAGCCCAGCCTGTGCCTTTGAGGACCTGGGGCCTGGGACCTTTCTCTGCAGAAATCTAGGGAGTGAAGCATCCGTGTTCATGGGAAGTTCCTCATCTGTTTCAAACAGCGACGCGTCTTTCTTTATGGTGGTGTCGGCATTGTTACAGCAGCCACCAGCTGCCCCTCTGAACCGTTTCTTTGGGCTGCTCCGTGAGAGGCGGTTCCTTTGTCCTGTACAGATTGATTGATGTAAATGAGACTAATAGGTTTTAACTGAATAAGTTCAGGATAAATTGGGTTTCATCTCCACAGGAGCCAGATGGCACGATGATGTCGTTACAGAGAATGCTCCATTAGAGACACGCTTATTTGTTTATTTACTGGTGAATCCAAAATACTTCCTCGGGGTAAAGTGCACATTACACTTGGAAAACCCTGAACAGGTTTTGTGACTTTTAATATGGAGCATACAGTTCCGATTCTGGGCCTTTCCTAACCAAGAGTCACCGTGGCTAACGCATTCAGCGATCACTAGCACCCGCTGTTATTAAATAGCCCTCGTCATCAGAACAACACACAGGGGCTGCAATGGGACCCAAGAACTTTACTGCCTGCTACACCGACTGTGGTTCGTGAGGGAAAACACCTCTTAGATCACCGAGTCAGTCTTCCCTGGGGAGGCAGGACATATTGTCGTCCTGTGACAGAGGGCGAAATGCCAACCCCAAAACTGAACAAATCATGAGTCGAGCTCTGAAAATCATGAGATTGCCTTGAAAATCATGAGATTTCAGAGGCTTTCGGGCACACGCGGGTCACGTTTGCAAACTTTTCTCCACCACCCTGAAGGCTAGAAACTTTCTTTTAAAAAAAAATGAAAGCCAAGATTCTCCTGCAAAGTCCTGGCTCCAGGATCTGGGGCTTCAAGAAAACCACTAAATATCGTGAGCCTATAAGATCGCGAGCGTGCGTATCAGCCAACACAGTGGATCTCAGTGTACGTCTACACTGCAGGCAGAGGGGTGCCTGCAGCACGTGCTAACTCTGCTTTAGCCAGCTCAAAAGCAGTGAAGCACGTCAGCGTGGGCCAGCCACTGAAGGACGCACCCAGGGTCCTGGTGGGCTTGTACCACCTCTGCTGTCATACTGACACCACTTCATTGTTACTGTAATTCAGGCTAGCTCGATCAAAGCTAGCTTGGGCCCATCTGCTGCAATCCTCTCTCTGATTGTAGGAGTGGGTGCCTTGCTGGCCAGGAAGGCGGAATACAGGTGCAATTGCCCTGAACTGTGACATGGTTGCAGATGTAGCCATAACCTTAGCCAACAAGCCTAGAAAAGTTTCAGAGTAGCAGCCGTGTTAGTCTGTATTCGCAAAAAGAACAGGAGGACTTGTGGCACCTTAGACCAAATTTATCTGAGCATAAGCTTTCGTGAGCTACAGCTCACTTCATCGGATGCCTAGAAAAGACAACCACACTCGCTTTACCAGAACCTGCTCTTTTCAAGGAAGCAAATCCTTCTGGTTAAAATCAAAGGCAAAAATATTATGGATAAGGGCTATAGAATTGCAAACCAACAGGAAAATCGACTTTGGGGCATATTTTTGAACATAGCCTCATCGTCTGCCGCACCTGCTCATGTTACCTAAACCCTGGTTATGCTGCCCCCTAGTGTGGGGGGAGGGCGTATGCTGTTACATTCCATGATAAATTTCCCATCCCTTACCGGAGTTAATCCTGCTGCTGATCATTCCATGCTACTGCCTGTTGCCCGACTGGGTCCGTGCCATAGAAAGGCGAAAAGTGCCATGCGACTAATAAGATAAATGGCTGTGGCTGTTATTCACAAACTCAGGAGCTGCTGAAGTGCTTGTTGGCCCATTCAGTCTGCTGGTTCCTAATTGGCTTCATTTTTCATAGTAGGAGATGGCATTTCTGTGAGACAGTACATAGCTAATGGAGAAAAGCGAGCTACATCCCAAACATAATCCTCAGTGCATCAGGGAAAGGCGATGTTCTGCTGGACCACCTTTGGTCAGCGGTTATCAAACATTCATTTTTTCCACCTTCCATATTCCTGGGTTTCTCCTCCAGTGCGCACCTCCTGGGGAGACTGAGGTTCTGCCATGCTGACCTGTGCATCAGCAAAAATATTTTTTAAATGGGGCAAATATATTTGCAGAAATGAGTCTGCCAGCTTTGGAAGAGCCGTGGGAGCTAAGCCCACCTCCTGAGACAGGCTGGTTCCATGAACTGAACTCTGTGGTGCAAAAACACGTGGCAACCCTAGTCCTGCGTTATCTTTAAGGACATATGTGAGCCAGGCTTCCGAGAAGGAGAATGACAATGACTTTGCACATATACACCCCCTTTCATCCCAGGATCGCAGAGCGCTTTACAAAACCAGGTAAATGTTATTAGCCCCCGTTTAACAGTGGGGAAAGTGAGGCACAGAAGGGTGAAGGGAACTGCCCAAGGTGACCCAGCAAATCAGTGACAGAGCCAACAATAAAAACCCGGTCCTCTGCCTTACAGTTGCCGCCTTGCTCCCTCCTAGGCCGTACACTGCATGCCTCTTCGAACTGGTCAGCATTTTTTAAACGAAACTTCTTGTTATTGTTAAAAAATAGCCTTTTTCAAGAACTGTTGAGACATTTTTTTCTAACTGTTCCAGTGTTTACAAAATGTTCGTGACATTTTTGTCAACAAAACAATTATTGAAATTATCAAAATGTTGCACTTACCAAACTCTGGTTTTCTGGTAAATGAAAAATGTTGACAACCCTTTTGATAACGATTTTGATTTAAAATTTTCCGCCACCGTTTTCTTTTAATCTTGTGAAATAGACACCACATTGCAATTTCCAAGTTTTCCCTGCATTTTTGGCCTCTAAATTTTTCACCCAGCTCTCTTGCCCAGGAGGCTGGCTGGCTGGCTAGTACCACAGGCCCTGGCTCTGGTTCTTATTGAAAGTGGAACAGAAGCTAGTTTGATTAATCCCTGGGATGGATTTATTTCCTGGGGTGTGATCCCTGGCTCTGCAACCTGCGCGAAGGTGAGAGTCTGCATTTGCATCTGCCGTGACTGTCACTTAATATACCTCTGTTTTTTAGGGAGTCGTGTGAAAGGGAAGCAAACTGATGTTGTTTAGCAAAGTTATAAATCAGCAAAGGGGAAATAATCTCACAATAATAAAGAGAAACCCCTGTAACCAAGCACTGCCTAATTGCTCCGTGGTAGCTCTCAGGGAGAATGGGTAGTGAGGTAGTGGCTAGGTCACAGGCATAAGGCTACAACTAGAAAAGGTGCAGTCTTGCTCTCACCCTCAGCTGTTGTGGTTCCTGCCACTTGCCTGGACTCATACCTGGAAGATCCCTCGGCAAGTGGCTCGTTCCGCTGAAGGAGGGGGAGCTAGGATGTAGTTAACAGGAAGGAAGGGGAGTCGATGGGGAATTTCACCTACCTTCACAGGGCCTGATTCACCATTGCCTGCCCCGCCTGTGTCATTTACATCCGTGGGTATAAAACGTTACTAGATCAGAGTAATGGGAAGTTAGGTCCACAATGTCCTTTTGGCAACAGAAAAGAAATGCCAGCATCTTATCGAGGCCACTTGTCTCTACCTATGCCAGGGCTTTGCGCTTCACTTGCGAGGGCAGAAGCGAGTGTACATGGCACACAGTCCTTCTGGCCCAACCTGCCTGCTTGCTCCTTCCTCTGAGCAGCTGTGTTATTGGAACAGACCAGGATCCCACTCCCGGGAGTGCTCACAGAACGGGGTTCTTGGATATCTCCGGGCTTTGCCAACTTAGAGGCAGAGAAAAGACGCTTGGAAACTGAACCAACACGGTTCACTCTGTCAGGCTTCCCAGCCTTGACAGCGTCTCCTTCACTGTCTGCTTGGTGAAAGTGTGCCCCACACTCCCTGCTCCTCAGCTGGGCAAACACTGGTTCCTGCCCACTAGACATGAGATCTTGGGAGGTGTGGAGAAAACTCCCATACACTGTGGGGCTGAGAGAGCTCAAGGGGCTAGAGGCAAAGAGACTCTGAGCTGTAGCTCACGAAAGCTTATGCTCAAATAAATTGGTTAGTCTCTAAGGTGCCACAAGTCCTCCTTTTCTTTTTGCGAATACAGACTAACACGGCTGCTGCTCTGAAACATCCCTTCCTACTGTGGAACAGAGGGAGGCCTCTCTCTTTAGGAGTTAGAGGGGGATGGAGACAGGTTTTGGGGGGATGGCAGGAGATCTCTAGGATATGTTTAAACAGGCAAACACATGGAAACACACGCACATACACGCACACAGGCTTGGGTCTAACTAGGAAATTACACTAAAGAGTTCCTCTTTTGGGCCACTATCAGTTCAGCTGCCATGGATGAGATTTTAAAATTCCCTGCTTTAAACAATGTTTTTTTCTCTCTCTCTTTCTCTTTCTTTCTCTCTCCCCAAATTACAGCTGGACAAATACAGCAAAAACTATTCCACTACTATTTGCTCTTAACTTTAAATTGAATCCACGTTGGCCGTGTTCTTTCTTCTTTCCCCTTCGTGCCTTCCCACAAACGTTCATGCAATCCAGTCAAATGCTAGTGAACGCCAAAGTTGCACGTGTGTATTTGTGTGGGATGTGCTTGCATGCTCATCCAATCAGGGAGCAAAAAGGTAATCACACCTGACTATTCTGACCAATCATAATTTACCAAGATAGTTTGACTAGTGAGTAATGAATCATGTTTGTGATCTACAGAACATTGCAAAAGTCACCAAACACTTTTGCTGAAAGAAAATAAAATGGGAAGAAATTGCCACCTGCCCAGGATTGTCCCACAAAGGAAAAAGAGACAAATTCCTTGGGTAAATTATTTGTTTTGGATTATTCACTCTGTTCTATTCCGAATGAAGAGGATGCTGAGGAACTGTTGCCTGCTGTATCTCTCTAATTTCCTCCGACATCATCACAGCCAGCACTGCGTCCCACAGGACCTGTGAGCTGATTTATGGAAGGTGGCACTTACTGACTACCAGAAGATTGTAACTCATAATGAGGCTCTTCAAAGTTGCAGCTGATGCATGTGAGGTGGGAAACAGGACTGCTGTTGTCTTTCCCCTCCTTGGCTCCTGCCTACTTTATCGGTTCTGGTTCGTGGGTGCAGGTCCGTAATTAAAGGAAGCGGGCAGTTAATGGAACAGCAGCAATGCCTCCAGCGAGATGCCAAGTGCGGAGTTTGTGACACCCAGGCCTCGGGCACAGTCAGCCACAAGCAGCAAAGTGCAGTGAGCAGGGTAGGCATAATTTGGTTGGCTCCAATGGTTTTAACCCTCAGGACTGCTCTGTCTTTGCCCCAGGGAAGTTTGCACTTGGTGGCAAGAACTTATTAGTCAACAGCCAGTCCTTCTACACCATGAGACAGGGTTGGAGCATCAGGGCTGCTGCCTGACACCTCTTCCTGCCGTTTTTAGCAGCTTAAGAAATAAAATCAAGCATCTCAAAGTCCCTTTTAACGCAGTCCCGCTGGAGGAGGCTCCTCCCAGCTTGATATTAATGGCAGATGTTGCAGGGTGAAGCAGGCTTCTGCCCCTTTTTCCAGGTCTAGCCATTAACCCCTTCCTGCTCTGGTCCAGTTTGAGCTTTGTTCACCCCATCACCAGCCTCTGTACCTCCTTTCCCGGTGCTCTGTCCCATTTTTGCTTGCCTCGCCCTGTTTCCTGTCCCACTTCTGCATGCCTGTCCCCAGTTTCCATGTGTCTTCCCCGGGGGCTCCAGCTCCTTATGCCCCATTCCACTTCCATCTGCTGTCTTAACAGACCAAGGGAGCTGCATGAGGCGAATCCACATGGTGGGAAGGTCCTGTCAGTGAGCACCAATGCACCCTGACAATGACTAGGGCTTGCCATTTACTCAGACTGCTGGGTCATGAATCCATCATGCAGAATCACTAAAACTCATTGGCAATCACCTCAGAGCTTGTCCCCTGACAAAAAGCCAGAGAGAGGAGGCCCAGTCTGTGACTGTCTGTGGCACTCCATATTGGGTAAATACATTCTCTCCAATACCAGGGGTACAATGCACATTTGACTCTGAATTATAGGAGTGTAAGTTTGACTCCTGTCTGGCTCTCATACACGGTCTCTGGAAACAATCATGCACTGCCTTGGAATACGGATATAGATGATCTAATAGGTCTTTTCCATTTAAACGTCTTTGGTTCCGCTCACCAAAATTACATCATGAGTTTCCATTGGGGGATGGTATTTTTCTTCCTTCCCTGAACTATTGTGTATGGATTCTGTGCGTTATTAAACAGGTGCTGCGTTCCACCCCAGAAGTGGCAGCATTTCCGTGATGTCTAGCATGAGCCCCCTGTATGGTTTGTACGGCAGTTTGCTGAGTTTGTCATATGCCTTTGAGATCCTCCAGGTGCAACAGGAATGTAAGATTGTATTCTTTAGTTAAGTGGCTTTGAAGCTGAATGTGTTCTGCCAGTTTTATCAAGGAGGCGAGTGGGGGAGAAGGGGGGCAGTGGAGTCATTTTCTAGTGGGGCTCACAAGCAAAAGCTAGTTGAGAAGAAGGTGTGTGGAACTGTTTTTCCGCTCTGTTTGCCTTGTCTTGTCAGGGTTTCTGTTTGGTATGTGGGAAGGAGAGCAGGTTGGGTGCTCCAACTCTGGCACCCGGGCACTGGCAGTCACTGCTATCGGAGAATGCACCTGTGCATGTTGCCATTCAGCTGCTGGATACAGGCAGTGACTCGATGGCCCGATTCCTCACGGTCACTCATTCACACCTGTGCTAAGTGCAGGGGGTGGAAAATCCTGCTATTCAGGTAGTGTAGCGCTTTGCAAGGCAGGGGGAAACCAGGCCGAGTGCCACACGCTGGCCTGCTCCCATTAAATCAAGCTCCCGTTTACTTCCATAGGAGTAACATTAACACCCTGAATCAAGTGCCCATGTAGCTTGGGTGCTTGGTATCACGCAGCCTTCAGCCTCAGGCCTCACTGTAGCCCTGAGACACCAACAATTCCTAATCATTGGGTTGTTGTTCCCAAATGGTCCACATGGAGATCAGGGTTTGGCACTATTTATTAATGAGAGTAACAGCAGATTACGTTTATCTAGCACCTTTCCTTCCAAAGGGCTTGGTTCAATGTATACATGTATCAGTTCATCCTGGAATGCGGCCACCTCTGGGGTGAGAAACAGCGCCTATTTAACCGTGCACAGCAACACTGTGGCTCCATCAGCGAAGGAGAAGACTCCTGGCTCCAACTGAAACGATGGGGAAGTTTAGGTAGGCAGAATGTGACCCCCCCTTTGGCCCTGTCTCTTAATATTATTACTGATGATGGGTAGAGCCTTCCCCGATCAAGGCTCCGGGCCCCACAGCGAGGCGCTGTACAGAGAAGTAACAAAGGGGTCCCTGCCCTGCAGAGCTGCCAGTCTAGATGTGGGGCAGGATGGACCGAACAGACCGTGGGGGGTGGGGTGGGAGGAGGCGGTTACAGCAAAGCAAACAGCCATCTCAGCTGCCCATGGGCCTAGCCAGGGTGGGGCAGGGCAGTTTGTGGGCAGTTTGGAGGGGGGGGGGTTGCAATACTCCTGCTCCGACGGTGAAAAGCCCCACCAAGCAGCAAGGCCCATGGCCCTGTCTGCCAGCCGGGGGCCAGCGCCTCCAGCAGCGCGGCGGCCCCCAGCCTGGCGCCCGGGCGCTGGCTCAGATCGGCCCGGGGGAAGCTGCCACCTGCCGCAGGGCTGGCCGCGCCCCTGGTGCGCCTGGCTGCTCCCACCCCGCCCAGCGCCCCCAGGCCAAACCGCCAGGGCCGCTGCCTTTGCGCCTGGCTCCAGCGCCCGCCCCCTGCGCAGGGCACGGCTGGACCCGTGGCCTGGCCGGGGGCAGGGGGTGACCGGGCACCCAGGGGCGGGGAGGACCTGGGCTGCCTGCTAAAGCCACCCGGGTTCACCTACACCCGCCCCCCGTCCCTGTCCCCCCAGCCGCGGGCTGGAGACCTGCCGGCGCTGGCACCAGAGGCCCCGGGCACCGCCCCTTGGCCAGCCCCGGGCAGGGCGCGGGCCCCCCGGGGGCTCGGCAGGCGCGCGGGGGGCGGCGGGGAGAGGGCGGAGCGGGCGGGCTGTCTCCGGCAGGAGGAGGAGGAGGAGGGAGCCGGGGGCTGGAGCCGGGGCCGGGCCGCCGCGCACACGCTCCCCGCCTCCCCGCGGCGGCTCCCCCCAGGCGCGGGCCGGGCAGAGGCTGGATGGAGCCGGCGGCCGGGCGATGGGAGGCAGCGGGCTGGCTCCGGCGGCCGGGCTGAAGGCGGCCGGGCAGGAGCGCTGAGGCGGCGGCGGAGCCAGCCCGGCCGGAGGTAAGGGAGGGGGCGCGGGGCTGCCCTGTTGGGCCCGGCAAAGACCCCGAGCAGCGCAGGGGACACATTGCACGGAGCTGGGCAAATCCCCGCCTCGAGATTTCGGGGGGCGGGCGGGCGGGGGGGGGGGAGACAGCCCCACCCATCTGCCCCAGATGCACCCCGGGCTCTGAACCTGCCCGGAGGCACCCCCCCTGCACCCCCCGAAATGGGGGCCCCCGGCGGCTGTTTGATCGCTGCGGGACTCCGGACCCCCCTGGCCCATCACTGTCATTAAATCAGGGCTTTTCAGACCCCTGCCTTCGTGCAACCTGGGTGTTTGCGCAGCGCCCCCAGGAGGGGGCGTCCCAGGCAGGGGAGGGAGCCCGGCTCGCGGCACGGGGGTGAATGGGGCGCAGCTGGAAGGCGGAGAAATCAGGGGTGCCTTTGCCTTGTCGCTGTGGACGGCGGGAAATGGGACCGGCGCCTCGCCGGGCCCTTCTGCCAGCCGCAGGAGCGCAGAGCCCGGAGCGAGCCGCAGGGTTTAGCTGCCCTCCGGCCCGGCTTTTCGGATCCTCACAGCCCTGGAAGGAGCCCACCTTGGGACCGAATGGCCGCCGCAGGACAGCTGGGCTAGGAGATGGCAGAGGAGGGAAGGAGCTAGAGAGAGGGAAGAAGTTGCTTTGGGGACAGAGTGCATCAGCGATTTTGGGGAGCCCAGTGTTGGGGTTTAACCATCCAGGCTGGTTTTAGTGATAAAGGAATAAATCCTGCCTAGGAGAGGGAGCTGGACCTGCTAGAGGCGAGCCACTGTCCACACCCAGCCAGCCCAGGATTTACTATATTTTTTGCTACTGAAAATATTTTTAAAAACCCACAAAAATCTTCCTGATGAGAATTGATTCATCCTCCCGGTCCTCTCAGTTCTGAGCCTGGAAAAGGGACTGTGGATGTCACTCGCCTAAGGCCCAATTCTTCTCTCGCTGATCGTGGTGTAAGTGAGCAGTAACTGCACTGGTGTCAATGGATGCACACCAGTGTAAACCCACTGAGAGTGGAGAATCAGGCCGGGAGTTATTAAGGAATTGTATTGCCCGCAGAACAGCAAAGGTTCTTCCTGTGCTTTGTACTGTCCATGCTTCCCAGCTTTATTGGTCTAGTATAATCAGTAAGAAGTTTACGTTGTGATAAGAGGCTTTTATAATAGGCTTATTCTCCAAACAGGTTTTTTATTTTAAAAAATCTACAACAGGCTTTACAGTGGGTCCGGAGACCATTTCCTGTCTGGTCTTATCTGATTTGTTTCTTTTAGCATCAGGTGTTTGGTAAGTGGTTTTTGCTGTGTTTGGTTTTAATAATTTTAGCTGCTCTTATATTACTCTGCTGAAGGGTGTTAACAAAAGGTTAATGAAGCATGACTTTAGCAACAAAAAATAACACAGAAAGGATCTGTATTCATTCCCAGTCCTGTCTGAGCCGGTCAAAGCTCTGTTCCTTGTTGGATGGTCTCGCATCTCTCACAGAGAATAACAAAGCGCCGACCTGACAATAGACAAAAAGGTGCTAATCCCAAACTCAGTTCTGTAAGCAGATTCCTAGCAGATAGTGTCAACAACTGGTTTTGTTCCACCTTTAAAAGGGAGTGGAGCCCACTTAAAGAAATAACCTGTGAAACAGACCAGGAGTCAGTTCTGGTGCTTCAAGGTGACTGAGCCTTAGGGGTCAGTTTTCTGTTGTAATTTCATTTTCTTCAAAATGTGACACTCCAAGGTCGCTGTATATTGCCAACCGAAACCTTGCAAGCTTCGTCCAGTGCATGGGCCCAGTGCATGAGGCCTACGTTTGTTCCAGGTAGGAGCAGGTAGCTAGATTTTCACCCTCACCCTCTTTCCATTCAGTGGAAGTTCAGGCAAAAAATTCCAGGCCCATGATCAAGATGCTCGGTTTGGATTAATTTTGGGTTGCAGTTGCCTTGAGTATTTCAGCTGCTTTGCTCTTGTTGCATTGCCAGGCTGCTTGTTGGAGAGGGCACATTCCCCTTAGGTTGCGGCTGGAGTATAGGACCTGTTGTTACTACTTTGACCTTTAGTCTCTGAAAGAACAACAGGACACGTGTCAGAGGCAGAGACAGTGGATTCTGCTATTAGCATAATGGTACCGACTGGCCTATCACACAGATTCAGAGGATGCTATGGCACGTTCCTGGAATAAGTAAATATGTTTATGGCTCAAGGAAGCGATCAAAGTTTGGAAGGACTAGATTCTAAGGGATCAATAGAACTTTCATTAGCTTGTGTGACATTGGGACTGCAACCCAATTAACTGAGGCGTTAGGTTTCTATCCCTGTTTATCCAATATGTGGCTCTTTGGCGTATCATGGCTAAGACTCCATGTAAACCTTTATATCCTAGCAAACATCACATCTCATAATGAGACAGGAAATGACTGAAATTGAATCCCCACCCCCCCATCTGTTTTGAAGGGCATTTTATTCCCCCCGATGAGTGTACCTAAAGCTGTGTTTTGGTGGAGCACCACTGACATCCAGTGGGCAATTGGGGTAATATACAGTATACATAACTATAAATAAGAATCTACCCTTTGATGGTGTTTGGAGTGAAATGAAGCAGGGGATCATCTAAAAAGATTTTGACCATGCGAAGAACTGTGCACTGAGGACCTACACACATGAACTGTTGCTGCATTAAGAACAAATATTCAAGGTACCAGCTGGCGCTGTCTGATTCCACAAGAGCCTCTTGGAGTTTTGCAAACTCTAGCTTCCCTGCCAGGCTTCTCGGGGTGGGGTCGGAGACTTAATTTATCAGACCCCTAATGGAATCGCTGTGTTCCTGTTGGGATTCCAGATATGCAGGTAGACTTTTCCCTCTTCAGAGCCAACATTCATTGTGGTAGCCAGACACATGGTGCTCATCACAACAGAAAACAAATCAAATCCAACAACTTCACCACTCTGGGAGGCATGTTCCTGCCTGAGGTGGGCTAGAGCACCACCTAGAGGCAGAGCTAGGTCCCTGCGACACAGTCCCAGTTAAGTTTAAAGGGATTCTTTGTACGTGGCCCCTCATGACAGTAATGATCAGTTAAAGCAGTTCCTGCTGCTCTCTGCTGGGCTCACAGGTTTGGGGTTTGGAGCCACCGATCTGGGTTGGAAATTACAGCCCTGGGAATGGTGGAGCTATGGCCAGTTCAAGCAAATCTGGGTCTCCCTGCAAAGCCATTTGCTTGGGGATCCCCTACAGAGAAGCCCAGATTCTCTCCTGCGCCTGCTGCAGAAATCCAGAGTACCAGCTGGGGCCAGGATAAGGGGGGATGTCCTGAGTTTCCAGCAGCCTCAAGTTATTGTCCCATCAATTACCGAGCTCTCAGACAGTTGGGGCATGAGCAGTAAACATCACACCAGGCTTCCAACCTGCCCTGCTGGGAACGTTATGTATCTACATTACTGCCCTCTATTGGAGGGAATGGGAATCTCCAACTCCTAGCAGAACTCTTTTTATGCTGCTAACAGGTAGCGGAGAGTCTCCTTCAGCTCAAGGGGTAGGGCCTGTGCTTCCAGACCGGGAGGCCTTGGGTTCTCTTCCCCCTGTTGAAGTGCTCGTTAATCACGTGGACAGCACAGAGTCAAGCACAAGGCTGTAGAAGGGCCACCAGTTTGTTACAATAGTTTGCCCTTTGCCTTCAGAGGAGGCTGCCAAATGCCTTTACAAACATTTTCTAAAGCCTGTGAGTAAGGTATTATCTTCATGTTACAGAAAGGTAAACTGAGGCGCAGAGGTTAAACAACTCTCCCAAGGGCATACAGTGAGTCAGCATCCGAGCTAGGAATAGAACCCTCCCTGCTGCTCTAACCACAGACAGCATCGCCTCTCCCGTGGCACTTCTCTCTTGGTCGTTAATCAGCCAGCGATGCCGTCTCGTGGCCAGTCCCAAGTCCTCTTTAACCCAGCTGACTGCCTGGGCTAGAGCCAAAGCCGCCCTGGTTGGTCTAGTCTGGCCCCTGAGTTAGGCTTTTTCATATTGTTGTCCCTGGCAAAACGGAGGATTAAAAAAAAAGTCCTCGGGTTTATTTCTTGAAACTGAAGCATGTGACAGGCTGCTGCAGAGCAGGGGCATGGGGACATTAAAGCCCCAGCACCAAAGCAAACCCCTGAAAGCTGTTGCTGTCACCCTGACACCGAAGGCAGAAAAAACCCAGGCTGTCAGTGTGAAAACCCCGCTGAGTGGCAGCAGCCCCGTCCTGCTGGCTTATCGGGTTGGGAGGCTTTCAGTGAGGGATTTGCAGCGGCGATAAACCTTAACACCACCCCTCAAAGCTTGCGATGAGCTCTCTAGATAGCCCAGCTCAAAGCTGCTGTCTCTGCTCTTGCATTTGATGCCAGTGCAGTAGAAGCTACCGAGATGGACGAGACAGTGACTGGACCTGGGAGCAAAGATGTGTTTTGCAGCCTTGGGCAGAACCCTGAGCTGCCGGAGGAAGAGGTCAGCCAGAGGGGCTCGCTTCGGTGCATCACACGAGGTGCTGAATTGCATACAGTAAAGCAGTCCCCTTTAAGGAGTGTCTGTGGAAGGAACACACCTGTGCAAAGAATGCAAGGCTATATGAGGGCAGGCCTAAAGGTCTCTGCTGAAATAGCCATCCCTGAGCTAGGTCTCTGGGCAGTGCATGAAGGAGCAAGTGGGAGCGAAGGAGCCATTGCATTTCCTTGTGGCCTTGCAACAAAATAACCTCCTGCCAGTGCGCGGTCTCCAACCTGCACTCCTTACAGAGCCCCTTTGCCTGTGCGTGGGATCCTGGCACTGTCCTCTGTGACGTCTCTGCACTAGGAGACTCAGTCTCACTTGGGGCCAGATCCCCCGGGGCCTTGCTCAGGTTTGACTCAGTCCCAGCTTCCATCAGGCCAAACCTCTGAGTTGCCAAGCACTTGCAGCCACCGTTGACTGCAGTGGATCGGGCCCATTAGCTTCGGTGGGGTTTTGCTTCAATAAGGCCCTCAGGATTTGGTCCACTAAGAATACTGTTCCTCTCCAGTGCCAACTGCTAAGAGCAATGCTCTGGGTCTGGGCTGAAAATGTACCTGGGCACATCCCTCCAGTCCCAAACTTTCTGCTCGCGTGAGCTGCTATGAGAAATGATGCAGAAGCCCTGCCTGTTGGTGTTTCACCTGGGCTGCAAGGGTCCAAAGGCTCTGGCAGCAGGATGGGATCTCTGCCATGGTGGTTCTTAGCACAGTCTTCCTGGCCTTTGGAAACAGGGCGGGTATCAGTTTTCCCTGACAGCCGTGCTGTCTCTGTTAAAAAGCTGCTCTCGGGTGCTTGGTTCTCAGACCCAGAGCCCGTCCGGAAGCTGCAGAGCCCTCGCTGGTGTTCTGCACAATGAAACCCTTTGAGACCCAAGCAGTGGGGGTTGGGGAACTGGGCGGGAAGGTGGGGTCACGAAACAATCTAGTTCTTGTGAAACGGTCCCCAGGATGTGAGCACCGGAGAACCCTGCTAGCCTCATTCTATGCAGGAGAACCCTGTGGCGTATGTGTGCCAGGCCTTGCATCCAGACACAGCATCGCTAACAACAGTGCACGGGTCTTCATGCCAGGCTGCAGCTGGACTTGCTCTGAGCTGGACGCCCACCATGCAGTGCCAGTGTAGACAGCCATGGTAGTGTGGCAGCGGCAGTGGTGTAATTAGTCCGTCAGAGACGGCCTCACCAGCCCAGAGCAACGGCTCTGTCACCGGACAAGCCTGCCCAAGAGCAGCCAAGGCGGCACCCAAAATGCGGAGAGGTGCAAATGGACCCTAGCTGCTCTGTGGAGCTGTGCTGGGCGTTGTGGGGTAGGTGTGTAACCCATCCCTGCTGTCCCCTTCTAATGGCACCTAGCCCAGCTAGAGACTGATGAGTCTGCGACAGCCGTAGCTAAGAGCCACGTGGCTTTTAGCTCTTGCAGTAGAGGCTCATGCCCTAAGCTTCAGCAGTCCCAGGTTCGATCCTGTCTGCCGGCACCCGGGCTCAGTTGGTGTTACAGGTGCAACAATCCACAAGGCCCTGCCATGCCCAAGGAGTTTTATGTTTGCATGTGGGACAGGGTGACTAGTGTGGGAATCACACCGGTACAGGCTGCAGTTACGCAGTTCTTTAGTGTGGAGGCAGCCCTGTCCATTCCCTGTAGGTTCAGCGACCTAGCTGTGGCATTAGTCACTCTCTAGCACGGTTTGATGCCCTGCCTGGTTCTGGTTTTTTTCCGCTGTGACAGCCATGCAGACTGCTGCAGTAAAGGGGAGCCTTGTAGCTCCTCCACTCCCAACAAACATCGCTGGAGGGACCAGTGAAATCGCTCCGGCTGTGGTGAGCTCACAGCTACTCCAGGCCCAGCTTCTCCCAGCACAAGTCACCCTCACAGAGGATGTGGAAATGCTGGCTGTTGGGGAAATTGAAGCCTATATCATGCTAGGAGAAGTCCTGGTGAAGATCCTGGTGTGAGACCTGCTCAGAGAGTCAAGCGGCAGAGGGCACAGACAACACCTGAGACTGAGAGCTTTTTTCACCAGGGAAGAGACCGAGCTTACGCGGATGTAATTCTCTACGAGGTTTCGTGGGAGGTTCTCCTTTCCCTCCATTGCTTCCCGCCTAGGAGTCCTTCTCTAAACACTATCCACACTCAGCCCATCCTGCCAGCTGGCAGCCTTCATTCTCGGACCGCACAACAGAGGAGCAGTTCGGTGATAGTGATGGAGACATCTTTAAAGTGCCTCACGCTCATAAAATGGAGTTCTTGGTTCCAATGGGGGGGTCTCTCCTGGTGTTGTCTAGCTGTACAGCTTGAACGGGCTCAGAAAGACGTGCTATATTTCATACCGCCAGCCCTTCAAACTCTGAGAGACAAGCTGGATTCTTTCCCTCTCACATGTCATATTTTATTATTTAGTATTCATACTGCAGGGCCACCTGTGTGCGAGGTGCTCCGCAAACACAGAACAAAACGCCAGTCCCTGCGTGGGGAACCCCATGGTCCTCCGTGGCAAGATCTGTATTATTGGTGCTGAGGACGCACGAGAAGGAAAGGCCCCAGCTTGTCTCTTGGCCTCTCCTGGCTGAGGTTGCAGTGCTGGAAGATAAGGGGGAGAAACATCTTAGAAACTGAGCATGTTTGAGCTAAAAGTTACTGAGGGACAATAGAGAAGGAGCCAGGGCTGATGTGTAACGTGGGTGTACGTCAGTGAGTGGGTGTGAATCAAAGGGTGTCTAACTTGCTGTTAGGGATGTGTTGAGGGGGGCCAGGTTATTACACCAGGTTAGCGTCGGTCACCTCTTAGTTTGGGCCTGCTTGTGCCACTTTGCAGCGACTCAGGGTGGAGGGACATGGTTGTTTTCTACGGGGAGCCTATTGCACACGCCAGGGGGTGTAACTAGGAGAAACGGGATGAGACTGAGCAAAGGAAATGTCGGCTGATTATCAGGAGAGACGTCCTGCCAGTGAGGTGAATTACACGAAGGCCTTTTAGGGAAAGCAGTGGGAGCCCCGTCGCTTGGGGCAGTTAAAACTAGACAGGGCAAAGCACTTGAGATGCTGTGGTCATTCTGGCTCTGGCAGGGGGAAGAGCCAGATGACCTCACAGCTCTTTTCCCTCACTAGCTGCTCTGCTGTTTTGCATGGTGTGTTGAATGTTTTCCCTACGTATTACGTTAGCTGAACCCTTGGCCCCGTTGGGAATAAGCCCCTGTGGGGTATCCCTTGAGGACCGTGCTGGGGCTGAGCTGATGGTGTGTTGCTGCCCTTTCTTGCTTTAGGTCAGCCACAATGGGCTCTGTCAGAGGAGATCATTTCAAGGACATCAGCCCTGTGGTGACCCCAGAGGGAAATGTGGTGATGAGCTTCAGCTTCGACAGCTACCAGCTGGAGGAGGAGGAGCTGCAGGCTAAAGGGAATCAGGCCAAGGGAGTCCTCACCTTCATGGAGCCAGGTAGGGCTTGGCAGCTGGGTGCCGCATCTCTCGTGGCTCGCAAGGAGGGAGCGTGGAGGAAGGGCTGAGGGGGGCACATAGCGATGGCAGTGACAGGCTGCTGAGGCAGCTCCCTGGATGCAGGGAGAGGAGTGGGGAGAGAGAGCTTTGTCATAGCCAGTGCTGCACCAACCAGCTCCACGCTCCACGTATCACAGAGCCATGGGCAAACCCTGCTTTGCCGGGTGGTTCAGCCCCCCAGACTTTGGCCATGTGTTCAGATTATCCTGGCTTCTTGGGTCGGGAGATCTCACAGGGGTGGGCTTTTTTGCAAGGTCTCCTGGCCAGGCCAGACACACCCCGCAAGCAGCCATTACCTCATTGTGGTAACACTTCAGGTCCAAACGAGGCCCAGGAGCACAGAGACCACAGGACAGGGTGGAAATAATAACAGCGGTACATTCGGGGAACTTTTCCCAAGCCTCCAGAAGGTTTGGTTCAAATCTTGTCCAGCGTCTGGGGCCGGTTCTTAGTGTACAGGAGCCGTTTGGCCCAGTCTTTCAGAATAACTACTGTGAGTGGAGCTTGCTGTTGTCCAGGCAGCCCCTGATCCATCGCCATGGCCCGGACGCTCTCCTGCGGCGCAAACAGCGTGCGGGGAGAACAAGTTTTGTGGCTTTGTAACCCCCACAGAGGTGACACACACCCTCCCACATCCCCAGGACTGGCCTGGGGGCGCTGCAGCCAGGACCCACCAAAACAAGCAGGGAGCTAAGGAATCCAGCGAATTCCCCAACTGCGTGGGTCCGAGGCAGCACGGAGGACGCTTCTCTGCTCACCAGCCAGGGGAGCATGACTGGGCCAGCAACTGTGTGGCTAATGGCTGGCCACCCTCCTGCTGAGCCCTCCCCTTGAGGCGTGCAGGCTTTGACATCCCAGCAGGGTTAACTTTCTGCCCCTCCGGCTGGGTAAGAAAGGCCCTTCTTGGGGCTGGGATGAGGACGTGTGCGATTTATCGTGGCTCCTCCCTCTGCTCTTAACCACTCCCCCTTCACTGCCAGGCCTCTCTGTGGCTCCTGCCGTGGTTTCGTTCCTCTCCGTATGATGCCGGGGGGCAGTGGGGACCCTGGGGGCCTGTGCTATTTGAGAGGCACACACATCACCACTTCCCTGTGCAGATCCCCGTGTTTTAACAGTGCAGACTCCGACATGTCGTAACTGCAGCGTGTTCCCAGATGACAGGAAAGCAATTAATGAGCCATCGCTCCCCTGGCCAAGATGATCTTATACGAGAGTTTACTCCAAACATCCCACAGGCTGAGTCACTTGAGCACGTGCCAGCCGTAGGACAGACCCTTACCTTACCTCCACTGGGGCTAGTTGCATTTGCACCAGCTGAGGATCTGGCCCTAGGTTTGTACCTCTGCCAATCACTCCCTGAACGTACGCTGGATGGCATGGGACTGCTTCAGTACGTTGCACATCAAAGACCTGGTATTCTTATACTGCCAGGATCACTGTTGAAATGCCTCTGCTCACAGGCTGCAGTTTAGCCAGGCTGGTGTTTATTTTGTGGAGCGCCATAGGTGAGCCTGGCGTTGGGCACATTATGGGAACCCGGCAATACAGCTATCCGACATTAATACCATCCTTTCCAGTTTGCAATGAAAAGGCTGACCCTGCTGTTTAATCCCTCTGGGAGCTCTCAGACCCTGTAAGGGCTTGCGAGCTGCTTTCCCCCGTGGCCTCGAGGAGCACTCGCCCCTGGGCCAATAGGTGGCCCTTTGGGAAGGGCTGAGATTTAACATAGCTGTTGCTCTTTTGGGGCCCCCAGATGTTCCCTTGCGAGCCCAGCTGAGAGAACAGTAGGCATCTCTGCTTTGCTCTTTCCCGGGGGGGTTTCACGTGCAGAAGGGTGGCTGGGCCGGGGTCAATGATTCTGGGAAAAGATGTGTAGCTGCAGAGATCAATAACTTCTCCTAGTACAGGGACCATAACAAAACCTCACTCTCTGCTCCCGGTGAGGAAGGCTGGGAACTAGAGGTAGGTGAACAGAGGCATGTGTACACTGATCCATACCTACAAGTGTCTAGGAAGATACTTCCCCCGTTGGCTGGTGCTACACAGATGTCCGATAGGTGGGTTTCTTGCCCCTTCCGCTGAAGCAGCTGATGCTGACCATTGTTAGAGACAGGATCCCGGCCTCGCCGGACCACTGGTCTAGCCTGGTTATTCCTGTGCGGGTGATCGAGTCGAATAATGGCACTGCAGTGTCTCATGGGAGAGGAGAGTTGCAATGAGTATAAAGGGGATTCTTTACTAAAGCTGCAAGACATAGACAGAGCCCCTCATTTGGGAATGTTCAGTACCTCATCTCACTGAACAATAAATCGGTTGCCTCTCGATATTTTCCCAGCCTGTCTGTAGGACTCTGTGTTGGGCTCCAAGAGGCCCATCAGCGTAACTGTCACCTGTTCTGTCCTGTTCCGGCTGTAGCCTCAGAAGACCCCGAGCCGCAGGATCGATACCATGGGATTTACTTCGCCATGCTGCTAGCGGGGGTTGGATTTCTCCTGCCGTACAACAGCTTTATCACAGATGTGGACTATTTGCATCACAAATATCCAGGTGGGTCCTTCCCAGCAATGGTGGCTTGGCGTGTCCCAGGCCCTGCTCCCTGGATTTCATTCACACTGAGCCAGGGCACAGCATGGAAACTGTCACGGCGGAGTCCTCATTAGCAGGAGAATGCCAGTCTGACAAGCAGAGGGGAACCAGCCCGGACAGGCCGCTGATTTCCAATTCACGTGTAATCTTTGAAAGCCAGCAGTCAGGATCCCTGATGTTCAATGCTGATAGTAAACACAGTCCCATTTAGTGACAGGAGATCCTAGAAGCTGGTGCTAGGATGTTGAAAAGGCAGAGGCTGCCGAAGTGAGTGTCGGTGTATTTGGCGGGGGGTCTGGTTTTGAAATAGGACTTGGCCGGGTCTCCCAGTTCTTGTGGATGCAGATATTGACAGGTGCTGGATGTCTCCTGGATGGGGTGTCTAGCAGCCTGAACTCACAAATGTAGCCCGATTAATGACAGCAGTATCACTCTGCAGTGTTTGTACCCTGAGTGCAAAGTGGAACTAGACAAAATGAGTGGCTGCCCCCATGGCATCTCCTGTGTTGCCCACGGGGTATCTCCCCAGACTCTCACCCCACTTTCTGTCATTCCACCGCCTTCTATTTCAGCCAGCCCTGCTTGCCTATTTCCACAGCCTGGAAAATGTTTCCTGTTCCTGGATATCCCTAGACAATGCAACCCTGAAATTGTTCTTTGAGGCCACAGCTGAGTTACCCAAACCCTGAGCCTGGTTCAGCCATCAGAGAAACCAGACAGGTGGGCTGGAGGAAATACAGAACAGCCACCAGACCCCAAATTCTGTTCACCAAGGTGCCAACACAGACCCGTGGTCAGCAGTAGCTTGAAAGCTCCCTGCTGAAATCAACACACTCAGTCCAACGCGGCTCTTGGAGCATTGCTGACCACCTCACCTCTTCTGTTGCTCTGCAGGGACCTCCATTGTGTTTGATATGAGCCTCACCTACATCCTGGTAGCCTTGGTAGCCGTCATCTTGAACAACGCCCTGGTGGAGCTGCTGAGTCTGCACACCAGGATCTCTGTGGGTAGGTCTCTCCATTTCCTTCCCCTGCCCCAGGGATCCAGACAGGACCCAAGCCTACCGCCTGCATTCTGGGGCTACCATATCTCCGTGGCTATTTTCCTATCCCATCGGTGCAAGCGGTCAGGCTAGCGTTTTCCAGAAGGGTGGACTCTACTCCTGTCTCCAGCGCCTCTCCACCAACTGACCTGGAAAAAGCCTGCAAGCACTGAGATATCATTGCCCATCCTTGGCCCCTTCAGGGTACCGGAGTGTCACTTCTGCTCCCTGCCTGATCTCCCAGCAGTGAAGACAAGATGCGTGTTATGTGTGCAGATACGTTCTGTTCAGTTTCCAGGGGGAAGGGGGTTGGGAGATCTGGGCCGGTCATGTACAAAGCCATATAAGCACATTCCGTTCGCCCAAGCCTCAGGCCACCCAATCACTTAGATTTAGCCCAGCATCCAGTGTAAACACCCAAACTTCCAGCCACGCAGTCAGTCAGACACACCATTAGCTAGACACCAGAAATACGATCAGGCAGACGTTTGGACACCCAAACATCTGGCTGCCTAGAAACTCAAACATCACGAGGAACCTACTGGGCGATGCCTAGGCTTCCATTCCACCCCATAAGCAGTTAAATAACTAAAGCCACCTTGGCGTAGATGGAAAGAAACGGGCGGTTTCTCTGGCCCCTTGTTCATCTGCTCTGTAACTCCATCTCCGCCTCAGTGCAGGGATGCACTCTCTCTCCAGGCTGCTCCACGCAGTAGTAGTTGCTCGGACGCTTGGCCCAGTGGGGTTTCCCTGGGATTCCACAGGCTGCCGAGCTCATCACATCGCTGTCCCAAGCCAGTCCAAAGGCTTGCTTCCAGCTCTGCTCTCTGCCCCTTGACGCCGGTGTCCATCTTGTCCGCTGCAGGATACCTGTTCGCTCTGGGTCCCCTTCTCTTCGTCAGTATCTGCGATGTCTGGTTGGAGCTCTTCACCCACAGGCAAGCGTATGCTATCAACCTGATAGCCGTAGGGGTCGTGGCCTTCGGCTGCACAGGTATGTGAAGCCTGGCGCAAGGAGGACAGGCCAGGTGGTTTTGGGGAGAGCAGGGTCTTGTTTCAGAGTACAAGGCCTGCTTGAAAATAGAGAGGGGAGTATCTGGAAGGGGGAAACTGCTCTTCCCCTCAAAGATCCTATTTCCTTGCAGGGAAAAGCAGGAACAAATTTTCTGACATTTCTGTTGGGTCCATATAACTCAGCGGTTTGCAGCCCCTGATGGGCCACCTGCCGCTGCCTGAAATTCCAGATCCCCGCTCCCTGAACTATCTCCCCACTCTTCTTCTGAAGTAGATCTGTTCAGCCGCTTACATCTGCGCTTCTCAGATCCCGGGAACACCCCGTAACCCATAGCACATAAAGCAGCATGCACACCTGCCAGCGCAAACCAGGAGCTATCTGATTTGCATAAAATGGCATATATTTGCATAAAATACACTTATTTGCATAACGTGCTGCCTGATGGCCTGTGGGGCTTTCAGCTTCTCCTGGAACCCCCAAATACCAAACTCCATACCCACCCAGCCCATCATCAATCAAACACGCATCTCTAGCATCGCCACGTCAATTGCAGTCAGTGGGGCCAGATCCCAAGCTGGGGTAAGTCAGCATAGCGGTGGCTGCTCCTTGCTTGGCCAGCTGGCCTGGCTGGTTTGTTTGTTCTATTGGGAAGCGCTGATGGGGTGGGGCATCCGAGTACCAGGCAGATAGATTAGATAGAAAAGAACGTGAATTGAAACTGACCTCTTGTTTGGTGAAGAAAGTGGGGGTGCGTTCCCCCCTCCCATTTTGGGCTCTGTGAAGTGCCCGTTTTTGAGCTAAGGAGGCACATTTATGCTTTTTGAATCCCTGCTTGCTGTTCCAGCTGCTGAGTTTCTGGTTCATTTTGAAAATATTAATAACCCAAAAGCCATCAAGTCCAGTTGTTGCTGTGCTAACCAAAGCCTTTTCCCTTGTGACTGAATGCTTTGGAATAATGAAATTCCAGGGCCCCATGCAGCTGCTGGGCAGCAGGACTTGTTAATCCCAGGGCAATCCCCAGGTGGGTGATTTTTATTGGCCTACCATATTTCATCCCATAAAAACCCAGCCTTCCGCAGCTCATTAGCACCAGCTAGCCCAGGTGTGTTTACAGCCTTTCTATGATTTTCTTTATGATGCTGGTTAACACTCTGGAACACGAGTCGTTCGCGTGATGCTTCACATCTGTAAACAGCCAGAGTCAGGCTGTGCAGCCTGCACCCTCACACCCCACCCACTCCCGACACCCTGTTACAGTTTGGCTTTTAGTACCTAGGGCTCTCATGCGCCGGAGGTATCCAGGACCGAGAGCTGGTGCCTTTCCACAGTATTGTTTTCTTATCGCGTCGGCAAGAGTGAAGAAGGCGGTTCTGATTCATGAAAGCACTTAGACCTGCTACAATGAACTTAAAGTTAAGCATGTGCTTTCTTGAATCAGAACTTTAGATAGGAAACTGCGCCAACTTCTCCTGGTTCAACAGTTCCAGGGACCTAGGCAGGACTCCCGGCAATATATTTGGGCTAGATCCCCGCGGAATTGTGGGGAGGGAATAATACCTCTTCTCCTCTCTTTTTTCGGTGCGCCTCTCTCTTTAAGTGCAGCAATCCAGTTTCTACGGCTACACCGGGATGTTGCCCAAGCGGTACACCCAAGGGGTGATGACTGGCGAGAGTGAGTATCCTCCTCACCCTGGATTCTTAAAGCCTGCTAGCCGGCAGAGCTACTCGCAATTCTGATTAGATAATAGGCTCATTAGCCAGCTGCTGGCTGGCACATTGGCCAGGGCGTCCTTAGTTGGCCCATTCTCCTAGATGTAATCATTAGTTGGCACATGTAATAAAGACCTCCAGCTTGACACAGAGGCTACGTCTCCGCTTGGAGCTCAGATGTGGTTCCCAGCTCGCGCAGACGTACTCATGCTAGCTCTCATCAAGGTACTGTGCTGGCCGCCCTGAGTACACACCCACAGGGTTCAGGTGGTTTGTGCTTGGGGTGGCTTCCCATGCTCTCGAGCTCGCACGGGTTTGGCTGCGGGAGCTGGGAGCATCCCTAGCTGGCAGCGTAGACCTACGCAGAGGCAGGTTGCAATGTTCCAGCCACCACGAGGTCAGGTTCTTGGGGAAGATGCTACTGAGAGATGTGACTTCTCCACACTAAGAGGCCTAGCTGGAGCCCGCCTTAGCAATCTGGTAACTTACGCCCCGAGCAAAGTCGCACACACGGGGTATGGCTGCGCGGAGCTCAGAGGTGTGACTGCAGCGTCTGTAGAGATATCTGAGACTAGCTCACCTGAGAGCTCATAGTGTGAAGCTGTGGTGGCCTGGACTTCGGTGCGGCCTGGACAAGCCCGCCTGGGACCCGGGCCACTTACTCGGGTGACTAGCCCACGCTGAAGCCTGTGCTCCATTGCGGTTGGTAGCTAGCTCGGGTATGTCTACATGTGCTGCAGTCCGTGTTACAGTGTAGATGTACCCCCCTGTTTCTACGGCTCTCTGGCTCTGTAGAGGGGAGGGCAGCATGAGCAGCATGCAGACAGCACATTCATGTCCCAGGGCATTTTACAGTGAGCAGAAGAGAGTCTCTACCGTGACCTGGGGTACGGGTAGGGGTGACCCCCATCCCAATTAGATTGCAGCCCATCTTTCAATGTACACAGCAAAGGCCTTCATTCATTATTAGCCGAGCCTTCTTTAGTTCTCCCCCACTGCCAGCAGACGTTGGCCCAGCCCAGCAATCTCTCAGTCTCCAGCCCTGCTCCCGGAGATGGCTCGCTGGAAACTGACCAGCATGCTGCTCACTCCTCAGGTGCTGCTGTCCAGAATAGGCTTTAGTCTTTTCCTGATAATCCAGGGTAATGGATTTGGCCTTGGCACACACTGGCAGGTGGTGGGCACGCTCACCACCTACCATTGGCACATGCACCAGCTGGCGACAGCTGGGGTGCTCTCACTGATATTTTGACTGACGCCCTGAAGGGGGAATTCGTTGGTCTTCGGTTGGTGTTTTCATCCGTCAGTGGCCAGCTGGCCCTACGCCAGGCAGAGAAAAACTGTAATTACAGTGGGCACGCGGGCCAGAAAGAAAGGCTGCCCCCTCCCATGGGCTGGGGGAATGAACAGCACTCCGTTGGGCTGTCCCTTCCAGTTACACAGAGTGGCATGAAAAGCCTGGCATTGTAACTCTGCCTAGTGCTAGCTCCTGGGTTGTTCGGGGAAATACGCTGCCTGGCAGAGGGGTGCATGCGCCTATCTGATGCTGTTTCCCTTTGCTCTGCGTGTGTGCGGCTGCTAACACTCAAGAGAGCAAAGCACGAGCATTGCCAGGGGCTGCCAGCCAAGGGGGCAGCGCCAGGTATGTGTGGGGAGAGCCGATTCCCCTGTATTTCCCCCAGCAGTAGGTGAGCTGTCTCAGAGCAGGGAGAAAGAACAAACAGTTCCTGTGCCTCACCCTTTTGTCAGGGAGATACCTGCAGTGAGGGGAAAGTGGCCTCTCCGCTCACTTTCCCCCACCGCCACTAACTCCAAAGCAAACAGGGCCGGGACTGGGTGCCTGTTCTGTGTTGCTGGGGGAAGTACTAGGGAATCAGCTTTACTGACAGAAATCGTCTCGGCTCACAGAGTAGCCTGTGGCTCACATCTGTTCTCAGTTCACCCAGCACACACCAGCCCACTCTGGTACACGTTAGTGCCCCTCTCTGGGGCCAGGCCAACACTGGCCCGGCCTGGCCACCGAGTCACATCTTGGGTTCTGTCCTTGTCAGGACAGAGAACCTGGGTTTCAAACCCGGACCAGAATGCCTCTGCAGCCCCGGCCATTGAGCTGCCTGCTGTCCCTGGACCCCCTGTGCCGACGGGCCTGCTTTTGCTCTCTTCCTCTCAGGCACTGCGGGGGTCATCATCTCCCTCAGCCGCATTTTCACCAAACTCCTCCTGTCGGACGAGAAGGAGAACACCATCATCTTCTTCTTCATCTCCATCGGCATCGAGCTCATGTGCTTCATTCTCCACCTGCTGGTGAAGCGCACCCATTTCGTCCGGCACTACACCGCCTGCTCCCGGCAGGGCGCACCTGGGGGCAAAGGGGTCCCAGACCACAGCACCGGATACAGGGTTCACCACGATGTCACTGCAGAGGACATCAGATTCGTAAGTCTCCCTTTCTGTGCTACGTGGGCGGGTGTGCCAGGGGCTTTTAGATGCCGCTGGGATTCTGCTGCCTCTGACCTGGGCCTCCAGCTGCTGGCCTGAGGCCGATGTGCTGGGGAAGCTATCTCCAAGGGATAAGGGAAGGACTGACAAAGGTACAAAGATGCACTGGTTTGGTCCAGGCGGCCTTTTGGTGCAGAATCCAGAGTTGAATTAGAACTTGGCGCACAGCATCTGCCCTCAGACCCATGGGACCATCTCCAACCAGTGGTGTCAGTTGTTTGGCATGAGAACCATGCTTTGCTTCTCATCACAGTCTGTCTGCCACATAAGTCCCTGCTGAAGGGCATTAGCAGGGCTGCTCCTTCAGCTTCGCAGGCAGAGTGCTGCCCTAGAAATGCAGCCCTCTGCGCTCCAGCCCCTCACAGACGACGTTCTTAAATGAGTGTGATAATTGGCCTGCATCCCAGTTCGCTGTAGGACGGGGGTTGCCACCCTGTCACTGGTTCAACACTTTCTGGTTGGCCGCCTGATATCTGCCCGCTGGCCCCTGCTCTTTGCTTGTAGCTGTGACATTAGACTTTAAAAAGACATTTTAATATTTTCCGACCATTTCTGTCCTGTGCAAACAATTGCCGAGGGTGCCACAGGGGGACGGTACACAATTGGGCATGGGAGGGGAGGTGGGCTGTGCAGCCCCGAATGGGAGCGGAGATGGGCCTACAAGACAACCTGCTTTCCGTTGTTGTGCGCACTATGGAAAACTGCGAGAGCCCCTCTTTTAGGAGATGTGTGGTGCCCTCTAACGGTGCATTGGTGCAGAGAGACGCTGAAGTATTGTATATAAATCTATACAGTAACGGTGGATGTCCTAGCGTGGCACATAAACTGGTAACCCATGTTTCCCCTCCCCACTTTTGTCCTCTACGCTTCCTGGGTGGAGTGTATTATAGCCACTGACCTCATCCATTCTGGCTTTGCTAGTGACAGCAGGAGGGTCTCACATCAAGGTGGATAAGTTCCCGGAGTCTTTCCCCCTCCTCCCACTGAGCTGTTCTTTGCAAAATACCCCCTGGCTCAACGCTACCCTGATCCCTCTTGTGCTTTCCCCAGGAAAATCGGCCTTGTGGGCAGGTGGGCTCCCCTCCGGGCAGCCTGGGGCATGAAGCTGAGCTGGCTGGCAGCGGCACCTACGTGAGGTTTGACGTCCCTCGACCAAGAATCAAAAGGAGCTGGCCCAGCTTCCGAGGTAGGACACCTGTGTCCAGCTGCAGGGACCTGCTAGCCGGGCTGTCCAGGCTCTCCCTGGCACTCACTCTGACAAGCGCGCTTGTCTTTTGCTCTAGCTGGCAGGGACAACTAGTCCCACTCTCACGTAAAGGGGCTTTCAGAGGCTGCCATTTAAAGTGGAACTGTCACCTTTTAATAGTACTGCAGCCGCTTGTGCATTTCTGTCGTGCCGTTGCGGGAGGAAGGATATTCTTTTACTAAAGGCTCAGGACAGCTGGGTTCAGCTCCTGCTTTGCCACAGCATTTTGAGGTGACCTTGGGCAAGTCACTTATTCTCTGTATGCCTCGGCTCCCCATCTGCGCAAAGGGGGTGAAAACACGCCCCTAGCTCATCCGTGTCTGCGAGGCACTCAGAGGTTACTGTGATGGCAGCCATAGACATCTATCCCTAGGATAGACCTTCCACCCCCAAACACTTTGCGGTCTCGATACGCACAGCATCTCTGAAATGCAGCTGCCTCTGGTGTGGTAGGCGGAACCCATCCAACACACATGGCGCTGAACAGCAGTGGAGGCCGAGAAACTTTTAGGCCCAAGTGAGGTAATCCCATGCTGCACATCACAGGGAGTCTGAGGGAACATTTCTGCCAGCACTGGACATAAAATAACACTGCCAGCTACCGCCGTCTCTCTTGCCTTTTTGCCCTCACAGGGGGAAGGGGAGGAAAGGGAGGTCACAGCGAGTGTAAATTAGCTATTCCCCGGAGTTGCAGGTGTGGCGTGTACACAACATGTGGAATTACAGCATTCATACCGCTCTAGCGTCCGATGGAAATCAGAGAGCCTGCTTCGGGGCCTGCTGGATTCAGCCCTGAGTTCTGCTGAAGTCATTTGAACAGCACTTGTTTACACCGGTCCTGAACCTGAGCCACAGTTCAGGGAATGGAGTCTGGCAAGGGCAAATGGGTTTCTAATGTGAGAGATGGGGTCAGAGCTCTGAGGGCAGAAGCCAGGGTGGCCTTCTGGATTGATACATCTCTGCCGCATGCTGGGAAAGCATCCGTTCACATGCAGAACTAATCAGTGCCTTTGTGAGCACCCCTAGACCAGGGCCAAGGCTGGTGGAGGTGAACCTCTCACTGCCGTGCTCTGCAGGGGCAAGAGCGTGGGTTTAGTAATAAGCTGACAAGTTGCTTTGGTGTCCTCCTCCAGACATGATGCTCCATCGCTACGTTGTCTCCAGGGTGATCTGGGCCTACATGCTTTCCATAGCCATGACCTACTTCATCACACTGTGCCTCTTTCCTGGGCTGGAGTCGGAGATCCGCAACTGCACTCTTGGGGAGTGGCTCCCCATCTTAATCATGGCTGTCTTCAACCTCTCGGACTTTGTAGGCAAGGTAGGAGGGGTCCTGGCTAGACCTCCTGTGCAGGCTTCTTTGGGGAGGGTGGGTAGCAGTTGAGGTGCCAGATGGGCAGTAGATTACTAAGGCACACGTCTTGTCTGATGGCCAGTCTACCCTGCTGTGGAAGAGAACTGGGAGTCAATTGCCCAAGTTCAGGCCCTGGGCTTGGAGGCTCATGACTTCCTGCTGTGCATATTTTTACAGACTTTGTCGTCCCTCCCCTGCTGTTAGAAAAGCAATCCGTTCAAACCGGGTTGTCTGCTGATCTGGTGTTATTAAAGGTGTGGTTGGTGTGTGTATGGGAGGAGGGTCTGGTCTAAATGGGGGTGGATTGTAACTGAAGATGGGCTAGGTTTGGATTCCTTCAGATCCCACAGTAGAGACCTGTTTGTTTCCAGTGGCTTTTTTGCTCTGGAACTGCCACTCAGTCTAGGCCGGCCTCCTGAACAGCCTCATCTTTTATTGATCTAGATTTTACTCCAGAAGCCGCTTTGCTTTGCAACACAATGCGACTTTCCCTCTGTGTTTTAGATCCTGGCTGCCTTGCCTTATGACTGGAGAGGGACCCACCTTCTCATCTACTCCTGTCTGCGAGTGATTTTCATTCCCCTCTTTATAATGTGCGTGTACCCCAGTGGGAAACCCACCTTCAACCACCCCGCTTGGCCTTGCATCTTCTCCCTCCTCATGGGGATCACCAACGGGTACTTTGGCAGCGTACCCATGATCCTAGCTGCTGGCAAAGTGAGCCCGGAGCAGCGGGAGCTGGCAGGTAGGAGGAATAATGTGTTGACACATGGCAGCCGCTCATGGGAGCCGTGTAGGGAGGCAGGGGCAGTGCTGGCTGGACCCACAGCCTCACAAGTTCCATTTGTGTTTCCCACGGTTAGAAGGGGACCAGGCTGTACTGCCCCACCCATGTCACTGCTCCTGCCTTCGGGCCCATCTGCACTAGAGCTGCTGCTGAGTTCTTCGCTGGGTTAACACATGGCCACATGCCCCATGGCTAGCATGTGGCTCCTAACCAGATAGTGCGCTGTGGTTTGCCGTTGCTCGTGACCCTGTAACATGACTGGCACCTGCGTTTCACACTGAGTGGCTGGGCCCTGCCACTGTAACCGGGTTAGTCAGTCCCCCAACGTCCCACATGTGTGCATGAGAGGGGATTTCGCCCGCTGCTTCAGCAGCATTGCCCCAAGTGCCCCTGGAAGCAGCAGCTGAGGGAGCGTGGGAGATTGCCCAGACGTATCCAGAATGCACTGCTGCAGGCACTGCTGTGGGATGTGGTAGGTGTGGGCAGGCCAGTGGGGGGAAAGATGCCGTGTGCATGGAACCAGTCCCATCCCGGTTACACGTTACACGGCAGGGAGAGACCAGCTGTGCCTGGGTGGGGGGAGAGGAAGCGGTTGGGTCACTCCAAATATTAAGTGGGTGTGGGTGGGAGGCAGGCCTCGGTGAGCGGTTGAGTCCCTCTCCTGTTCCTTTTCATCCCTGCACTACCCCACAGGCTCAGAGGCCATGTCCGGGCTGCAGGCCTCTGCACGAAGCCTGGCTGTGCACTGACGTGCTGGTTGCCCTGCATGTCATTTTGCAGGCAGCACCCGCACCAAGCGTGACTTATCCAGTGGCACCAGCCCAGTCTGGGAGTCATTCCCCAGAAGCCCAGTTTCTAAGAGCACCTACGCTCAGGGCTCTCTCTCTGGCCCAACAGGGTCCAGCGGAGGGGCAGGGGGTTAACGCGGGTGTGAGGATCCTGCTGTCCTTTTGGGGAGGGTAGTATCATTTTGGCCCCTGTAGAGCTCCCCTCCAGGTGGCTGTCTCCTGCCCACGCTGATCCAATTCCTGCTCTAAGGCTCCCCACCCCAGCTCATACCACTGCGTCTCCAGACCGCTGCGACCCTATCCACTGCAGGGCACAAACCAGTGACCGGATGCACCCTCGCGCTCCCTTGGCCTGGGAGCATCACCATCGGCACTGGTGGTGGGTTGCCAGCAATATGCTCTGGGGGGTATGTTACAGATTAGAGCTAGAGCAGGGTACCTCTGTCCCAAATCCGGCGGGGCCCAGGATCATGAGTGGAGACACTTCCTGGCACCCTGTTAGGGTCTGAGCCATGCGCGCTTGTCTGGCAGATGAGGGTTAACCTCCTGGCTTCTCTTCTCCGTTCCCCTTCTCCTGCAGGTAACACCATGACTGTGTCCTATATGACCGGATTGACACTGGGCTCTGCCGTGGCCTACTTCGCCTATAGCCTCACCAGTACGTCTCACAGTACCTGTTTCCACACTGAAACCTACAACAGCTCTTTCACGGCGGGGTACTGAGCGGGTGATGCGGCTGGGGCTGCAGAAGCTCTGTGCCGGGACGGGGTGCAGCAGAAGGGGGCAGGTGGGTTGGGCTGGGGAGGAGAGGAGAATGGGAATGATCTGTCCTGTATTTATTAATCCATTCCCACCCTACCCAAAATCTGATCCCTGAAATATTAATCCCCCTTCCAGGCCCCTGGCCTGATGGGCTGAAAGGCTGGAGCCTATCCTCAGGCCTGCAAGCTGGCCACAGGCAGGGCCAAGGGGTGTTTGCCGGGAGTCATCACGGGCTTCAGCAATGGCACAGAAGTTTGGGGGTGACAGTGGGTGTCGCCCTGAAATGGCCACCCCCCGACTTAGCTGCTTGCTCCTGGGGGCGAGCTCAGTGCTCCACAGCTGGCCTCATCTCCCCCCCCACCCCACCCCACCACACCCCTGCAAGGTCCTCGTGGGGCGCTGGATTTGTGGAGCAGAGCTTTACAGACAAGTGGATCCCCACTAGGGGATATAGTGGGGCTAGCGCATGCCTGGTGTAACACCACTGAAGTCCAGGGTGTTAAACCAGATATAAACTTGGCCCCGGGATTTCCCAGCCAGCTGTGTCTCTAGACTGGGATGTTATCCCCTGTCGACACTTGGCTGTTCCCAGGTGACTCCAGGATGGGGAGTGAATTGTGGTGAAGCTCTGCATTAGAAAGTCCAGCTGATATTTGGCACTGCCATGGAGCTGTTTCTCATGACTGGAGGGGCTCCAGCTCCTTGGGGGACAGAGCAGTGAGGATTGCCCGGCCGCTGCACCCCATGCCTTAGCATTTCACCCCACAGGGCAGAGCGGGGAGGAGACTCCTGGGGTGTAGGTCCCTGATTTTGTACAAGGGTGTGGGGTGTCCCCACCCACCCTGACCCAGAGAGCGTGTGCAGACAAAGGACAGGGCGCTGATACTGGTGAGAGCGTGATGGCGTTTGTGTCAGACGTTTGTGGTGGTCTTCGGCTCTGAGATACAAATGCCAGCCGTAAAATGAACCCCTTGGCTATACCGCCTCTACATATCCCACCACCATCCTAGCGTCCAGCCTCTTGGTCGTCACACCCCTCACGCAGCCGCTTTGCAGCACACGCCACCGCCCAGCACCGTCCTGCTGCCTCACAACTCACACAGCGCCCCAGCGCGCGCCCGCCACGTGGCTGAGTGTGTGTGCCAGGGAGATGCAAAGAGGAGATGAAGGGAAAGTGGGGAGACAGATTGCAAGGTGAGGGGGTGGTGATAGAGGGGCGGAAGAAAGCAGGAGAGAGAGAGAGAGCCTGATGGAGGGCAGGAGGAGGGCAAAAGACCTGCAGTGACAGAGAGATGCTCCATTAGAGTGAGACACTGTATTGTAATCACTGGCCAAACCCCCACTGGCCTCAGTTGGGTAGGAGTAGGGAAGGAGTTATCAATAGCAGGCACCACAACTGATCTGCCCGGTGTTTGGTACCGTGGCCCTGGGAGTGTAACGCTGGAGGGGGTGTGCCCCTTCCCAAGAGAATGACTGGTCCTGAGCTGAGCTGAATGCAACCTAGGAGCAGCTGCTTTGCTGTCCTTGGGGATCTGTCTACACTCGTGGCTTGTACAGTTTGCAAGTGGTGTTGTCTACACTAGCAAATGCTGAAGTAGGGGTGGGTGATAAGCAGGCAAAAGGCCCAGTGTCCTCTCCACACTGCAGCTTCCACCACTGCGCTCACCTCTGGGCAGGGATTGATGGCCAGGCAGTTTCCTAGTGCAGAGTGAGCCGTCTCGAAATTTCACTTCTTCCTTTTCCAGCCTCCCCAGTGTGGTGATGGACTTGGAATTCCTGCCCTTGGAGTCACAGTTGCTCCACCTGTCACCCACCCTGAAAGACCCAAGGGATTAGCTCTCCCATTCCCCCTCTTCGTTCCACCCCCCAGAGCAAGGCACGTGCTCAGTGACGGTTCCACTCTGGTCCACGGGACAGTGTCAGGAGTTAAGGAGGGTGGGGTGGGGAACAGAACCGTCACTGGAGACTAGGATGGAGTGGCTTCTTCATCTCAACTAGCACAGAGCTCATGTGGGGCCCACATGACCTAGTCCCACTGTTGACACCTCCCCATAAAAGACCATCCCAGTAACTAGAACTGCCTCTCTGTTGAATGTGCAGGGCCCTAGAGAGGCACAGAGGTTGTGCCCCAATCAAGGCTTGCTTCAGTCCTGCATAAGCGATTAAGGTGACTTGAAATGGGTCTTGTAAATGCCTTGTAAATTGCAACTCCAAGTTGCATACTTTTGCAAGGCTCCTGGCAGTTGATGTTCTTCATAAAGCCCCCAGCTCCTGAAGTTAGAAACCTTAGCTTTAATTCAAAGACTGTAAATTTCTAGTGCTCCTGGTTGTAGAGACAGACCTGAAAACCTGAACTCCCAAATCCCTGAAGGCAAATAAAAAGAACCCAAATTTTATTATATTTTTAAAAATCTCATGATTTTTAAACCTTTCTCATGATTTTCAGGAGCCTGCTCCATGAGTTTTGAATGCTCAGTGGTGTTGCAGGTGTTCCCCGTCTCCTCTTTCAATAGCGTATCACTGAGTCCAGGGAGAGCATCGTATGGGCCACTGAGTTCTGTTATCTGCATGATGATCCTGCATTGGCCAGAGCTGCAAAGTACAGGCATGGTTGTATAAAGTAGAGAGACGGTGTCACACTGGCCAGTTTGTGATCTTTGGACTAGATCGTAAAGTACATGATAACAGACAAATACTGAGAGACACACACACACACACACACACACTTAGCTGCTTGCTCCATAAATTTTATAAATGACCGTAGCTCATTTTGTAATATGTTAACTCTATTTTAGAGGATGTCATATTCCTTTTTTTTTTAATACAGAGCTGCTGTATAAGTGATTTATGGGGAATTCAATAGATTTTTCCTTAGGGGAATCAAACCAAGCACAGGTGTGTCTGCCTGCACCTGGGTCACCCTTCCAGTTGACTAGAAATACCTGATCAGTTGTCACCGGCAGTGAAACTAACCATTAAACAAAGTCATCGAGTCACGGTGCTGAGCTTTGGCCATCCCCTGCAGTTACAGTGCAAGGGTGATCACAGGCTGCATTTGCGTCCGTCTACACTGCAGTTAGACATACCCTGCGGCTGGCCCCTGCCAGCTGCCTCGGGCTCACAGGCTTGGGCTGCTGGGCTGTTTAATTGCAGTGTAGACGTTCCGGCTCAGGCTGTACCCCCAAGCTCTGGGACCCTCCCACTTCGTGGAGATTGGGCTCCAGGCCAAACGTGGACGACTACACTGCAATTAAACAGCCCCACAGCCCGAGCGCTGCGAGCCCAAATCGGCCGGCATGGGCCAGCTGCGGGATTTTAATTGCAGTGTAGACATACCCTAAGTGGCCAGGGCCTGCAGTCTCAAAGCCATGTGACTTTAGTCATGGCCACAAAGCCTTGTTCATGATCATAGCTAGTATTTTGCAGCTAATGGTTCCTTGCCAGCCTTTCCTGGCCTCTTCCCTGCTGTCTATTCAGAGTCATAGAGTGTAAGGCCAGAAGGGATTATTATCATATTCTAGGGTGGCCGACCGACTGCATAGCACAGGCCAGAGAATTTCTCCTGCAGTGGAAGGGCCTAGTCCTCCCTTCTGTGTAACCTAGCAACACTTGTCTGCCAGCATGGTGTGCTCCCACAGAATGGAGCACTAGCTTGAACAAAACGTCCTCAGTGCTGAGCTGGCTGATGGACCGCAAATGAGCCGTATCAACCGCTCCTAATGCAGCGAGGACGCAGCCTGCCAGCCCACCTCTGGCTGCCTTGTTGGGGTGAGCCGGCGGGGGCACGGTCAGGAGCCAGGCTGCCTTGTAGCTAACGGCAGCCAGGCACGTTAGGCAAACTAGCCCTGAGCCCATGACCAAGGCGGAACGGTTTTTTTAAAAAGAGCACTAGTGACGAAGTAGCCACAGACTGGGCTTGCCTTGTTTCAAGAGAGTTGTGCTCTGAAGAGCTGCTTGAGTCGCCGATGGATTGGTGGGGCCTGGCTTGTCTTCAGAGCGCCTCCCAACCCAAACCACCTTCCCCACACGCTGAGGGAGGTTGGCTCTGGAGCCGGACGTCACAGCTGGCCCTGCTCCAAGGGCCTGAATCAAAACCTAGCGGAAGGTTGGGGCTGGAGTGGATGCGCCATCAGGTCCCTTCTTATGCTAGCACCCGAAAACGGTCCAGGAACTGTCGAGCTGTCACCTTTCCTCCTCAAATAGCTCTCGTGTTGTGTGTCAGCCATGCAGACTCATTTGCCGTCCTATTTGCTGCGAAGGAAATCAATACATTTTCAAGAAATAATAAAATATTTGGCATCGTGTCAATTGTCCAGAGTCAGCGATGCGGCCAAAAAGTACGTGGCGTTGTAGGGAATACAAGCACATGGCTCCATTTCCACCTGCCAACCCCTGCCTCTCAGCTGGGCCTGGGCGGTCTCTTCTGTGAGCGGGAGAGATGTGCGCTGCAAAAGAACCTTGGCTCATGGCCGCCAGCGCGCTTGAGCAGGGCAGACACACTGAGCGGAGGGACAGGGCAGCAAACACACTCGCACTCAGAGCGGCCCAGCTTTGTTGCAGGGACAGCTGGTGAATCAGAGGAGCTGAGAGTTGGAGTCAGGCTAAGTAAGTAGGGAAATGAATTCGCCGGGGCTAGTTTTAAACCCTGTTCTTCCCAGGAAGGGGCCGCTGGAGAGTGGTCTAGCCATCAGAGGATGCCCAGCTCTGCCACTGGTCCCCTGGGCAAGTCCCTTCACATTGCTCACGGCCTCAGTTTCCTCAGCTGTGAAATGGAGCCGCTGCTGGTACATTCACTGGGTATGGGGCGGTTAATTCCCAGAAGTATTTGTAAAGCACATGGAGGGCATCAGCTGGATGCTGCCGTAGGGGCACAGAGCATGATTAACACAGCTTCCCAAGCCAGGGTTGACCAGCCTCAAGCTAGAACGTGGCTAGGCCTAGTCTGCCAGGGCCAGGGCAGTTGTTTGGAGCCATTTCTGGGCGATCAACTCAAGTGGGCCAGCATGTGGATGTGCCCCTCTGTTCTCAGCTCCCTCACTTCCTGTGCAGATGGCTGCAGAAGGGCAGCAGAGGAGGAGACAGTGCCACACCCATGGCACTGCCCCCATCATCCGCCCTGCGCCGATACCTGCTGCTGGGGGTCATGTCATCAAGAGCGGTGGCCTCCAGTGTCCACAGCTCCCCCAGGCTCTTGCACCAGCCAAGGCAAATTCAGTGAGGGCCCCAGCCTGCTGATTCATGCATGGGAAGATCATGATCGGACCAGTGTTTGTGAGGGGAGGCGGGGGGGGGGGGGGGGTGAGAGGGGAAACCAACTACTTAATTCTGCTCCATCCATCTGACCCCTCCTGAGTAGAGTCAGGCACAGGCACATGTTGTGCGGCCTAACCCTTTCAGAACATGCCGAGCCGCCTCCAGCGTGTTCGTCCCTATGCAGCGGGACCAGGTTTATATCGGTGGAGAGCGCGATTTCATATTGTAGCAAAGCCATGACCACTGCAACACAACATGGTTGCTGGTCCTGGCCAATCAGCCCTTCACAGCGACAGCAGCCAGATCTCCCTTCTTCCAAACCACTGGCGTCAAAGACGACGCACCATCAGTCAGCAGCAAGAGCCAGGGGGCTGTGACCCCCAAGGCCCTAGATTGGCCACAGGGCTGGTCAGGGGCTCAGGCTGAGCCGGTTGTGAATGCTGGTGGCAGAGGGACGTTAGTACTGGCCTGTCATCACTTTGTGCTTAGCAGGAACGAGTGCAGCAAGATGGCCACGCGCTCCCCCTTTCCCCTCTCATTGTCCCATTTGCTCCTCTTCTGGTGAACAACCGTGTGGGAGGACCTCTGGGTGGGCGCCCAATTGGCTGGGTTCATGTACACTGATCAGGGCATCTGCAAGCACTGGCTTGGAGAGTGGGTAGTTGCTAAGCATAGGTTCAGCTGTGGTGTATAGGGACTCTGCTCCCCACCCTACACAGAGGCCACAGGTACAGCAGGGCAATGCCCATCATGGGTCTTTTTTGCGCTGCAGGGAGGCCCATGCCTCTTAGCTGCTAAGAGTGTTACTTAAAGAACTGGACAGAGGAGGCTATTTGCCAAACACACGTTTTATCAGGCCGCCAAAGCCCAGGAACAGTGCTGTGTAGGTGCGCATGCCAGCTACTGGCCGCTGAGCCGTTACCTTCCACTTTACCTGTCTGCTGCCCTCCAGCCCACGCCGCACAACTGCGAGCCATGCTGACGCCAAAGCTGGTTGCCCCGCTGTGCTTTCCCAGCTGCCTTTCACGCCCTAACTGGGATTTAACCCCGCTGTGACCACCGTGCACGCGCACGACAGCCCAGTGTAGCTGAGGCCTGTGGCACAACAAATAAGAACTCGACTTATGGGCCTGGCGTGGGTGGAAGGAGGTGACCCTCACCCCTGTGGCTGCGGGGCCGTAACACCAGGTGGATGCACAGCTTAGACTGCCATGGCACCATGGGCTGCTGATCTGGCAGCCAGGGTGGATGGGGCCAAACGGTGGTGGTGCCATCATACGCTACCCCGGGCAGGGAACGGAGCTAGACCACAGTTTTGAACACGCGCTTGGCCAGGCCTCGTGTACTAGACCCTCATTTGCACACAGCAGGTTCAAGGCTTTTTCAAACTACTTGCACACACAACCCCCCCATTTTGGGGGGGGAGGGGGGCAATGTCTTGCTGGTTTCCCTTGCCTCTTCCAGGGGAAAGGCCATGCCCGATGAGCACAGGTGTCCAGCCTCAGCCCTTCTGTGCTGCACACATGGCGGGACACACATGGCTTGTTGGACAGGCATCCAGGCAGGCTCTGTTTCCGCCAACACTGCAGATATGATCACAGCGCTTACAACACCATCAATGTCAGTGGGCCATGCGCTCACCCTGGCCAGTGCTGGGTCGTTACAGAATGTGAGCATGGGTCTAACGAGAGCTGAGTGTGTAGGAGCTAATCAGGCCGTTTACCCTTGCGTCCCGCTGCCATTTTCTCAAACCAATTTGTTATCGTAAATTATTCACTCTGTCCTGTAGCTTGTCCAGCAACCATTGCTGGCGTGTATTTGACATATGGGGGAGGGGGGGGGCGGGTCTCTTAGTTCATTCTGATTGGCCAACCCAGGGAGACACTATTGTCTGTGGTGTTCCCGCCCTGGATGAGAAGAGCTTGGGTGCAACTCCTCACATTTCCCATTCAAAAAGCCACTGCCTTTGACTAGCCTGCAATATTTGATTGAAAGTGTCTGGCCTGTCAGCAAACGCCTTTGCTAGCATGGCATGGAAAGCAGCTGTAAAACACAGCCTGAACATGGGCAAAGCAAATGCCAGTTTTGTTTTGTTCTTTTTTAATCGGGGTGACCGGTCACGTTTGGCGAGATTTGCTCAGCGCTTGGCCCATCAATGGAAGGGAGCCTAAACTGTGTTAGAATGAGTCTGGGTCTCTCATGATCTTCTTTGATGGGCCCTGGTCAGCTCCAGGAAAAGCCTAGCGTGCAATTTATGTCAGTCCGCCCCACCAACACCCATTATAAAAAACTTTAAGACTGGGCTTAACTGTTCATTTAAATGCCATGGTGCAGCCTGCAAGAGAAGGCTGAAATTTGCAGTCCCGGAGGGGAACTGGACACACAATTCCCAGCTGCCTTTCCGTAGCCTCTCCCTGCAGGAGCGTTGAATATCTCAGCTGAAATAGGTGATTTGGGGAGTTGCAGAAAAGACAAATAAAGTGGCATTGTGTGAAGGAGCCAGTCATGTGACACATACAAGCTGCTTCACTAACACATGGTTTGCGACTAAGCAAACATGGTCTGGGCTGGCTGAGCAATGCCGTTTTGTAGCCTGTAACAGCTTATCAAAGCCAAATCGTGTGTTTGAACGGCAGGATTTACAGGTGCAATATGACTGTTTAGTGGCACGTGCAGCCTCCCATCTTGCTTGTCCAGTGTGTGCGTGTGTCCATAAACGTAGGGCTACATTAATGCCAAGCCACACTTTGAGATTGGCACCTTTCAGTATGCTCTTTTCCGCCCACCCTGGGCCAAGCTAGATAGGCAATTAAGGGGATACTCACTACATAGCAGGATGGAAGCAGCATCATGTCTCAGCCCAGCTGCTATCAGGTTCCCTTGAACACATAGGGTGGTTTAGGTTGACCAGATGTCCTGATTTTATAGGGACAGTCCCGATATTTGGGGCTTTTTCTTATATAAGCTCCTATTACCCCACCACCCCCTGTCCAGATTTTTCCACACTTGCTGTCTGGTCACCCTAGGGTGGTTTGTGAGGGATCCTGGCTCGCTCTGGGGTTGGCTCCCCCCTTGGCGTGCGTGTGTGTGTGCCGGTGTCCTTATCCCAGAGTGCTGCTGAAACGTCTTTGTTGCATCCACAGGGCCGCAGAGCCGTGGGCTGGGCTAAGATAAGGACGCTAATGCGTGTCTCTCTCAGGAGGGGTTTTGGGCCTCATCCAGTCTCTGTGTCGCTGTCTTAGTTGTCACTTTGCTGTTTTGTGTCTGCTGACAAATAAACTCTGGTTTTTGTAAAAGGCACCGGAGAGCAGGCCCCAGGTCGCTTCCTTTCTCTGCTGGGGGCAGGTCTGGCTAGAGGAGATACTCAGCAGCCAGCCAGCAACTGTTGCTAGTCCCTGAGCCTCTGCAGTATTTAGGTGCCTGCCGCCACTGATTTTAATGGGAGCTGCAGCTGAAAGGCCACGGCTTAGCTGAGCTGGCCAGAGCAGCTGGGGTGGGAATCAGGGCTGCTTACATGCTGAAGGCAGCCAACATTTAACCAGGGAAAAGCCACTGCCTCCCTTCTGTCCAGTCTCATTTTAACAGACATCTCCTGTCCTTGTCCCTGCGCCCCCCCTCCAGCCACTGCCTTGGCCCATCTCATTCTAGGCTGCGTGCTCCCCATGGCAGACTCGTCCTATCCATGCAGCCCTGGCTGGTAGTTGCAGCTTCTTAGAGATGGCTACATCTGGCTCCTGCAGGAAGTTACTGCGCTAATGGTTATCTTCCCATGCTGAACTGCTACCACCCCGTTGTCCTTCCTGGAAAAGCAAGGGGACAGTGAGGTGCAGCCCCCATGTCTCATCACAGGTACTGAAAATACCTGTGCCTTGGCCAGGAGGTGGTTGGGGCCAGCAGGGGCGCTCTATCAGCTCCTCTGCTTTTCCGCAGGTTTCTGGTAGTGGAGCATCCAGCACAGTCCAGCCATGCAGTTCCTGCAGGAACAGCCCAGGAAGCAGACACCCCAACCCAGACTGGGGGCAGTGCAGGACCAATGCCCATTTCCCCAATACCCCTTTCACCTTGTTCCCCCCTGCCCAGGGCAGAGGCTCCAAGCAAGCCAGACTCTGCCTGGCCTTTCCTGGACACATTAACTCACTCCTTTCCCCACCTGGGGCCAAGGACAACTTTCAGTTCAGCGCCCAGGCCCCAACAGAGTTGGACACCCTGGTCTGGGGGCTGTGCTGAGTCACAGGGAGATGACAGGGACAATCCAGCCCTCCTCTCCAACAAGCCAGGGCAGCAGAACAGTTGCTAAGGGCAACCTCTCATCTTTGAGAAGGCTGGGGGTGAAGTAGTAGGGGGTTATGGTGGTGGGGGGGGAATCCATAGTGTTCTCTACCCTCCCCCATACATTACATGCAGAACACATTGGCAAAGCTGCTTTTCCATGTGCAGAAAAAAAAATCCAATTTGGCAAGTTGCTACAAATTTCCACATGCCACTGCCATCAAGACACTGCTCATGGCAAGGGGGTGAAGCCCGGTAGCTTGCCCAGTAGCATCTGGAGACACAGAGGAGAGAGGAAGCCGACCGAGAGCTTGGGCCCACGGGTTCTCTATGGTCCTATTTTCACAGAGGTGTTTGAGATGACTGAGTCCAGCGAGAGGTGCTGGACGGTGATGACCCAGCTGATGGCAGCTGCCTGCAACAAGCAGCCAACACTTGGTGTAGGGAGTAAGGGATGGGGATAAAATGCCAACGGCAGAGCAAAAATCCTCCATAAGAGGAGTTAATAGCACAGGGTCCTGGACAACGACGCCCGTTTACCAGGCATGGCTCCTCCCAAGCACACAGGGCTCAGGTTGGGAGCAGCCCAAGTTCCATTGTCTGTTACAGTGCAGACAGCATGGGTGCTTCAGGGCACGGCCCAGAAGCTGCATTAGGAGGGGTGCATATGAGAGTCTTGAGCTGGCCCAATACAGGTATATACACCAGTGTTTAGGACCCCCTGGTCTATCGGCTGCTCCGTGGTAAATCTTAGTGCATAAGCAAATACGCTGACATGGAGATACTCTGTGTCGAGACCACACCTCCATCTCCCCAAAGACAATGAGCCCAATTTTAGCCATCTTTATGAGAACACCCTCTCCATCAAGCAAAGCAATCTGTGCTGGTCCCTTGGTTGGTGTTAAAAGCACGGTTCTACACGGACAAGTGACTCAGTAAAAACGGCACCACCTCACTCAGCACCTGGCCTCCTGTGTGCATTTGAATCAGCACATACAACGGACGCCCTCAGTTAAGACACATACTTAAGGGCTTTACTGATTCAGAGCATAAACTAGCTTCTTGCTGCCTCTTACCTCTGCAGATGCAAACACCATTCGGAGGCAGCTGAGGATTCTGTTCCATATTGAAATGTAGGAAACCGTCAGACTGATGCAGTCATTCACACCTGTGCAACGGAGTGGCCTGGCTGTAACTCTTGGCATGATTTGGCCCGCAGAACCTTTATGAACGGAGTTTAGAGAAGGAAAGAGTGCAGCTTGGCTGAGATCCTACGCTGAGTCTGCAGTTGGAAGAGACCTCTCTGTTCACAAAGACTCAGGAAAGCACTTAAGCATGCGCTTCGTTTTCATTGAAGCCCATGGGACTTAAGCACATACATAAAGCACTTTCCTAAAGAGGGATGGATTCAAATGTGCGTGCGCTTCCCTGGAGCGGCACCAAACTGAACACATGGGATCAAGAAGTCAGAAACAAGCCATCAGGCCGAGGGTACCACTTCAACAGTCACTGTTCGGAGCAGGAGGGCTTTCCCTCGTGCCTCCACACAGGGAGGGAGGGGGCACAATCTAAAAGGGAGGACACGTGACTGCCCCATGTATCTCCTCTGCCCAGTGACCTCTTCCCCTGCCCTGTGCCCAGCCCGGGGCTGCCACGTTCTGCCTGTCCCATGTTCCCTGTGGCGGGGAGGGGCTCTGTCCTCCTACTGCGCCTGCCCCGACCCCACTCCCGCCGCATGGTCAGCCGCTCTCCCTGGCTCAGGCTGTCTGCTTGGGGTCGCTGCTCTGGGCTCCACAGCAGCTGCCTGAGAGAGCCTGGCTGGGGGGGTGGCAGCAGCAACCGGCTCCCTGACTGGGCTCAGCTGCCGGTGACAGGGGCCAAGCATGCAGGGGTGGGGGGTGCACTCTGGCTTGCTCTGCCCCTGTCCCGGGAGGGAGGGGGATCACAGAGTCACAGAACTGGAAGGGCCCTCAAGAGGTCATCTAGTCCAGTCCCCTGCACTCAAGGCAGGACGAAGTATTATCTAGACCATCCCTGACAGGTGTTTGTCCAACCTGCTCTTAAAAATTCCCAATGATGGGAGATTCCACAACCTCCCTACTCAAATTTATTCCAGTGCTTCACCGCTCTGACAGTTAGGAAGCTTTTCCTAATGTCCAACCTAAACTGCCCTTGCTGCAATTTAAGCCCGTTACTTCTTGTCCTATCCTCAGAGGTTAAGAACAACAATTTTGCTCTCTCCTCCTTGTAACAACCTTTTATGCACTTGATGGCCCCCTGCTGCGACCTCCCCAGCCAGGCGCTCTCAGGTAGCTGCTGCAACAGAGCAGCGACCCAGTGGCCAATCCCACCGCTTCCACTCACCACTTGGGCCTGGCTGCCATGGTGTGGTGGGGGGGGAGAGGGGAGTGGGGGGGAGAAAGACAGGGACACAACAGGACGGACTTGACCCCACATTCCCTCAGTACGCATCCCCAATCTGCAGACGATAGGTGACCACGACGACAAAAAAACCACACACAACTCTAAAAAACAGGACCAAGAAATATGCTTCATTTTTTCCAATAGACTTTTTTCTTTTTTATGAAAAACGGTCACACGGAATTCTCCAACAAACATAATGCCAAAAAAAAAAAAAAAAAATTAAAAACAAAAACAGAAAACAAAAGACAAAAACCTGGCTCTCCTTTCCTCTCGATTGTCTGAAAAATCCTTGTGTTCCATAGAAGGCATTGGGCAGTAAGTGCTTTCTATTTAACATTAGCATAAAATCTCTCTCTCTCTCTCTCTCTTTAAAATTCGCTCACACAATTTTGCTTCTATAAGTCCAGTACACTTTGTGTGTGGCTGTTTGTGTGAGCCTGTTCCCAGATCATTTACATTCACAATCCAACTGGAAATAAAAAATAATATTCTAAACGTCAGACTGTGTTCTTCTTTATAATTTCATAATTTTTTCACAGTTTTAAAAAGTTTATATTTTTATATATATATATTTATATTTATAATTAAAAAGTCAAATCCATTTAAAGACTTATAATACAGAAGGGTTTAGAGTCTTTTGGTACATTAAAACTGTACAGTTTAGAAACATTAATATCCACCAAGTCTTGGTGAGCCGTGGGCTGGAGCAGAGGTGGCCGGAGTTCAGCACCATTGTGGTTCTTTTAAAGTATGAGGGATCATCTTTTAGGGGGTGCCCCTCTGCTCTTCCCATAGAGGCTGCAAGTCTCTAGTACTCAGATAGTACCATGGCAGATAGCTAAAAATCTGTCCTTGTAAGTATCTCTCCCCTGGATGGGTGGGTCACTCTGCTCCCATCCATGCTGGAACAATCTCGCTGTCCTAGAAATATGTAGTGCGAATCGGTTAGTTGCAAAGATCAGTGCATCTCGTGAGATTTCAGTTAAGTGCAAGGACATTCCGCCATGGTCTTGTTCTGCTCCACTCCCCTGGCTCCCTGCATGCCGCCCGGAGAGGCAGGTCTGTGTATTGGTGTTTCGGGTTGCAAACCTGGCTCCCTGAAGCAGCTGCTTGAAGGCAAGTGGCCAAAGCTGAAGGCTCAGGCCTGTGAGAGATGAATGAGATGGGTGGGCCGGCTGCTTGGAGGAGGGAGACTGACTGCTCTCAATGAGCCCCGGGGTGACTGTCCACATGGACCCATTAAGCTGAATGCCTGCTCCCAATGACAGCTTGGTTCTGGCCCCCACTGTGGACATGCAGCATGCATCTCCTGCACGGAAACTCCTGGGGGCAGTTCTCATCTCATTCCTTTTGAGCAGAGAGCTGTGTGTCCTTCTGCTTAAACTGCAGGAGCCTCACACCCAGGGAGAGCGCAGCCCCTCATCTCCATGTGAAAGCCGAGGTGCTGCACCTGTGTGAAAAAGCAGTGATGGGCTATGGCCTCCTTTGAGCCGCAAGAAGGGGCTTCCTCGTTTTGAGCAGGTTGCCACAACTTCCCCATTGATTTCACCTCCTGAAGGGATATTTTTGTTCGTTACACTCCACCCCTGTGCCCTCCCTCATGGATTACAGCCCTCCCCTTTCCCTTCCTCCCTACCCCCCATTGCAGACATTTTTTCCTTTTTTGGATGAATCTACTGAGTTAATCAATTTGCTCAATGAGAGATACTGAGATTCTGTTCTCTCCTTCTACCCAACTCCTCGTAACCCAGAAGGGACATCAGTCAACAGCTCTGTGTCCGAGTGACTCCATTCCTGCTTGGCTGTCCACTCTCCATTGGGTCCCAGACAGCAGACTTAGAGGAAGGGAAGCTGATTAAAGGTGTGCCTGCTGTTTGCGCCGAGGCGCTTAAAGAGACACGGCTCCTTTCTCTTCCACCTCATACTTCCCAGAAAGGCATGTGCAGTTAGCAAGGAAGGAGCTATAAGGAAGGAGATGCAGATATCCTGAAGGCTAGTAGGTGTTCTTCCAGTCATCCTCTGACTTTTTCAGGGGGTCAAGCGACACAAAAGAAGCCTCCTCTGTTTTGATGTTATTCTGCTGGTGCAGGGATCTGAGAATCATTGACCCTCCACGAGCAGAAGGGGGAAGGAAGAAGCTGGTTAATTTTGTCTTAATTAAAACCACCCCGTTCATCCAGAAAACGATGGGGTCCAATCTCCAATGCTATCCCAAAGGCATCTTCAGAAAGTCCTATGGTTTCTTCCTCCCCACCCTAACTTTCTCTCTTCTTCTTTTGAAGACCTGTCCATAGTGCGACACAGACGTCACGAGCAGGAAAGAAATAAATCATGTTGTATGAACAGCATGTCCTCAGATTCGCCGTGCTCCTCTTCCAAAGGGAAATCGGAACTCTCCAGGCCGATGGCACATGTCCCTGAATTCCCTCTTCCTAGACAGTCAGCAGATGACTGGGACGCCATCTGTATTGAAAATCATGCCTGTCGTGGGCTCGTACGTCCCTGCTAGGTAGTACAGATCCTCACTGTCCTGGTATTTCTTAGTCTTTAGCATCTGCTCGTACTGGTCCAGACCAACCACCAGACACTTATGAGAAATGGTCTGGACATCATTTTCATCCACGTGAGAGGACTGGTACAGCGCTCGCTGCATTAGAGGAATGGGGTGGGGGGAGACAGAGAGGAAACGAGTCATTAGTGGACATGCCACACCACTTAGAACACACCCCTTTCCTACAGATTAGGTGCCCCATGCCACAGAAGGACCTGAGAGCTACACACAGGGAGTGAAAATGGTGGGATGCAGAAGGTGACATCTTGAGGTTTATTTGCTGCATCCCCACAGTGAGACAGGCCATCAAATTGAACTGTGTGAAGGGTTTTACAGTGTGACATTTCCCCAGTTTCAATCAAATCCACTGACTCGGTCGCCATCTTGCATATTTCTTAGCCTCTCTGTGAACCTCAGAATCAGTCTGGCGATATTTTGGCAGAATTTAAATGAAATAAAACAAAGATGGGCCTGAATGACAGGGCTGGTGCCAAACACCACTGAAATCCAGGGATGGTCACATATGGATCTTTGCAGGCTACCTTCCCCCTCTGTAAGATGCTCTGCCAAAACCGAGGACTTGGGGATCATGCTCATCTCAGCACAGAATTGGACCAGATCAGATCAGATGGCCTTTACCTCATTAACATTTGTTGCTCCGCTTATAAGATCAGAGCGGTCAACAACGTATCAAAAAACCTTCTCCAAGGCCTGCCCTTCTGCCATCTGCACCCCTGTCTTACCTCCATGAAGTCCTTCCTCTGGTTGGATGCCTGCAGAGTGGTAGATAGGCTCCTCCCAGATTTCTGATCCCAACGCTACACCGAGAGCAGTCAACCAGGAGAAATGGAGAGGGAGAAAAGTTAAAGCAGGCAAGTTAGTACCTTTCAAAGGCACCTCCCTCACCAGTTAAAGATGTGCATTCCCACAGCCTACACCTTGACCTTGAGTCGTCAGCTTAAACAGAGCCTGATCTTTAGAGTGACCAAGCAGCTGCAGCTCCCAGGGATGCCAACAGGAGCTGTGGGTGCTCGGCACCTCTGAACACCAGGCCCACATAGCCTTCCTGTACACCGAGGGCTTCCCTCTCACCCTTCACATGACGGCAGGAATATATCACTTTGCTCTGTGCATCCCAGGAACAAACAGAAGTTTGATGGACTCATGCAAAAGGCTGCTCGTTGTGTTTCCAAGTTGTGTCTTATAAGTATAAAAAACACTTCTCCCTCTCAAGTGGCTTTAGAAACCCCAGGTACGTCCATCCACCAACGACTTTGATCGCACAGAATCTCCATGTTCACCTTTTGCTGGTCACAAATTATATTTTGCACTTAGTAAAAAACCTATGAGTCACCCCATCCCCGACAGGATGAAGGTGTGAGGAAAGCTTTGCAGCGTGGCCATTAAACAGGGTGGGCAGTGTTGGGTTGACATACCTTCCCTTCATTGAGCTTTTTTCCAGGGTTGGTTTCTTCTGGGTGGTAAAACCACTTGACCCTGACTACCATGTTGTTCCCCCAGGACTCCCACATGCTCTGGATCCGGCCGATGTAGGGTAGGTTGGGCCGGCCAGCTGATAAGAAGACCGCGCAGTCTCCAATCCGGATGATCTCCTTGCCACGGACAATGGCCTTGTAGAACAGCTTCCTGGCCTTCCCTTTCATTCCTCGTCTCTGTGAAATTAGGAGCGCAAAGCTGAGTGAACAGAATATTAGGTACAGACCAGTCTCACTCATCCCCTCACTCTGGGATAGCTTGCGCTCCCTGCCCGCATCCCACTACGGATAATTAGAGCACCAGCAGTTATGCTTTCTTGTTGGGTCAGCCCAATGGCATGGCAAAGCAACCCAAGGACACCTCTACAGTGAGTGGGTCCAGACGAGGCATGTTACCTTGGAAAAGACACCGAGTTGCCCCCTTTTAATCACCCCCTGCTGGCCAACAAAGAGAACAGCAATGATGGCAGACATTTATCCCTTCCTGGCCAGAGTGCAAGTGACACAGCGGCAAACGTCACAAAAGAAAGCGAATGGTTAAAGGATGATCGGAGAGCCCCTTAGTGAGAAGGGAGTGGGGAGTATATAGTGACCTGATTTCAGTGGGGTGTCCACTCCCCCAGAAACAAACCAACAGCGCCAAACTTAAAGGCCTCAACACACCAAAAGATAGCGTTATCTGTTTATGGTTTCAGTACAGCTAGGAGCCAATGCTCAAGGACAGAGGGGCCGGACAGTCCCAACAGATGCACTGCAGCTGCTCCTGGAGGATCTTTCCAGATGTCTGCTGTAAATCTGCCTGAAACGTTTTTGATCTTCCTTGCTGCCTGCCTGGAGTAACCCCGGTAACAAACCAAGCTGGGAATGCACCAAAACTCACCACCAGGGGATGCCTTCGCCAGCCAGGAAGAGGGTGGGGATGAAACTGCTGGCTTGGCAGGAGAGGAGACAGAGTAGAAAGTGATGGGGATTATAAAAACACAGAGGTCACGAGCCAAAAGAACAAGCCAGAGGGCCGCGCTCACCTGGGTGGGTTTGCCAAACCACTTCCAAAGCTGCCGTGCAGGGAGGAAGGCAGCAATCTTGGGTCTGTTTTCGACCGAAGGCAGCCGCTGCCGTTTGGCAAGCTCCTTGGTGGTGGGCAGATGGATCCCCTCCCGCTTTTTGGGCCTGCTCTTGTTGCTGCTCTGCGGTTGCTTCTGCGGCGGCTGCTGTTGCTGCGGCGGCGGCGGCTTCTGGCCTTGAGGGTGAGAAGACACGCGGGATTTTCCTGCCTGCTTGGTCTGCTTCGGAGCGAGAGCCTGCTGGACTGAGGAGCTCGGCTGGGCATCAGCCGCCTCCTCATCTGAGCTACAAGAAGAGTCTTCGTCCGTGGTGGAAGAGGAGGAGGAACTGGAGCTTGATGAAGATGAGGTGGATGATGCTGATGACGAGGATGAGGAGGAGGACGAAGAAGAGCTGCTACTGCTGGAAGAGGAGGAGGAGGAGGAGGAGGAATTAGATGAAGACAGAGGGGTCGAAGCTCTGGAGCTGGTTGAGCTGCTGTCCTGAGCTTCACCTCCGTTCTTCTCAGCTTCCTCTTCACCCTCGGACTCTGAGCTGCTACCGCTGCTGTTGCTTTCAGTCTCCTCCGCTGCCGTCGCTGGGGTGGTTTTGACTTCTTGATCCTTGCCTCCAAAATTAGAAGCCGAAGATTCCCCCTCTGCTGCTTTAGCCCTTGACAATTTCTGCTTGGCTTCACTGCCCAACGCAGCGGGGTAGCCCAGCCCCAGGACACTCTTGCCATCCCTCCTGCTGGTCAGGTTTGACCCCTCCAGCATCCTCATGGCCTCCTTTGTTTTCTTCGTCTTTGGAGACATCACTCCTTCATGGTCCAGCTTGATGAGGATTTCATTGTCCAATTGCTTTCTCTGAGCCTTGGCTGTCGAACCAAACTCCTGCGACTCCTCAGCAGGCCTTCCCTTCTTGGTTTTGGTTTTCCCGGAGGGGTTGTCGTTGGAGCTGAAGGATCCCAGCGCCCCTGGGAGCTCACTGTAGGATTCCGTTCCAAGAACATTGCTGAATGCAGGAGGCTGAAAAGAAGGCGGAGGTGGGCTATGAAGTTTAGCAGAGATCTTCATTTTGCCGGCTTTATTCCGTTTTTCCTCTGCAGGTGGGGGAGATCCTCCTGCTGGATTCTGCTGGCTTTTCCTTGACCCCTTCACACTTTGCTTGCCGAGGCAGACGGTCTTCTCTGGAGCAGAAGGGATGTTTGCTGAAGAATCTCCCTGGTCTGTCTCTTCCGGCAGGACTGCTTCTTCTGGAAAGGAACAGAAAGCAGATAGACTGAGAGATGCAAATTATCACCCATATGACATTTTCTGTAAGCCAGGATGGACTCCCTCAAGTCACAATAGTTGCTGAATATTCCCTGCACATAACCCAGGAGCTGAGGCCCTGGGTGGGGAGGGGGATTTAAAGATTTCTCCTGTTCCTTCATGGCTTGCTTTTTTACCAAACTGTTCACTCCACCCAGTGACCACCTTAGCAAGGCCCTTTTTGAGTACTTAATAAATAATACAGGCCGGTATGTCTGAGGCTAACACCAATGAACTGCTGACCACTATAAAGAGGGCGCACTATGAGTTTCCACTATCGCAAACCAAGCTGAGAATGCACAATGCTATACTTACTGCTGCCCAGATACCGTGCCTTAAAATACAAGGTCAGATGGTGGCTCATTCAGTAGTATAATAGACTACCAATGGGGCCTTAGCATGAGCCAACCTCATGACACTTCTCCTGCTAGCTGTGGCCTGTGAGCAGTGCTGAGAGGGCAGCCTTAGCCTCTGGAGGCTACAGCAGGCCTCACCTCAGCCACGAGTTGCAGACACAGTGGGAGGCTGCTGGCTTTCCTAGCTCCAGGCAGAGCGCTGCATCCATAGGGAGCTCCTTTCCCTCCTCTGCAAGCTCAGCCATTGCAGCTGTTCCACCTCCCTACAGATGCAGCGCTCTCCCTGCATCTGTAGGGAGGTGGAACAGCTGCAATGCTACAAGGAATGCAACTGAAACAGTTGGCGCAAGGACTCACTGAATTGCACGTTAAAACAGGGTGAATCAACATACCAGCTTTCAGCTTGACGCTTGGCTTTCTCCCACGACCTTTGCCCTTGGCCACTGGCTCCTCTGACCCTAGTGCACTGCCCTCTTTTCCTTCCCCAGCATCCTTGCTGGACTTCCGGCTGCGGCGCTTGGTACTGGGCACCAAGAGGGCGGGGGAGGGCTCCGCACCTGTAACATCGAGTCACACAGATGAGGAATCCTGGTGTATGGCTGCCAAAACCAAACAGAACCACACCGTGCCAAACCTGCAAGTCTGAATTTTCAGCAGCAGCCATTACACAGGAGCTGGTTGCTGTCCCCAGATTTTCACTGGCACCACACAATGCCTATGAGGGATGCACATTAAGTGCTACTGGGAAATTGCCACCTACTAACGCAGAGCAGACATGGATTCACCCCAAAACCCCCAGATGGGTTCTCCTCCCAACACCCCAGCCCTAGAAAACTCAGTCCTGATCCGCATAGCTTAGGACACAATCCTGGAACAAAAACAGTTGTGAATTATCCCTGGAATCTTACGGGATAGTTCCCTAACATGGGAAGTCTCCCTTTTGAGCAGGTTTAAAAGGAGGCTTCTAGTGTCTCATAGGCAAAAAGACCAAGGCTCTGGAGGAAACCTCACACAAGAACCCAATTCAGGAGTCCAGACTTACATTGGATCTTGTAGTCAGGTGGTAGAAGCCGAATATGAGACAGGGGGATCCGGCCAGTGTCCCCATCATCAAATTCCACCGTTATCAGATCCCCATCCTCCTCCAGATCAAGGGCCCCTGTGGTTTGAGGGGAAAGAGATTAAAAAGAGAGGACTGGGAATACACACAGCTGGAGCAGTAGAGTAGAAATGGGCCAGACTCTGGCACTTGGAAGTTATGACTGTTGGTGGCAGGGCCAGTTTCAGAACCTACTATTAAGCCAGACCCATTTGGGGCGAACAGCCTGTGATGCAATTACACGCCCCACCCTCAAGCGCAAAAGTGCCCTTTCAACAGAATCATCCCAATAGTTTAACCACATGACTCCACCCCACAATTCCATTCCATCTCTTCTCACGCCTATTCACTCCTCATTTGCACTGATGTCCCTTCGTTAGGAGGCCTGTCCAATAGCCTCAGATCCATCTCTGACTGGATTTTATAACCGCCCTCGGCTATCATAGGCCGCCACTTATTCATCTTCCCTCCCAGATAAAGAATCGCTGTTTTATCCCTCTCTCCTGGTATCAGTCTCCCCAGTCTGTTAGTCATGTGCAATCCCCTCTGATGCTCTCTTCAGCTCGTGCATCTTGCACTCCAAGGGCCATGTCCCAACTGGAAGCTTTTTCAAAGCTTATGGCCACTTTCCAGGCCAGTCAACATTAAACCCCGTGACCAGGGCATCGTGGGGAAGCAGGAAGTGCTTTGCAGTCAGCTCACAGCCCTTCCTACTGCTCTCTTTCCAGGCACTTTTTACAGCTATGATTTTCAAAGAGGCTGAATGGAGTCAGGCACTCAGAGTACAATTTTCAAAAGCACCTATGTGACTTAGGCACCTACGCCCCATTGAAAGTCAGCTGGACTTAGGCTCCTATCTCACTTTTGGGCTTTTGAAATTGTTTATCCCCCCTCTCCCAGACTTCTGTTGAATTTCAATGGTATTTAAGCACCTAATTCTCTTAGGCCTCTGCAAAAATCCCAACATAAGTGAACAGTAATATTGGCCCGCAAGACAGCTTGTGATGATTACGTACCACAATGGGGCTCTTTGCAGAGTCAGACACTACTCCAAGTAAGGAATCTGGCCTGGCAGGGCAATCACTACAGGCTTTGGGGCTGCACTGTACTATTCCACTGATTCTCCTGAAGTTTTGTGCTAAGACACCCCTGGTTTGTGAGCGTAAGAGAGACAGCCATGATATGCTCTTACCTCTCACCACGGTCCCTGGGTAGAGGCAGCGGTACTGCTGACTCCAGTAGGCGGCAATTCTTGTTCCTTCAGGCAGGAATCTCACGGAGGGGGGCTTCACATCAATAATCTGTTTGGGGTGGGACAGCGACTTACTAACCCGCCTGAGGCCTCCATGATCTTCTGTCCTCCATACTAGTGTTTCAGGAGACTGGCTGTCAACAGACACTGCCGAGACCTCCCCAGGGAGGACTTCAGACTGAGCCAGGCCCAGCTGGACTTCCTCCTCCCCCAGGATTCAAAGGTGCCTCTGCTGAAGGCTGCAGAACAGGAGAGGGGCGACCTCTGTAGGAAAGGGTCACATTCCTCCCCGTGATACCATGCAGTACAGCACCGAAGACTCAAAGTCCTACAGTCCCTGGCAGGACAGGGTTAAGCCCTTGGCCCTGGTGTGTGTTCGCCCAATGCCAGCGATGGGAAGCTGAATCCACAATGCCAGGAAGGGAATTACATTTGCCGAGGCATGCAAAGCAATCTGTCTGACACCTGCTTCATGTTGATGGGGCACCCGGGGCAGGATTTGGGGGCACCACTGCAACCCGCAACTACCCACGGGACAAGGAGGGATTTTCCTTTTGCCTCCCCTATCCCTAATACGAAAGTCACGTTGCACGTGTGGAGAGTAAAATGGCCCAACTTACTGCTTCCTGCAGAAGCTGCTCCAGACAGTAGATATGGGGACGATTTCCCCTCTCCCCTTCCACCACGACTCGGTATCTGAAAACACAAGACCCCACGTCATCACAAGGTATCAAAGCTCAACAAGAAGGACCCACTGTGCCCCAATAACCCTTCTCTGGGCTTAGTTCCTTCCCCAAATCCTACCTTCTCCAAGCCCTATCATCTTCCACCTCAAAAACCGCAGTTTAGCCAAGGCTGTTTAATGGGAGGCTGCATTCTTCCAGCCGAGGAATTCACTGGTAAACTAGGGTAGCTCATTATGATAAATTCCTCCTCCCAGCCAAACACAGCTACTGCCCCCAGCTTTGCAGCTCTCAAGAAACATCTGCACCTCACCAGGATCCAGCTGTGCTGGATCACAGACCAGGTCCCAGAAACCACTGAGCAGACCCCACTGGATCTCTGGTGGAGCTGTGCACGAAGGACAGGGCAGCAATACTGTGCGTCCATACAGCCCCTGGGAGCCCCCAAAGCATGCGCTATCCCCCCGCCATAGCAGGGCTCATCAGGGAGAGGCTGCCATTTTACTCACATGTCAGGTGAGTGCACGGTCTTCACGTGTCCGGCATAGAGCAGCTTGTCATCCATGGGAATGAGGACACGCAGCCCGTCCTTCAGTTCATCTTTGTCAATGATACAGGAGCGGGGGGCTGGAGGACCATGGAGTGAGACAGGGAGTTAGCGGCTCCATTCAACACAACAGAAAGGGACAGATCCCACGAGATGAGGGTCCATTAAGAACCAGGATAGGCCACTGCACAGCTTTCAACAAGACCCGCCACTCCCACTGGCCTCAGTTAGACTGTCAGCTGTTTGGGGCAAGGGCGGCCTTTCTTTGTACAGCTCCAAGCGCAATGGGCCCCTATTCTCAGCTGGCCCCTAGGCACTTTGGTAATATAGTAATAACACCAATAGGCCAGCCAAAACCCAGCACCTCATAGAGATTTGTCTTTACCTAGAAACCCGTAGGGGTGCTTTAAAGGAGTAAGTGGGCAGCTCTTTATTGGCAGTGACCCTTGTGAGGCTCATGGATCCTAAGTCGGGGCTAACACACGGAACAAAACCAGCCATCCCTGGGCTCTAGTCGGGTGAAGGCAGATAACCCAAGAGAGGGGTCTGCATTATCATCATCTCATTCCCAGGTGAACGCAGAGCAGAGACCCTGCCTGAGTCTCCAAGCAGCCCTGCTATTGGGCCGGCTTTGCAGCTGCACGGACTGAGGCACAAGGAAGATCAAAGGACTTGCTGGTGGTCAAAATACTAGTCAGTGGTTCAAACAGGGATTAGAATTCAGCGCCCTCCTGGGACCCAGTCCTTTTCTCCAACTGCTTGTAAGCACAGCCCGCCGCAGTGACTGATGGAGCGCTCCTGCGACTGCTGGGCAAGGCAGGTCCGGCCTGTGGGGGATGCGGGGCACACCGAATGAGAGCTGTGTTCCTCATCAGAGTGGAGCTGCATCCCCTGTATAACACTGGGCAGGCTGCTCTTTATCCAGCTGGGAAAAGCTCATTCAACTCTCCCATCCATTGCTGCCAAAACACCAGGCGTGTTTAGAAAAGCTTCCCCACCCCCGACAGCTACAGCCTCCGGCTCTCACCTGGGGTAGGCGCCCGCTCTACAAGCATGCTCAGGGGGAGATTCTCGTCCTCAGAGAAGCTACTGTCTTGATTGGGCTCAAAGTCCTCTTCGGCTGCCATGCTTTCCATCAGCTTGCTAACTGCGCCGCCCTTCCCTCGGTTCTGGAGAGGGAAACAAAAGAGCCCATCAGAAACCTCGGCCACATCTGGTATCGAGCCTCAGGGCTTAGGAGCCGTTTTTAAAACCCTCCTTCCCCAGCTCTGCAGTTTCCTTTCTAAGTGACCCCCATTAAACAGGGAAGGTTCCATGTCAGGAGGCCAAAATGCAACATCCCTGCACCAGCCCTGACTCTACACCCGCCATTCTCCCTCCTGGGGTAAGTAACCTGGCCATCCAGGACATAACGCATTTAGGATGCAGACCGCCTCAGCGTGAACCACTGCAGTCAGCAGGCCCTGCCAATGCCGTACCCAAAGTGACAGTTGCCTTTTGGTAGCTCACGGAGTTCCTTGCTTTGTTTATTTGCTGTGTTTATCTCTCACTTCTGTCGTCAGCTGAATGAGGGCTCCGAGAGCCCTTTCATACATTCTAGCTGCATTTCTTGACCTGCCTGGACATTAAAAGAAATGGTGACGTGCCAGGTCTGTCAGAATAGAACCAGACAGCCGTCAGACTGGCCTGTGATACTTGTGATAAGAAACGGAAAGCATGGTGTTTCGGCTGCTGTGGCAGAGTCTGACGGTGTCTCTTATAACCTGGAACTGGTGAGGAGGGACTCCAAGGTGGCAGTTCAGTCATCACTCCCATTCAAGGAGTCTTGAACTCCTGCCCACTGGTCCAGCAACACCCCTCAATGGTGCCCTAACAGGGCCACGTTCTTCTGGGTTACAAGTGGAATTTGGTTGGCAAGTCCTGAGCTCCCTGAACTGTCACCTGGATGTACCTTCCCTCAGGCCCTAGAAGAGTCAATAGATGGTGACTAGTCTTCTACATTCATCTGAGACTTTAGGCTTCCTGACAAGAGGAGAACTTAAAAGAAATAAAGTCTGTCTTGCCCGTAGGGGTGTTTCTGTACAACCCTTCCTACCCCAGTCTCATTAGTGAGAACACTTTATAGTGCTACCAATGTCCCAGCTTCCAAAAGGATGTGTCTCTCTGTCTGTCTGTCTTCTCCCCTCACAATGTGATATGGCAGGAAGGAAGCAAAGACCCAGCTGTCTTGCTACAACCTGACTTCAATCTGTGGAGTCAACCCTCACCTCTTTCTTCACCTCCTTTGCTTTCACCTTGGCTTTACTCTTCTTGTTGGAGCTCAGGGAGTTGGCCAGGCTGACCCGGGCATCAGAGGGGGAGCTGGAGATGCCAGGGGGAGACAAGGTAGAGGAGGAGGAGCAGCAAGGGGCCTCTTTACCCTTCTTCCTCTGCTAAAAGCAAATACAAAACAACCCCCACCCATAAAAAGGTTTGATCAGTAACGCTCACTAGGCAGTTACAGGGGAAAGATGGAGCAAAGGGGAGCGTAGCAGTTAGTATTCAAACAGAGCTACGAGGAAAGACTCCAGCCACGATGGGGCAGAGCCCAAACGGGCAGCTTGCCAGACTCTTGCACTGTCTCGAGGCTCTGACTGCCTCTCTGGCACTCTGGGTTCAGCATCCACATTCCAGTGAGAGCTTTTCATTATCCCAGCCAGCACCTCCTGCTGACCAATTCTTCCTCCAGAACTGCTGGAAAAGAACCCTAGCTGATGTCGTGTCACAACTTGTCTAATTCTTCCCATAATCCAATCTGCCCAGTAACTGGGGAACGGGCCAAATTGGAGCCCAAGGAACCTAATGCTTCAGCAAACTGGTTAGCACGTGATTGGGAAGGGATCACTACTATTCCCAGAGAACGTGAGGATCTAGGATGTCACTGTGCTAAAGGCAAAGCGCCTCAAAGGCCATGTGATGGGCGAGGGAAGCAGAGGGGACCAGACCAGGGGAGACTTGGGGGTGAGACAGGAGTTTTCCCTCTGACTGCAGTACAGGGTTTCCGTGGTGGAGACAAAGCGAATTTTCCAGTCCCCAGTCTTACAATGGGGCAGAGAAAGGATTACATGGCTAGCCTGGGGGTTACTTCCTTCCCCACTGAAGTCAACGAGTTTTACCACCACTTCAGCAGGGACAGGACCTCCCCCAGAATCCCTAAACCAAGGTCCGGTATAGTCAGGCAAGAGCACTAGCCTGCTGCAGCATTAAACTGGGCAGTAGTGGATAAAGGAAGCTCCTTGATGGGCGGTGGGGAGGGTGTTTCCATGCAGCAGCAACCAGCTGCTGAGATGACATGGCCATTAAACTCACCTCTTTCCAAGTGCCTGGATCAACAGGATTAACCTCCCAGCCCCGCTCCCCTGCAAGTCAGTCATGCTCCCGGCTCTATGCCCCACCCCAGCAAAGCAGCTCCTACCTTGCTCAGCTCTTTCCTTTCCTTCCCTTTGCTCCCCTCCTTTTTGGGACTCAGCGGCGCCCCCTTCCCGCAGCGGCTGGGCTTGGAAACAGGCGTGGAGCTCGTAGGCGTGCTGGGCGTCGGCACGGACAAGGAAGTGCTGGCGTCATGGAGGAAAATGCGCTCGCTCCGGCGCCTGTTCCACAAGTCGTCGTCACTCGCCTCCAGCCCGAACTCGAAGCTCAAGTCCTTGGTGGGCTTGAATTTTTTCAGCTTCCGGCCCTTCTCTGCCCCCATTTTGGCTTTGTCAGCGCTCCCGGGGCTGGGGTCCATGTTGCTGGGTGCCTGGACGGGGGTGGCGCTGCCTTGTTCCATCAGCCCCTTTTTCCCACGCAGCAGCCCAGGGGGAGATTTCTTCCGGATCTTTATCTCACTCTCCGAGTCGGTGTATTCAAACTCCGTTCCTAAATACAAGGGGGTAGAACCATCAACGCACCACTTCAATAAGGGTGGGCTGTGTCTGACCCAGCATCCTCTGGCTTTGATGCCAGACTTTACACTTGCTCCGCAGAGCATGGCCAAAAACCCCCAAGAAAATCCGCCCTAGTTCATTGCACGGAGCCACACCAGGAAATAGAAGTGAACTCCCAAGAGGGGGCAGGGGGGCAAGAGGAGATCTCTCCTTCTCCAGTCGTTCCCCCTGAGAACACTGAGCAGCGAAGAGTAAGGAACAACCCCCACCGCGCCCACCAATGCGGCATCGCTCAGAATTAATGACCATTCCCATCACTTCCCCCTTCCTTACCTCCCAAGAGCCACATCAATCCATGTTTCCCAGCCTGCTGCCTGTGAGGTATGCCTCACCACCCCTAACTTCTCCTCTCAGTCACAGAAAAGCCTGCACTCATTTTAACAAGTTACAGACAGGGCTCAGTATGAAAGCGTTTGGTGGCTGACAGAAAACAGAAACTCCTCCGGCGGGGCAAAGGCTGACTCCCTTAATGGCCGGGCTCCTCACACAGATCCACTTGGCTATGTTGGGTTAGGATGAAATGTTTTATTAATTAAAAACCCCCAGCTTCAAGTGATGTTTTCTGATTGGCCAGTGAGAGCAGAGGGGTCCTTTTATTGGCTCGAGTAGTCACTGTAAAGTTCGGAAGAGGTAAATGATCTCTTGCACTTAGCAAATGGAAATCCCCTCCCGCTGTCCTCTTCCCTGTACCACAGCAGAGACCTGAGACACAATCTGGCTGGGGTCCTTTCTGGCCCCCATTATGGCAGTATCCGAGCACCTCACAATCTTTGAGGCATTCATCCTCCTGTGACATAAGGCAGTGCTATTACCCACACTGTACAGATGGGGAACTGAGGCATGGAGACACTATGGTGACTGGCTCAGGGTCACACAGGAAGGCTGTGGCAGAGCAGGGAATTGACCCCAGGTTTCCAGAGTCCTGAGATAACATCCTAACCTTGAGACTACCGTTCCTCCCCATCCTGACACGAACAGTTCACCCCTACCTCTAGTCCCCAGTGAAGTGTCATCAGTTCCCCCAGTTCTCCTTCTCTGACAAACACACAAACAATGAATGAAGATGCTCCAAGGCATGAAATTGGGATCAAAGTTACCCCATGTTTGCGTGAGTCACTCTCTTTAGCCTTCATTAGCTAAAGAACAATTTTTTGCCTCCCCCTCTCCGTCAGTGAGACATTCCAAACATCCTTAGGAAGAGTTCAAGGCAAAGTCAGTCAAAGCAGGCACTGGGTGAAACGAAGGATCCATTCATAGTTATGATATTAACCCTCCTTTTTATTAATACAAATTAGACAAGTTCTAGACGTTCGGGGTTTTAAGAGGGACAGGTTACGAGAACCAGTTGCGATAAATTCTTCAAGGAGGCTACTGGAACAAGCTGGCAAAAGCCTAATATAGCATGGAAATGGTGCTAAAATAAGCGGGGCTCCCAGGGAAGACATCATTTTCCATTCTGAAGCATGCCATAAATTCCATTATCAATTTAATAAATATTAATAAAAGAGTTTATAAATGGAACCTTTATAGAGCTGGCTGCCTGAGAAAGATGTCACCCTGGGGTACCTTTAGCATGGGGAGGAAAAGATGAACGTGGAAGACAGAGACTGCAGCAGACAGACATAGGGACAGAGAGACACATGTCCAGCAATCTGAGTGCATGACTGCATAAGGAGCTCCCCAGTTCCAGTCTGATAACGACACCCTCTATGGCTTTGGACAAATCACATAACTTCTCTGCCTCAGTTTCCTCATCTATAAAATGGCCTTGTTTAATTTTTCTTCTTTTTAGTTTTTTTCCCCCTCCTTCTCATTTTGTGGCTCTCCCCCCACTACACCCCACGAGAGGAAAGTGACAGGAGAGAGCTCAGGGAGACGGGCTCTCCAGGCCATACATGTTCTCGTGGCTGAGCTGAGCGCCGGGAAAGCAGAAGAGGAGAGAGCTTTTGGCTAGTGGGACACAGCCCTATTATTCGTGAGCTGCTCCCATGCTGACTGCATTCAGAGCTTCCCTGGGAACAGGGAGGAGGTGAACTGGGGCTCAGAACTTTTCCTTGTTCCAACTTCCCCTCTGTCCCGCACCAGTCTTGCACACTCTCTGTGCCCTGAAGGACCCACTAACCAGGCAGCGAAACACTGCTTCAAGGCCTAAAAGGTCTGCTGCCACCATGGGGCTTCCTTCATTTGCCTTTGCTGCTTGCCCAGGGAGGTGGCACTTTGGGCTCAAAAGTTAGTGGGGTAGCATGTGTGCATCTGAATGGGGCAGCCCTGCATTGCAATCCCACAGTCACGCCAGGAGCCAGCTCTCTGCAGACCTGCTCTCCGCAGCCCATGGAAGTCAAGAGGAGCCTTTCCATTGACTTCAGTGGACTGTGGATCAGGTGTAGACTGCAGCACACAGCAGAGGTAACATGGCCTGTCCAGCAGGCACAAACTCAGCTCCTTGCCACACGCACTCTGCAGGAAACCTCACCGACCCATCCTTAATTACAGCCACACAGGCTTCCCCTCCTCTGCCCCCTTGCACTGTCACACAAAAGGGCAAGTAGCTGTCAGAATGTAGCACCATTTCACTTGTGTGTTCCGCACAGAGTTGTGGGGGGAGGAAAGAGGATGACAATCCAACACATCCTGGGGCCCCAACAAAGGGAAGCCAGGCAGTGTCAGTTTAGAAGCCCCAAAGAAAGCCACTGATGCGGGCAACCAGCAGCAAACAACTGGATGCACTTTGCCAGGCAATGTGAGGCTTACTCTTGACCACAGTGGGTTGCTATCCCTCTGTGCTGGTGCCTCCCCTGCAGAGCCATGACTTCTGGGCACACTAGCCCAGCAGCCACCACCAGATGGACAGGAGCCCACCGCCAAGCTCTCCAGGGGCAGTGGTCCTGTAAGAGAACCCCAGTATCCTCAACATGGGTGCTTCAGTATGGGCCTAAAATAGGGGGAGAGAGGCAGGGGTGGGGAGTTGGTGGGGGGGGGGGTCTGCTCCCTCTCTTTAGAAGCCATCACTGAATGAAAACCTTGAGCCAATATTTCCACCCATGCTTCTCAGCCAAAAGGTCCTCCCACACCTTCAGCACAGGTGGGACCCTCCACTCCCATGAGTTCTCTTCATCTTGTACCCAACAGCCCCCTCCCCATGGGACTTACCCATCAGACTCTGCCGCTCTTCTTTCTTCTTAGCTTTTTGCTTGGCCTCCAGCTGGATGATGGAAAGAGGAGGGGGGACAATGGGGCTCGGCATAGCACTAGCAGCAAACCTCGCTAGCAGTCCCAAACCGCTCTCATCCAGAGCTGGGGACGAAAGCCTGTCGTTGCTGTCCATCCCATAGTCCTCTGCTTCCTCCTCCTCTTCTTCTTCCTCAGAGCTAGAATCTAGCACGCAGAAAAAAGGAAGCCCATTACAAATCTAACCAGGTTTCCACTGTCCATCCTTCAGCCCTGGTGCATCAGGTTGCAGCTTCCCAGCAAACAGAGCACCAGGATTTCTATCACTGAAAGCCTGCGGCGTCCTCTCTTACGCTGCAGAGCCACCCAAACTGAGCTAAACACCCTAGGCCACGGAAAACAAGAAAGTGCTTGTAGTCACAGAGCGTACAACTCCTCACCTACTAAGACTTGCCTGGTAATACCAGCCTTGTTCAAACAGATGCACACGGTAGCGTGCGGTCAAAAAAAACCAAAAAAAAACCAAACAAAAAAAACCCCACAACTGAACCCATATGGGGCAAAAGCGGGAAAGAGAGACTTAGGCGAAGATTTTCAGATTTTACTACTACATTTTGCCTTTCCCTCTTCATAACAAAATCCTTTGCTTTGTGACTGCACTGGAATGGCTCTGTAACAGCAACAGAGCTCTCCTTCACTGAAGGGGAATACAAGAAATCAGCACGTGCCCTGGAAGGGAGGGAAGAGACACACAGAGCAAGACAGAAACAAAGACAGAGATGGCAAGACGGAGGCAGGGATGGGAGTGGGGGTATCAAGAGCAATGAAATTTGAATGCTTAAGACAAATAACTGTGGATGGAGAGAGGCATAAGGGAAGAGAATGGCAGTTACTAAGGAGAAATATTTTCAGCAGATTGCTTTGGAGATGGGGGCATGAGAAGTGTTCCACTAACACGCTGCATAAAACTTTCAACATACGCCCCTTCAGGCCCAGCCCAGTAATGCAGAATCAGCTGCAGGCGGGCATGAGTCCAGATTTAACAGGACAAATCTTTATGCAAACAGACCACCTGGGCTGATACAAATGAAGGGCATTTTGCTTTGATCCTTTACTCAATGGGGTGTGTGTTGCGGGGGGGGGGGGGGGGGGGGAGTTAGGGGAGGATTGCACACTCAGAAGCATGCACCACTCTCTTCCCTGTAGCACATACTTGCTAGTCAGTCTGTAAAGTAGCTTGAGGGCGATTAGTTACTGAATGTGTGATCCAGCAGGTACTGGTTAGAAAGGAATCTCTCTGTATAGTTAATTGTAACAAAATGGATCTGGCAAACCTATTTAAGAGCCCTAGTTTAAAAGGAGAAATGAACTGGGATCCTCAAGAATGCCCAGTTTCCTTCCGTAGTAGGAATGTTATTTGCACCATCAATGTCTATAGGCTAAGGTCTTTGCATTCTGAAAGACTGCCAACCTAGAAATCAAACCACGATCCCCTTTCAAAGGTGAACTGGAAACATTTTTCCTTCCACTTGTGCCCTTTATGATATAAACAAAAATGGTCTCAATGTCACCCCCTCCTCCCTCCCACCCCCAGAAAACCCAAAAGGTTATTGTTTCCACCCTTGACTTGCTTTTTAACCTTAGAAACAACAGGAATCCAGAAAACAGTTTTGCCTTCCCTGTTTTTACTGGGGTTCTGTCACTCACCAGTTGAATGTGCCAGTTGAATTTTTCACAGAGAGAGCATGTGTCAGGAGTTAGGGTTAAATGGCTACTAACAAACCAAAGAATTTTAGACCACTAAAAATTCCTTCCCCCTTTCAGTTGCTCAGTCTGGTTTCTTGTGGTGTCAAAATTCCACTAGTTCTACATTCCTCCAGCAAAAACAGGGAAACCCGGACCTGATATTTCTGATATTAACACCACGCAAGGTAAAGACAAAAAGAATTTTGGGGTGAAGGGGGGGTGAAATAAGAACACTTCCTTGTTTTATTTCTCCCTCAGAAACAAGCAGAAAGGGGCACTACTTCTATTCCTTTGCAGTTCAACTTTTAAATTAAAATGCATCCAGATCAGTGAGACAAAAGTTACCCGCATAAAGAGAGCCAGCGAGTTGACTTGCATTGGAGACCTTCCCATTAATATGGTGCAGAAGGACACAGTTATAAATCCTGACACTGATCAGCAATTTCAACTCTTCTTCATCAACTGAGACCTGCCCTCCTTGCAAAAGTTTCCACAGACTAAATGCCAGCCTGCAGGTCCCATGATATTTTCATGGGCAATAAAGGAAAAGCAGAGATCACCAAAGATGCATCAACTAGAGATGCCCCCTTTCCCCCCTCCATACTACACACTGTTTAGTACCTTGGCCAATGGCTCCCGTAGTGGAGCTTTGCCCTGGCTGTTATACAGAGTCTAGTACTTTAGGCCCATGTGATGGGGAGATTTCTGTTAAAATGGCTGTCATGCTGACGCCCACCCCTGTCTGTTGGATCTCCTTAAATTAGGGAGACTGGTGTTTGACCCTGCCTCGTTTCATAGCCTGCCTACCTTCCTTTTCCCTCTTACACAACCCCTGGGAGGGACAAAGATATAGGATTTCCCTCAAGGGTTTAACATGTTCGATAACTCACAAGCAGAAACTGATGAAAAGTAGTCTCCTGACCTCATCTCCGAATCTACAGCACTGAACCAGTGAAGAGTTACTAGCCCAAGGGGTTGGGAAAAATGGAGAAATCTTTCAATATATTCCCAAAAGCCTGTCCTGCCTGATCCACAGCCCATTTCCAGGTGGACTGGTTATTGGGGCCGCACCTGTTCTGCTTACACACTTATTTGCCAAGTGGTTACAATGAAGTCATTCGCGCTATCAGTTTCAGAGTCTTGGCTCTAACAACTCTTCCTGGCGGAAGCGGTGGAGAATATTTCAGCACTGGACAAGAAACGCCCACTGACAGCTATTGTAATCCACTGGTAAGTGTACCGCACAGGGGCCCGCTGTGCCTGCTCTGTGGAGGATATGAATCTGGTACACCTTATGAATCTGGAACACAGCTTGAGAGCTCTAGCTCAAGCTGTAGCAGCTCATACTTTTAAATCTGCAGGTCCCCACTCTGATCTCCAGTGAGTTGTCCACGATAGCAGCCATCAGACTATCCTTCTAGCTAAGCCTCCACACATAAACCAGGAAGTAAGCCGGCTGCACCCAAACGAACAGAATCTAGCAGGATGAATAGCTAGGATGAATCCACCATGTTCTGCTGTACAGATCTGGCTGAGGAGGAGGGGAGGGAGAATGCCCGCCACCAGCATGAAATCATAGAAAGAAACTAGCAGTTCTGCTGGGCTCGGGGAACAACTTTCATTTAACGCTTAAGCTCCTCTTTCAGCAAGCCCAACAATTCACTTAGCATATGCTAGCCCATAAAATGTCTCAAACAACTACCGTATTTCAAATGCACTAAAGTAAAACAGCTTTAAAAGCCATGACGAAACTGATCCTTATCCCTGCTACTGAAAATACATGATATAACAACAATAGACCTGGCAGTTAATCTCCTTCAAATATATTTTGTCTTACAGTGGAAAGACTATGGCAGATATGTACCCAAAGCATTTTAAAAGATCACCCATATTTTACCCCTAGAGACTCAATCTTCAGAACAGAAAATACATTTTAAAACGTTCACAGCCTTCACCAACATCAATCACTTTCCCCTACTCCCACCATTCATACAATGTATTTCTTCGGTACATATCCGTCCCTTTCTCACAACCTGCGAACTCCCTCACCCCTCACTTTTTCATGGACACGAAAAAATTAGAAGTATTTTTAACTACTCTCGGAACTCAAACACTTCAAAGCTAAAATCAAATGTTACTTTACGATTAAATATTGAGCATGCCATCTGGGTATACATGCTGCTATGGTGACCCACAGCAGCCAAATTAATGTAGCTTGCACATTTAGGCTTTGTTGCTCTCACGCATGAAGTGTGTAAGTGTTCCCATTGAACTTAATGGGACTACTTAAAGTAAAGCAAGTACATAAGTTGTTGCAGGATCAGGGCCTTAAAACATTTTGGAAAGAAGTGATCTCTAGTTAAAGATAGAAAAAAACATTTTCAAAACATTACACTTTTTCCTCAAACACCATTAACCAACCAATACTTTGCAAGGGAAAGAAAGGCATGTACCCAAGACCAAAACTCTTTACCTACAATTTTTAAGTACACATATATATACACACACATACACACACACAATTTATGTTTAAATGCTATCAATGGCAAATAAACTAGAGCCACCAAATACTTTTATGGACAAAATTTCAGCCTGTGTGTCCACATTTTTTTTTTTTTTAAAAGAGAAAAATTGAACCTCTCTTTGTTCTTTAGTCTTTCAAAATGACTGAGCTAGTGTGGGGTTTTGTTAATATTTATTTATATTAGCCTGGCTTCTTGTTGTTAGGAGAGCAGTAAGTGAATAGATTTTGTTAATGATGGACAGAAATTGGTTATGTTATTTAGTTTGCAGAGATTGATGTAACAGGATAGATTTGGAAGAGGGTAGAGAGGATGGGTAGAGGAGAAAGGGGAGTGAAACTAGACAAAAATTTATTTCACACTGAAAAAAAAATAGCATGGTTTTGTCATAACGCCGAGCAGGCCTACAGCGTACAAAGCAGGCTAAGTGCAGGCAGACTTTAGACAGCTGTTGGGTCCTTCACATTCAGATTGGATTGAGCTGTCCAGTTCTGGACATTATTTTTAAAATTTTCTCTCATAAGATTGCACATAGTTTGTCAAACACAATCTCCCATTCTTTTAAGATTTTTTCCCCTCCCAGTGTTCTGCTGCTGACTCCAGAAATAATTTGCAACACCAAAAAATTATCCAATTCCTTAAGATCAATTTCAGAGGCCCGTGGTTAAATCCCACTGGTTTATTATGGGGTAAAACTTCTCCAGCTGAGAGGGAAGAATAGGAAAAAAGAGAGATGATCTTTTTATAAGGAAAACAAAAATCATAAAGGACAGGGAAATGGGGGTCTTTGGTCCTGGAAAGTTCACCGTGTTATCATCTTGACTGCTTGCAAAGTTCTTATATGGTTGTTACCAAATGAGGATTTTCTCACAATGTCAGATTTGCTCACATCAGAATATAGTGATGCTGTTTACTCTCCAAGAAAAAAGAATGCCCCCATAAAAAAAAACAAAGCAAAAGAAAAACCATAGCTTTCTGTGGTCAACTTTCTACAACCAGATAAAAACCTTGCAAGCCATCAAGATGGTAATACTGTGACCTTTCCAGAACCAAAGACCCACATTTCCCAATCCTCTATGATTTTTTTTTTTAAATCATCCCCTTTTCCCCCTATTCTTCCCTCTCAGCTGGAGAAGTTACCCCATAATAAACCAGTGGGATTTAATCACCTACCTCTGAAGTTGATCCCAAGGAATTGGTATGATTTGTTTTGGTAATACATCAGTGGGTTCTAGATCATGGCCCCAGGAATTCCTTTAAGACAAGGGCAGTACCATTAGAGGAAGTGGTATAGCTTCCTATATTGGGTACACCCTGCCTACTAAGTCCTTCCCTTTGCTTGGGAGAAAGATTTTCCATGAGGAAGTTTTACAACTGTAAGGCTTTTCTGGAGTCCTCAGCACACATACACACTCAAGCAAAGCTTCCTTGCAAGATTCTTCATAACAGAGAAATCAAAAGTGGACATTGATCATCTTCAAATTAAAATAACCCAGAAAATGCAAACATCTAAATGTTATTATTAATGGGGTTAACAGCGAAATGTCTCAGATTTACAGATGACATAAAGAAAAGGTATTTTGCCTACCTACATAACAATGGTCAAGGTTCAGGTTCATGGTTAGTGACCCCTCGCTGAGCAGTGTCTGCCCTACTCCCAGCCAATCACTTTGCTTCTTTAGTGCAGCGTGAGAGCAAATGCAAGAGACCGATACAGACATTCAAAGCATCATGGATAGGGGTCAGGGGTGAAGGGATTGGCCAAGCAGCTGCAAGAAGAAAGCGAGCACTTCCAGAAAAGCTGAGGTTATTAATCGTTTTAGTATCAGGGAAAGCCATTAGAAACCCTATTACCCAAATATCCCTTAAAGAAATGCTTCAGAGAAAAGATTCATTTGCAGGAAACCCACAATCAATAATCCCTCCTCCCTCCCCCACCAAACTTCCCTTTCCCTCCCCAATGTTCTGCATTTTGTCTTCCCACCACTAATGACACCAGCAAATGATTTTTTTTTAATTAAATCCATTTCCTTCCCACCCTTATTCCAGATTTCCCTGCCCTCTCTGAAATCAGGATCTTAGACAGATAAATTGCTTGAAAATATTCCCACGGCCAGTTTGGGTTCTTAAGTCTCTGGACAAGTTATCTATCTGGAACAAGTTGGGTAGATAAACCTCAAGAACTTGGTGTCTAAAAGGGATTGATATCCTCAAAATTTCCAACAGCAGCAGCAGCAAAAAAAAATTAAAAAATTTAAAAAAAAATTAAGAAGCAGGTGGGGGAGGGAAAGGACGTAAAACTGAATGGAAGCTAAATCCGATTCTTCATGGAAAACACAGAGCCCATGCCCTTAAAGGCAATCCACCAACACTGGATCATTTCAGGTTCTCTAAGGAATAGAACGTCTCTTCTCTGAAACATTCGTTCTTTCTTATGGGTTTTCTTTTTTGTAAAATGCATCAGCAAGCTCATTTCAGAACTGAATTAATGTTCTCTAGCTTTTACGTTGTGTTCTGATTCTTAAAAATGGGTAACTTGTTTTTGTTGGGAAGGTGGGTCTAGGGGAGAGAAGAGAGGAGAGGTTAGGATAATCAGATCAAAAGCTTAAAAAACCCAAACAAAACCCTAACAAGCAGCAGCTCTCTGAGACAAACTAATGGCTACAAGGATTTTGCTACACTATGATCAAATTTACAACACTCTGTTACCCTATTACTTTGCTGTTAACAACTGGGAACTACATTTCCCTCACTTAACTATATAGGTGAGCTACCTTCTTTTGGGAGTTGAGCTTCAAAATTCCAGGGCTCACTAAAATGACTTTGCCCCCCATGATTATTATTTAATGAGTGTGTTCTAAAAGAGAAACCACCTTGTGTCTCTTGAGGAAAAGTTTCATGGGACCTCTTTTCCTACTTAAAAGCTAATGGCGGGCAGACAATAAGCCAAATATTTTGGAGTTGGGGTAGGGAAGAGAACTTTCCTCCAGCGGAATCAAATTCAGTGCACTAAATTTCCACATACTTGAGCATTTGTGGGTTAAAGTACAGGATCTGAAAAATTTATAACCCATAAAGATTTTTTTCCTCTAAAAATGTGCGCTCTGTGTGTGTGTGTGTGTAAATAGATATATATATATTAAATAAAAGAAAAAAATAAAAACTTTGAGTTTTAAATATTGTAAGACCATACACTAAGCCTTTTGAAGCAGAAAGATAAAGAATATAAATAAATAATATTTTAGTGTCTGCCTCAAAAGATTCTGTTAGGAAAAAAACAGAATGAACAACCTATGCAAAATATAAATGAAATTAAAAGCGGGGCGGTGGTGGGGGAGAGAACAACATATGTTCGTTTCATCCTGGAAATCGTAGCAAGTGCCAATGCTATCAGGGATATTTGAATAATAGAGCGCGCCCAAGACTATGTTAATTCCAGTTCTACTTGGTGGGAGTGGGGGAAGGGGTAGGCAGAGCGGGATGAAGTGGAAGCGGCATTCTAAATCGCCTAATAAGAGACACAGCAAGAGAGACAAGGTACACAGGTTTAGTTAAAAATGAACTCAATATGTTTAATAAAGCTTGGTATACCAAATCGCAGTACAAACATCACGTCACACACCCACACAACAGAATCCCATTATAAACCAAACCAAACTGCTCCTTCCAAACCGCTACAAGGCCCAGGCCAAATAAAATAATATAAATTTTTTTTAAAAAATAATATAAATGGTGGTGGCAGCAGCCGCAGCAAGGAAAAGAGGGAGGGGGGAACAGAAGGGAGGAAGGGTAAGAGGAAAGCTGGGGAAAGGTGGAGCCTAAAATCCAGTCGATATAAAAGCTCTAAAAAGAGCCAGCCAATAATAATATCACAATGATACAAGTATAAAAAAAATAAAAAATAAATGATAAGTGATAAAGCAGCCTACGCTGCCAAGGACAAAGATGGCCGCCCCTACTTTGACCATCAAAGATGGCTGACCTCAGTGTCGCCATCTCTCTCTCTCTCACACATACATTCTCTCACTCTCTCTCTCTCACTCTGCAAACATGGAAGATAAGTGTTGTTTTTGTTTTGTGTTTGTTATAATCTAGTAACCTTGATCGAATGAGTCCTCCGAAGAGTCACTGAATGAAGATCCAGTCTCCCGAAGCAGCAAGCAAAACTGCTGCTTGCTGCTTGCGGCCTGTTTAGATTTCAGAGTTCTAGTGGCAGGCATGCCCCTCTTGGCTGGCTTGAGACCTCCACCTTGCTTGCTGCTCTTTTTGGCCCCTACACTGTAGAGACTGGGTGGCCTCGCTTTGGAGCTGGATGGAGACTGCAAAGGCCACTCGTCCTTCAGGGATTCATCATCTTCCTCTGAGTCCGTATCTGCAGTCAAAGTAGTTTTTAAATAACATTAAGTCAATTCACTTCCTTGTGGCTTTTTTTTTTTTTTTAAATTGTCTTAAACTTGTGACAGTTCAGTGCCCATGAAAACAAGAGACTGAAAATGCTTGCCAGAATGGATCAGATGCTGTGCAAGCTTCCCCTCAATGGCTTGTATGATGCACCTCAATTCTAGCTGCCTACTGCAGTCCTCAGCCTTCATTACTTTTTGATTTGGTACACAGGAACCGACATAAAATAATAATAAACATTTTACAAAGACTCTACACAGACCTTTCAGAAGTCAGCGCACACTGTCCAGGACAAACTTTATAGGTCTTTGCTTATTTTAAGCTACAAGTCTTGAGCTATTTTAGATTTATCTCAGAATGGAAAACTCATTACATTTGTGAGAACTAGCCTTTTCTCAAAATTTCATCCAATTAAGAGTATGCTGTACAGCAGACTCATTGTGTGCTGGGCAAAGGGGGTTCTGAAAAGCTCCAACCTTCTTAAAGCATTCGGCTTTGACAAATGCCAACGCCCAACTGCATAATGTTGGAAGTTGGGGGAGGGGAACCTTCTTAAATCACAAAGGGTTTCATTAGTACTATTCTTACTATGGCATCCCTATTCCTTTGCAAAGAAATCTGCAAGAGAAGCACAGATATTCATCCCCCAAATTGCTCCTGGAACGCCCCACCAAATAAAAATCCAGTTTGATTTTTGTAAAAAGCAACAAAAAATCTCCAGTGCATACATCCATTCAAAACTCACTGGTGCCAAGAGTCAGACAGGATGTATTTGTCTGTACTAGAGGGTGATGAATATACCTAGCCCTCATCCTTATTTGTACATGAATCCAGCCCCATGAAGGTATTTTGACACAATGAAGCAGGAAACGATAGGGATAGCACACACCACATCTGATGATTGGTGGATTGATTGATCAATCTTTGTTCAAACTGCATGGTGGAAAACTTGGAGCGAAGCCTCCATTGTGAGCTATGTTGGAGTGACACCAAAGGGGCCAGAGCTTTTGGAGTTCTTCCTGAGTCTCGGTGATAAACTCTGCTTTGGCTGGGTGTCTATGTTTTACACAGATGACGTTTTCCCATGGGCACATAATGCCGAAATGTTGTCCAATATTTCCAAACAGTATCTGATGAGTGGAGCAACAAAGTATTTGGTACCCAATGGATCCAATAAAAGTGGATTTGAATCGTTACATCCCTACTCATGAATGCACCATTAATTCCAAAGTGTAATGAATGCTATAGTGGGGACAGTTCCAACTGGTTAGAATCAGCAGCTGCTTTCCCGTTGCAGTCCTGGTCATACATCATTCTTCATTTTAGGGTGTGGGGAATGTCTAGGGGTCTTGAGCCTTTTTAAGACTATAGGTAAAAACTGGGAGGTTGGAGCAGGATATGGAAGGGTCTGGCACCATTACCACTTATCCTTCTCTGAGATAAGAAATCTACCCACCTCTCTGGTTATAGGCCAGTCTCTGACACACAGCAAAAGACACCTATGTATACTCATCCTGCCCTCAACTCTGTGTCATACCGAAGTGCAAAAATCTGGTGTACAGTCCCTTGTTAGGGGCGGGGGGGGGGGGGGGGGGGGGGGGAGGGGGGGGAGGAGGATCACACCTTCTCCCGGAACATGGGGCTTCTGTGTCACTGCAGCAGAAGAATTCTGCGCTCTGAATATAGCCACTGAATGAGGAGCCATTTCACTCAGTGGTGCTTAATTAATCACCATGTTCCCCACACCGATTTAGAGAGGGCACGAGCTGACATGCACTGTGTGCAATGAAAGTTTAGCAGACAGGAGGAGAACCAGGCAAATGCTCCCCTGGAGCGCTGGTTTATAATTCCATGGGAAGGAACTTTGGTACTCAGCACTGGTGCAACTAGAGCGGAATATGTGCCTCACCTCTCTAGGCCAAGAGCCAAACTCCCCAGACATAACAATGCCATCTGCCCAAGCCCCCACTTCCATCAACTCATTACGCCTAATTCAAGGGAGCCACTGGGACATTCCTGGTTCAGTAACGTTTTCCAGGGAAAACAAGCTGCTCCTCAGTGGATAATGCATCATTGCAGGAGGCTGTAAGAGGCATTGCCTTCTACAGGCTATAGCAGCTACCCCTTTACTTTGCCACTTAAATGGCCAATTTTATTTAACATGCTTATTTTGTTAGAGAACTGTTAGAATCTCTGCTGGTACCGGGATATACATTTGCACTTTTAACCCTACAAGTTTTAACACAGGACTTTGGAAGCTGCATAACAGTAAAATAAATTTACTTTCAAACCTTAACAAAAAATTAAGCACACATGATTTTGACCAGCTCCCTAAGAAGTCCCCCAAACCTAGGAGGCCTCTGCCCTGCATCCCACCCAGACTTCTGTCTGAGCTGTTAGAGACAGTGTCCCGTCCTAGCTTTTCTTATTTTTGGTAGCATCTTTTCCCCTCTTCCTATGGCACCAGGTGGCAAGCAAAGGAAATTGAGATCCTGTTGCTTTCCCAGACACTCTCCCCACCTCTCCTTTTCTCTTGCCCCGGGAGCACTACTTTTACTTCTTGTCCAACATAAAAGTGGACAGCAGTCAGACAATTAAGACCAGCAGCAAGACAATGAAGTCCTTACCAGGGAATGACCTGAAAGGGAAGGATTTATGAGAGTCTGGTGGCTAGGCTGGTTCCACTCTCATAGCTGACAGCACCCTGTCCCCTTTGGGCAGTAACGTTTGGCATGAGCGTAGAACACTGTTCACATATGCACAGGGCAAGTTATTCCCTAGGCAATTAACTAGTGCTGCCCTCCTCCACCGAGCATTTTGCTCACTCACTGTTCCCTTTCCTCCACCAACCCAACCCCATCTTCAGTCTGTGGCCTTTTCTCTTCCAAAGGGTGTCCCTGGCTCCGCTTAGTTGTATGCATGAGGAAACTTCCTGCCCAAAGCCATAATCTTTTGCATCAACTGCAGCACTGCTTCAAAAAAGGGGGAGCTGCAGACAACATAAAAGATTCTGGGGTACAAATGAGACCTGATGATGCCTGGGTTAGACAGCTGGGCAGGAACAGGAAAATGTGTTTAGAGGAGACCAGGGACCAAATGGCCAGAAAGGACAGGCTTGTTAATGACCATAGCATTCTCAGTGTTATCCCAGAACCATCTTATAAACATTGCCTTTGATAGCTGTCTCCCTAGCATATACCTACGGTCAACCCTACATATCACCTGGTTTTTAGGGGATTAAGTCAACTACTAGCCAATCCCTGGAGCAGAAACCCTGAAGACCGGTCTTGCAGATGAATGGAGAGCACATAACAGCAAAGAAAGCAGGGATACATGGCAGGTGTAGCCTGAAGGCAGAGGAACATTCAGGACTTAGACAGTCCACAGCTCCAGACAGAAATGGTGTATTTCCCTGCTTTGTAAAGTCAGCAGAACCCAACAGAGGCAGAACAGCCAGCACAAGATGTGCAATACGCTCTCAGCGTTCACTGCCTTTGGAACGAATGACACCCCATCCTCACCACCACGATGCAAACTCACTCCAAACAAGCACCGAGAGCCTGCCCGGTCAGTTCTACAGTCAGCCAGGGAGGAGGTGACTTTCACAGGAAAGCAAAATCAGATCCATTTCCAATTGACCTGAGATGCCGCCACTTAAAGGCTAAAAGCTCCCACAAAACCCAGGAACCATTCACACTAAAGAGAAACCAGAGGTTACTTACTATAGGAGTAGCTGCTAACTTCCGATATTGCTGGTGAATGGGAAACCTTCAGCTGACCTTTGACCTTTAACCCCACCTCCATCTTCTTCATTTTGGTGGCCATTTTGTTTTTACCTTCCTTGACACTTTTCAGCGCCAGGCTCAGGCTCTTGGCCAGGTTTCTCTTCTCGTCCTTGCCCGGCAGGTGCTCATGGGGTGACAGATATCTGCTGCCGCCTCCACTGGTTCTCTGTTTCCCTCCAGAGCAGTCTGCAAACTTGAAGGGGGATTTGAGCTTGTCCTGTTTGGTGAGGGACAGGGCCTTGTCAAGCTTGCTTGCCAGCTGCTCCTGATCTGACGCCACCTTCTTCTTCTTGATCTTCAGCTGCAGAGGAGGGAGAGAGAATGGCCACATATGACTACCCCTGAGCCTTGATTCTCCCGACGAACCTGACCTCGGGTCATTGGGCACTCCAAAACAACACGGCCTAGTAAGGGACAACGTAACCCCTTTGTTGTCATAGCCAGCTGTGGCCTCTGCACAGTCTCCTTAGGGTTGACGTTCCAAGGGCATTTCCATGGGGATGTGCCACACACAAGGTGGTACAGAAAGTATGCTTTGCCTTGTGGTACCTGGTACCAGGCATACCAAAATCATGAGTTTTTAAAAAAAATTAATACAACATTTTGGGTTCTTTTTATTTGCCATCTGAATTTTGAACCTTCAGGGTACACTCAGGGCACGTATCAAAGCTTTATTGCACAGACATGAGGGCCAAAAACTTACTTATTTTTAAAAATGACAGCTAAGAGTCTTGGGTAATCACTTGACTCCAGGATCAGGGGCTTTAAGAAAAACTCCAAATATCGTAAAAAGAAAAGGAGTACTTGTGGCACCTTAGAGACTAACCAATTTATTTGAGCATAAGCTTTCGTAAGCTACAGCTCACTTCATCGGATGCATAAAGTGTAAAAAATATCGTGAGACTCGTGATGCAATTGTGAGAGCTAGCAATGCTGTTATATTTTAACCATGTCAGTATTGCCTTGCTACTTCAAAATATTTTTAATTTAGTCAATTAATAGCAGTACTAATTAAAGTAACTGTGCAGGCAGTAATATTATCCTGACTAGGTGTAATGGATTTTGTATTCAGCCTTGAGGAAAAAGAAAAAGGAGTACTTGTGGCACCTTAGAGACTAACCAATTTATTTGAGCATAAGCTTTCGTGAGCTACAACTCACTTCATCGGATGCATACTGTGGAAAGTGTAGAAGATCTTTTTATACACACAAAGCATGAAAAAATACCTCCCCCCACCCCACTCTCCTGCTGGTAATAGCTTATCTAAAGTGATCACTCTCCTTACAATGTGTATGATAATCAAGTTGGGCCATTTCCAGCACAAATCCAGGGTTTAACAAGAACGTCTGACATTGTAAGGAGAGTGGTCACTTTAGATAAGCTATTACCAGCAGGAGAGTGGGTTTGTGTGTGTGGGGGGGGGATATTTGTGCTGGAAATGGCCCAACTTGATTATCATACACACTGTAAGGAGAGTGATCACTTTAGATAAGCTCTTACCAGCAGGAGAGTGGGGTGGGGGGAGGTATTTTTTCATGCTTTGTGTGTATAAAAAGATCTTCTACACTTTCCACAGTATGCATCCGATGAAGTGAGCTGTAGCTCACGAAAGCTTATGCTCAAATAAATTGGTTAGTCTCTAAGGTGCCATAAGTACTCCTTTTCTTTTTGCGAATACAGACTAACACGGCTGTTACTCTGAAACCGGCCTTGAGGAACACATCATTCCAACAAGAACACGAAGAACATTGCTTTGAAATTTGTTAGGTTGCTGCCAATTTCTCTCTCTAGCCCAGAGGTGGGCAAACTACGGCCCGCGGGCGATATCCAGCTTGCAGGACTGTCCTGCCCGGCCCTTGAGCCCCCGGCCCCTCCCCCGCTGTCTCCCCTCCCTCGCAGTCACGCCGCCATGCGGGCAGTGCTCTGGCCCACCACTCCTGCTGGGCAGCGCGGCTTGTGCCCATCCGCCTTCCAATAAGCCAGCCCTGCCGCTCTGAGCAGCATGGCAAGGGGGTGGGGAGTTGGATAAGTGGCAGGGGGTCCCAGGAGGGAGTGGTCAGGGGACAAGGAACAGGGGGGGTTGGATGGTGGTGGGGTCCCGGATGTACGGGGGGGTCCCGGGAGGTGGCAGTCAGGGGACAAGGAGCAGGGGGGGTTGCATGGGTCGGGGGTCCTGAGGGGGGCAGTCAGGGGACAGGAAGTGGGAGGGGGCGGGGGCCAGGCTGTTGCAGGAGGCACAGCCTTCCCTACCTGGCCCTCCATACCGTTTCGCAACCCCAGTGTGTCCCTTGGGCCAAAAAATTTGCCCATCCCTGCTCTAGCCTCTTGGACAGTGATGCATACTCATATTATTTATACAGGAGCACCTACAAGCTTCAGCTGAGATTGGGGATGCCTTTTGCTAGGTCCACACACACGTAGTCTGAGACTGTCTGTGCCACAAAGAGCATCCAATCTACACAAGCAAGACAGGCTAAGGGTGGGAGGGGAAATGGTGGCTCAGGGAGGTGATGTGATATCCCCAATGTCACACAACAAGGCAGTAGCAGAGCTAGGAACAGACCCCCATAAGTCTCCAGAATTCCAAGCCAATGCCCCATCCATGAGACCATGCAGCCTCTTCCTTTAGAGCACAGCCCCCACACACACCACAAGAGTACTGACCTCATTTGAAAAGCTTGCTGCTGCATCATGGTCATCCCAGCTCTGGCTCCTCCCTTTCATTTTCCCACCACTGCTGTCTGCATCCTCATCCTCCTCAGGGACAGCCCCTTTGTGCCTCTTCTTCATCCCCTCGCCGGTCTCAGAGTCTTCGGACAGCAGCAAGGACTTGCTCAGTCTGCAAGCCAGGCAAAGGATTGGTCACTGAGATCGCCCTTCCCTCCTGGCACATCACTAGCAAACACTGAAGTGTGGACTGCTCCCCGGTTAAAGGCGCTCATGGGTCACCTAGGGCTATATCCTCAGCTTGGGTAAATCCACTGGCTTCAGTGCAGCTACATCAACCTACACCAGCTGAGAATCCATCCCATTATCTGATTAACAGAAGTACCAGTGAGCTCCCTTTGCATTCTCTGGAATATCAGCACAAGTCAGAGATCCGTATGCCTGTGAAGTGGTGGAACCCACTCACTGGGCTGGATAACGCGCTGGAAAAAAAGCTGCAGAGAATCACCTGCTCTGGTTAGGACCAGGAGGGGAAGAATGGATGAGACAACCGTGTAGGTCTTTTCCCACCTCTAATTTTTAAGATTCTGTAGATCTAAGGAGACTCCCATTTCCCAGGACTTGAAAGATGTTGTACTGGCTGCATGCAGGTTGAGATGCTGGCTCTTGAGCACGTGGGAGATGAGCATTTTAGCAAGGAGTAGACAGCAAAGCAGAGATAAAAACTAACTTAAAAAGGGTCGGGGGGAGGGGGGAAACGTCTCAGGCACAGAGACTAACTAGTACACAGAATAGTTCGTCCACTTTTCCTAGACTGTCCCTCTCTAAAAGTAACTTGCAGTCTGATTCTTCAATCTCTTTCTAAGCTCTGGGGGGAAGGAGAGGGGAAAGAGTAGGTGAGACAAGGAGGACAGGTCTCATTGCTCCCCATCTGGTTTCAGCAGATAGCTGATGAATGGAGATGGAGAGGTGAGCCAGTGATTAAAGAGCCACTGCCAAGCCTTCTTGAAACTACCCTGCACACTGTCTGTAGTTCCCCATCCCCTTCATTGCCAATTACCACCTAAGGATGTAGAAGCAAAAAAAACCTGCCTTTCTACTAAGCCTGCTGATCCAGCTCATGGCTGCCATGGCTGCGAAATCACTGATGCCGCAGAGCCCTCTTTTCCCCATCTCAATTCCCCTGCTAGCCCCCAACCCAAAACCAAACCAACACCACTTTACAGGATCAGGTTGCGTGCATGGCTTAGCTTCCAGGGCAAGGCTTCCATACAGTTCCAATGACAACTGGCCCCAATGGAAATGCACGCACAAGAAAACTCCAGACACCTGTGGACATCCCAAGCCTTTCCAACCATCAAAGCACAGAAGCAAAATACCAAGGAGGCAGATTTTCAAAGACATGTGAAAGTCAGTGGGAATTAGGCACCTAATACCCCTTTGGGCCTTTGAAAATATCTTCTCAAGACAATGCAGAGCTTGGGAAGCCAGCTCATGCTGAGCTACCACTGTGAGAGACTCAACCAGCGACAACCGGTGGGGCAGAGAAATATGGTCAATGGGGCTTTGCGCAAGGTGCCCAAATAAACCTGTTGGGCTTGCAAATAGTGGGCACCACAGGAGAGGATGATGCGGACACCAGGAAAGAGAGCAGCCAGGCTAAACCATCTCCCACTGAGTAGGGGCCAGGAAAGAGGCAGAAGCACAGGAGAAAAACCCCTGGAAGCAAACAGAACAGAAGCCATTCGGATTCGTGAAAATCATTCTCATCGAACTCATTAGCGTCACTATAGATTGACATTCATGGGATTGCAGTGGCGCCCAGATGGCCACAGTGTGCTAGTCACTGTACAGAACGCATACAAAGACACAGCCCCTGCCTCAGGCAGCTCCTCTCACTGTCTGCCTGCCCCACTCTTCACCTGGCTCAGCGTTCCACAGAACCCTTCCATCGCCTGCTCACTCTCCTCCCCGAGAGGCACCAGACACACACCACCAACGTGACGCCGTGCCAGCCCTCCTGCTACAGTGACAGGCGCACGCCGCCACAGGGGGCTAGAGACACACTTCTACCACAACGCCACGCAGTAACCCTGCTGCCACAGACGCACCCTGCCAGCACACCACCACACAGGGACCCCGCTGCGTCCGAGATGCCATCCCCGTGGTGCAACAACCCTGACATTCCCATCTTCCCCATGTTCCAGCCTTACTTTCCGCTCTTGCTGTCACTCTTCCCTCTCTCCTTAGGGGGCAACAGAGCGCTTGATCCATGCTTCCTCTTCCTGGGCCTTCCAGGGCCTCTTCTTGCCAAGCTTCTACTTTTCTCGTCATGCTTTTCCCTTTAAAAAAACCACACGCTTGACTGTTAGCCAAGGCAACAGCAAAGTAAAACGAAATCAATTATACCACCAAAAGCCAACCCAGAGCTGTTGTCTGGCACCAAACTGCTAAGCTGAGCCGTGAAATCCAAGGTTCCCTAACAGGGTCGCCCACCGACCACCGGTACCCGAGACGCCAAGCATGCCCGGTTGCATTCATCGGCGGTTGGGTTGCCTTTTTACTAGCCTAGGAGCACTTTGCAAAGCTTTGGCAGAAGCATCATTGGAGGGGAGCTGGGGAAAGAGAACGTTCTCCTGGACCCGGAGGCAGAGAAGTTGCCCAGCCAAAAAAAAATAAAAAAACCAACAACAAAGCAATCTGCGTGACTTACTCGGAGTCTCTGCGCCGCTGCAGCTTTACCAGCTCCCTCTGCTTCTCCTTGTAGCGCCGCTGCAGCTCTGCCAGCCTCATCCTGTAGTCCAGCTCCATAGCATCCATGTTCTCAATGGCAGACTTGATGGAATACATCTGGGGCGGAAGGCGAGACAGGCAGAGGTGGTGAGGGGAAGGAGGGATGCAGATGTCAGCCACCAGTGCATTATTGCTTCCCAGTCCCACGGCTCAGCAAGGGACAAGCTGTTCCACTGACGCAACCATTTAGACAACTAGTGGCATATTACCTGCAGAATGGAAGGGACCTACCTCATTTCATCACTGGCAGGAGAGTCATATTTCAAATGGAGGTTGCATACTAACCTCTGAGGGAAGGAGCTTTAACAAGCTAGCTGGCTGGCCAGGTTGCCTCATAGCAGTCCTCTGTACTATAATGTGGAGACCATGAGGAAATTCCTACTCTCCAGGTGAGTAGGAGCTGCAAGCCCTGGAGAGGCAGCTTGGCCAGCCCCTGGGAGCAAGGGGTCACCTCTGCTGAGCAGCGAGTCCCTTCCAGCTGATAAAGGGGCAGAACAGACAGGATCTAAACTCAGCCACTTCCCCATCCTTCTTGGTTGGAAAGGTGCTGGATGCAGTGTAGGGCCTGGAAGGGGGGTGCCTTCCTCCGCTCCAGGACACAGCTCTAGAGTCATTCCAAACCAGTTGATTGTAGGTTTTTTGTGGTTTAACATAATAATATTAAATGTTTTATGGCAGACGAATGAGCGAATTCAGGAAAGCAACCCTAAGGCCAAAGCCTCCCAGCGGGAGTGGGATTTGCAGGTCAGGCAGGAGTGCGGAGGTTCATACAAATTCAGCAATTTCTCACTTGGTGCGGGAGGTTTCAGCCTGACATGAGAAGGCTCCTGCTCTGCTAGGAGACATTGAGGCACCAATGATAACTTCTATTTTTTTTTAATTTTTAAGTGAGAAGGCTAGAGGGCTGGATAAACCAATGAACTCTTTCTCCTCTATGTCAGATTTAAATATGGCTCAAAACACAACCAACCTTAAAAACACGTAGCTACCGTTTGCTGGGAAAATGTCCTTGGGCGTTCTGCCTCTAACCCTAACCCTCTGGGTGCTAAAGAATCTGCAACTCCATCTCCTGGGAGAGGAAGCCTGCCGCCATCTTTGTTTGTCCTCACAGCCAAAGAAAGAGTGTAAGACCTTCTCCTGCTGGCTCTGTATTATAAACACAGTCTCTAAAGCTGTGTCCCTCCCTGAATAGATCAGTGATGCTCACACACAAACAAAGAATGAAATTAAATCACGCCACATTGACTTTTGCTCAGCTACAAACACGGGAGGGCTGGGGGAAGGTCTACGTTTGCCATACTGAGAAGGAGAATATCAATAGGGAAATACAACGTTATGTGAATGATGAGTGGTGAGAGGAGGAACATTTAGGTAGGTTCACAATGTCCTGTCAAGCTCAGCAGGAAGAGCTACTTACGGGTTCATCTTTTTTTTGCATCCAGCTGTACTTTTTGTTGGGATTCAATTCTCGCGGCAGCCGGATGGTTTTCAGACTCTCCATAAAGGGGGCTGAGAGAACCTCCATTAGCACATGGGTGCTGGCAGCCAGCAAGCTCTCCAGCGTCGGTCGGACCAGGCAGCTCTCCGGACCTGCTTAGGAGAAAATTTAAGATTTAGCATTCAGCAAGGGCAAGTGCACGTCTCCCATAGGCATCAAAGAGGCCAACAACCTCTTCTCTGCCTTAGCACTTCTTCAGCTGCCTCACTGCCAGCCACCCTGACCTACCCCTGAGATCTAGCCTGTTACAACCCACACGCAGGATACTCAGAAACCTTCCAGATGGTGGGAGGCTCAGTTTCCCCTCTCCCTGGAAGCTACTGGAGGCAAGATCCCCTCAAGATCCAATGGAATGAGAGTCATTTTGAGCTGTGGGAGCCCATTATGCAGAAGATTGAATGGCTGCAGAATCCGTTGCTGCCAATAGGATGCTTATCTGGCAGCATCAAGAGCATACGGGTGAGGTGCACCTTCACTTTTATACCATGTCTTTTCCATACTGTAACCTGTGCAGATACAGGGAAGAACAGTCCAGACACCACCCACAGCTGAGCCTCTTGGAGCAGGATTCCCAACTCAGCCTAGAGCATCAGCAATAAAGGAAGCTCACTCCAGGAGCATTGTGGGGTTGCTGGCCATGACACCATAGCTAAGGCTGAGGATAGATATACATCACACACCTACCCAGAGGGGATTCTGTCTATGGAGGCAGCACTAGCTGCTCTGGCAGACCCAGGTCCCCAGCCTCTGCAGGGGTAGGAGACACAGCACACTTCCCCAACTCACTTTGAATTTCCTGCTTCCTCTTCTCCAGTTCCAGCTCTGCTATTTCACTCAGCAGAGTGATCCCTTGCAGGAAGGAGTGCTCCAGGGACAGGCCGGGCGACATCTCCAGGTTTACCTGGGCTTGCGTTATGCCATTGCCAGTTGTCAACAAGGAACAAGCCTGAGGCAGCTCTGTGGCAGCCACTAAGGCGTTCATGCCGGCCAGTGGGTCGTCTGGCTTGATGTCCAGAGCTGGGATGTGACAGGATATCGCCTCATCTGCGTACAAGGAGATCTCCGACCCCTGCCGCCCCTCATCCGAAGGCAGGCTAGGAAGGCAGGCTCCCCCCTGGGGCAAGTCGCTGCTCTGCAGTTCCATGGCTAGAGAAGGCTCCTCTCTTTGGGGTGCCAGGTCCAGCCCAGGCTGCTCACTATCCGGGTGCGGTAGGGAGTCATCGTAGTCCATATGCACAGAACAGGTTTCCGCCCCGCTCCCAGCTTCAGCTGCTGCCTCTGTTTCTGCAGGGCAGACAGCTACCTGGTACGCTTGTTGACAGTTCTGGAGGGACTCTTGCTCCTGCTCCAAAGCTCTCAGAGCTTCATCTTGGTGCAACAGGAGGTTGCAACTGTCCATGTTCTGTCCTGGGACGGCACTGGAGGAGGCCGCGTTCAGAGCCTCTATGTCCTGCTCGCAGATAGCTCCCTGGCTTTCATCCAGTTCCACTTCCGTTTTCACCCGGTCTTCCAAGGACTCCTCTTCTGCCGTAGCCTGAATAGGCTCTAGCATTTTGGATGGAGACAGGCGGATGGGCTTGACCTCTGGAGAAAGCTCCATGTGCTCAGACCCTTCTGCAGGCAGTGGAACATCGGGAGCCAGGCCATCCGCGTCAGAGGCCGCGGTGGGCTGAAGGAGGTAGGGATAATGTCTTCCGAAGGACGCAGGAAGGGACTGGAATGGATATCCTGGTGGAATCTCTGCAAGAGACCCAAAGGAATACTATACACAGTGACTGGTGCCAGTGGGGCTCATCTCCCGGGGCAGGTACACGATTACTCAACTTCACCCTTGCCAACCCCTAACCCTTCTCAGTGGCTGTTGCTTGTTGGACTTTCCTTCTGCCCAAGATGTCACCCTCCTCCAAGGATGCAAGACCAAAAGATTCACCCAACCCACTTCTGGGGCGAGAGGAGACTTCAGCCTCCACTCCATCCATGCTGGGCTCCTCCATGCTGTTCCCCCAGTAGACTGCAACCTTGAGGAACTAACCCCTCCCAAGGAAAGACAAGAACACAAGATACAGGACCAAAGCTCCAGGCTTCCCCATAGTGCTATGTCATGCATCAATCCTAGCACCGCACTTGCCAAGTGCTGATTGGTCCTTTCACATTAGCCTTCCTTTAAAAAGGCCCTACCTGGTCTTCTCTTGGGGAGGGTTTGAGGCAGGAAAGAGCCAAGGAGAGGAGGAAAGAGAGCGAGCCAGGCACAAACAGAAGGTGGCTCTTCCAAAGCAGGGCTCTCTTACCTGGGAACAAAGCCTGGAAAGGACTGGGAGCCTCTTTTTCCAGTTCCAAGTCTTTCTTCTCCACGTTTTCAGGTACCTCTTCTTTTGGAGGGATGGCAGGGGCAGGGGGCGGAGAGGCAGGGGGTGGGCTGGAAGGATGGGAGCTTGGGGTGGCAGGATAAGAGTAGGCCGGCTGCGTAGGTGGTTCCTCCATCTTTTTGATAACCTCAGCTTTGAGCACAGATACGGGCGAGACCCTGGGAGACAGGGGAGGTGGACTCACAGCCTTGCTGTAGGAGGTGGAGGCGCTTGGAGACAGAACAGGTGGCTTTCGGTGCAGCAGCCCTGATGTGGATGAGGAAAGGCCTGATTTTGCATTGTCCAGGCTCCGTTTAGTAACCTTCTCTTCCATGTCTGCTCGCTGCTCATTTACTTTTAATCTCTCCTGTTGCAAGAAACAGAGACGGGCGTCAGGAGAGGATGTTTCTTAGGGTATCAGGTTAGAATCTACAAAGCAAAAAGGTCCTACAAGACTAAACAAGACCAGAGCAGGACTTCCTATAAAAGGGACCCTCACAGTCAGAGATGGAAATGCAGGAACAGGACCTGGGAATGGTTCTCTGCAAAAGGCAGGTGGAAGGTCTGGCAGGAGATATCTGCAGAGAGCAGAGGTAAATGCTTTAACAGGAAGAGGTTTTTAGGAGAGGCCAGGCAACAGGTCTGTGTTGCCAGCTCTTGTGACTTTTATCATGAACCTTGTGACAAGTTTTTTTTTAAAGTGCCTGGAGTGACACAAATATGTGAGAATCTCAGCTTTCATTTAAAAACAAAAAGGAAGTTTCTAGCGTTAAAGTCTCAATTTGGAAAACATGCACCTTAAAAGTTCAAAAACAAGAAGGCAACTAAAAAAAGCCCCCAAACATATTTTTATAAAAATCTCATGCCTTATAAGCCAATCTTATGATTTCTGGGGCCTGACTCGTGATTTTTGAACATTTGGGGTTGGCAATACTGGGTCCTGGGTCTCAGGAAGGAAGGAACTATCCAGTCTATGAAAGCTTTGTTTAGAGCAGAGTCAACACTGGCTCATTTGTAAGATGACAATCTGAACTTCTGTTGCTGCTAGAAGCAGTACTGGCTGGTGAGCTGACCCCCTGGCTTACATGGTCCCAACCCAAAACCCTGCCTCCTAACACCTTCAGGGATGTTCAAAATCTGAACTTGGCTCTTTAGAACATGCCAAATGCCCCCAGAACTTGAGGTTCCCTTAGGGACTGGGAATTACTAAGGAGATCTCTTCCTCTCAACACAGGGGACACACGCAAAGCAGGCAGGTTGCTGATGTTTGCTCTCCCAAGAACACAGACTTTGAGGTTGGTTCACTTTAAAACAGGGGAGTCCCCCCTGCTTGCCACAGTCCTTAGAACGTACCACCAGCTGCGCATTCCTCTGGAGCTCCATGGCATGGGCAGCTTGCTGCTGCAGTATGTACAACTCATGCTGCCGGAGCAGTTGCTGATGAGACAGCAGCTGGAGCTGGTGAGCATGCTGGAGGGTGCTTCTCGTAGGAGGGTACATCGCAGGCCAGAGAGGGGGTGTCCGGTCCATTAGTTCAGCTAGGGAACAAGGGAAGACACAAAGGCAATCACAACCATGCTGATAAAACGGACAAAACCTGAGTGCATGGAGCAGCTGTAGAGGTGAGTTTAATATTCATTGTAGATTTATGTTGCACTCCCTCCCCAGATTGCATGGTGATTAATTTAATAGCTCACACAGAAATGCAAGTACCGCCCCCTCTTTAACTCTCCCCTCACACACACTCTCCTGCCCCACCACATCTAGACAACACCCAACAAGAGGGTCTTGGCCATGCCGTAAAGGCCAGCTAACCTCGTCTGTGTCGGACCAGTGAGGCAAAGGAAGTTCCATAGCTGAGCCTCCTACTCTTAAAGGCTCCATGGCGCCATCACGCTTGCATTTAAATCTCGCAACTGTTAGCTTGAATGCCCCCAGCTGACCCCAACTACAGTCTCTCAGACAGCCAGGCCTCAAACCTCGCAGGGCTTTACAAGAGATGATATGGAAGACAGTGTTGTAGCTGAAGAACAAGCGTACATTATTTCAGCAGTTGCAAATATGTTAACAACCGGACAGCCTCCACAGAACACTGCCAGACACCACACTGGTGGCAAATCTTTCCCCAGGCTCTGCAACAGCAGCAGTTCCTGGTACAGGTGTTTTCCCCAGTTCCCAAGCTATTATCAAGGGAGCTTGTGGAATCCCCATCATCACTGGAGGTTTTTATGAACAGGCTGAACGAACACCTGTCAGGGATGGCCTAGGTATACTTGATCCTGTCTCAGTGCAGAGGACTGGACTAGATGACCTCTTGAGGTCTCTTCCAGCCCTACATTTCTATTACTCTATGGTCCACAGATCTCCACAGCCTGCAGAGCCCATCCTGCTGGGCCACAGAATGGACCATTTTCAGAACTGAGCGGTAGGAGATAGTCTACAAGGCTTGCACAAAGCTGTCCAAAGAATTAATAGCTGGACAACTACCTCCACACTGCCCATCAATGTACCAGTGCCATGCAGCTTCACCACCAGCGTCCCCGCCTCAACAAAAAAACACATCCTGCCCTAGAATTTTATTCTTGAAAAACTAACAACAGGGAAGTGCCAGGGAGCACCTTCTGGACAGAAATCTATCACTTGAGCCTTGAGTGAAGGTTCTAAACTCCAGCATCTCTTACTAGATACTGGACATGTACACTCATGGTCTGTTACTATGGGTAGATCACATCCCTTGTTTTGTCCCCCCTGAGCTTTGAGTTATTTTCCTTCAAGACAGGACCCCTGAATCATCTTCTTTGAGTGCTTACCGAAGTGTGGCAGGTGCTCGCTGGGGATCACAACTAGCTGCCCGGACTGAGGATCTCTGGCAAACTGGTAGGCAGAAGGGATAGCACCCGCCATACTAGGGGGGAAGCCTGGAGTCATGCCTTGATGCAAGGATGGGTGGCCAAGTCCTAGAAGGAGAATCATCATCAAAATTCAGGTCAGACAATCAACGAGGGCTCCTGTAGACATTCATGCACTGGACATGGACAAATGAGGGGACAGGGAGAGAGAAGGGACACTAGAATGTCTAGCTGCCCACAGGGAGGCAGCCGTACAGCACCTACAGGTGCATGCGATACTGCAGGTTATTTTCAGAGGGATCTTTTCCAGAAACATCCCTCTTGAAATCAGGGAGGTGCCATTGATCACCATGGTCGGTCACAGCAACCCTGTTCCTCTTTTATTCTTATGGGTAAGTCAAGAGCTTCACACAACCCTCCCTCTCCCAGAAAGACTCACCATAAGGATGGCCAGCTAGCCACATGGAAGGGCTGCCCGTCCTGGGTAGCCACGGGTGAGCTGCCAAATGTGAAGCCGGGTCAGCAGACCAGCGCCCTGAGCCAGTCAGGGTTGGCCCCCCCGTCACCATGAGGTTGGAATTCAAACCATTTGTAGCACAACTGGAGGGATGCAGCCGGGCAAAGTCCACCAGCTCCTTGCTTTCTCTGGGCATTGGGGGGCAAAAACAGAATCGTCAGAGCCAATCTTAGCACGGGGCATGTTGCACGGCCAAAGGAACAGACTGAGAAGCACACAAGGGATGTCAATTAGCGATGAACCAGAGCGCTGGGGAAGAAGGGGAAGGAGGAGAGTGCATCTGGAGATTACTGGAACCCTCAAGAATCAGTCTTCAAAGTATGGATGAGAGACGCAGAGAGAGACCAGGAGGACACACACAGTGCCCAGGTGTCCCTTAGAATAAAGAGGAAGGTTAATAGCAGGCTCAGCCTGCGTTCCCTGCGCTGGTCCTGTTCCTCTGTCAACCCAGAACCATCTCTCTCCACCTTGCTTCTCATTTGGAGCAGCTATGGGTTGTGCCCCAAGGTCTCGTGGAGTTTCAGTCCTTGCGGGGGTGTTTGAAAGAATACTTTTGTTTGCAGATTCGGGCAGCTCTAGACACACACAAACGATGCCTGCAGGTTTGGATGCACTCTAGGTCCCCCCTACACTCCCAATTCCCAGCCCTCTCAAGGACTGGTCTTTGTCCTTGGGGTCCTAAAGTCCAGTGCTCCCTGCTGAACCAGGGGAGAGCTGCACCAGAAGTGCTGACTCTGCCCAAACGCGAGTGCCTGCCACACAGCTGGTTACATCTGTGACTTCACTCAAGAGGGTACAAGGCCAGGCACTCAAGCCTGTGTCGCTAGGTGCATCCCCAAGCCCATGCTCACTGGAAGACGGCCTAGTTCACACCTGAAGGAGCAAAACACAGAACCTCACCTGAGTAGCTTCTCCTGGTCTCGCTCCAAACGCCCAGCCAGGAAGTGACTGTCTCTCTGGCGGGTGCGGTCGTCCCCGCAGTCATCATCTGAGCGGCCATGCCCTAAGACACAAACAATCAGCAGTTAATACAGGTGCTGTCCCTGAAAAGACAAGCAGCCCTCTTCCGGTCCGAGACGTGCCAAGTCCTCTCCACTCCGCACCCGTGTTTCAAGGGCCACCGTCCCCACCAAAGGGTCACCAAAGGGTTGCAGCTCTAAGCCGCCAAGTAGCTAATAAAATCAGCTAGAGTGACGGGTCTGGGAGCAGGGACTTAAATGTGTCTGTTGATCAGAGACACAATCAAAATACACTATCTAAATGGGGACCCTGGGGTTTGGGGATTATTTTCTCACACTATTCCCGTCCCAGTCCTGTGTGGTTTGAAATATGTACTTTCAAGCAACTGAATTTAGCTAAGTTTGTCCCCTCCACTCTCCTGCTATAATCGTCTGCCAAGGTAGAAGAGAAGGGAGGTAAGTCCGAGAAGAACTGATTCTTAAAGACAAAGTCCAGACTGCATTTCATTCTATGCAATCTGCACAAAGCTCACAACATCTGCGTGAACTATAGCAGCCATCCTGGGGTCAGGTTCTTTGGCCTGTACTGTACAAGTGTTCACACCAGATGATCCTAATGGTCCACTCTGGCCTTACAGTCTACAAATCTATGACCTTACGCATGCACCCACTCTGATAAAAGCACTCTGTGCCCAACAACATGTGTTGGGAGAGAGCTAGGACACAGATACTCCAGAAAAGCAATAGCCATCAGAGAAGCAACAGCCTTGATCCTGCAGTGCAATCTGTTAGCATAGAGCCCTCGTCTCTGCACAGAATCCAAGTGACTTCAAAGGGACTCTACCCAGACACAGGGAGGTGTTGCAGCATTAGGGCCTAGGATAAGATAGCAAGATCCAACGAGGGACTGGGCACTTACACTGGACACTTACCCAAGAGTACCCAGAGTTCTAACGACGAGTGCAAACGAAGAGTTCGGGAAGGGATAACCACCTCCTGCTTCAGGCTGTTGGACAATCTCTGTTAGGGATTAGGACGAGACTTTCACGGGGTGCAGGCTGTCCTGCTCTACTGTGGGGATTCTTGCACCTTCCTCTGAAGCATGTGGTGCTGGCCATTGTCAGAGATAGGAAACTAGACGAACCTCAGGGCTGATCTAGTCTGGCAATTCCTGTGTCCCAAGGGTATTTTAGCTCAGGTTGCCTTACATTTTCCACCCCTTTTTCTAAAGCTTTTGCCTATGCCTCTTATCCCCACCCCAACCCTACGCTCTCACAAACACACACTTCATTATTGCCCTTGCCTAGTACCTTTTTTTTGGTGGGAGGGGGCTAATAAAGCCCATCCCGGTTCCCAGTAAATCAATGGCACCAGGATGATTTAGTTGGTGTGGGTCCTGCTTTGAGCAGGGGGGACTAGATGACCTCCTGAGGTCTCTTCTAATATTCTATGATGCCTCCTTGTTCCCCTGACCAGACACAGGCAGGTCCCCTTTAGCAGGCCCAGCTTTGGCCTTGGTGAGGCCCCACTCACGGCGGCGGTCCAAACTCCTAATAGTTGCCTCCCTTGAAACAGGGCAGCTTGCAGCCATGCTGCACTGCCTCACAGAACCGCACCTTTGTCCATTTACATCCCTTTCCCAAGGCCCCTCTGGCTGGGACTGGTGCACCAGGAAGCATCTCTTAACATCAAGTCTACTCTGCTGACAAGGATCCTTTCAAGGAAAGGCTCCGCTGTGTATTTCCGCAGACCTGGACAGCCTGTGTTTTTTAGCTGTCAAGATTCCAATTCCCTCAGCTTCTACTGTCAGAAAGAATATTGTAGTGAAACAACATCATCTCCCCCACCTTCTCCCCCTGCTTGCTTCCAGTGGGCATCAGGCGGAAAGGCGCACGCCCGATTCTCGAGCATCTCAACCAGCCTTCTCAAGAGGCTTTACATGGTGCCAGCATACGGCTCAAAGCGTGGCTGGACTCTGCGCTTTATGGACACTAGCTTCTACAGGCCGCTGCTTCCTTGAGCCGGCAGATCACGCTGGATGCCAGCTTCTGGCACCCATTAACCGCCCCTTCCCTAGTTTTAATGGCTTCCACACGCTTCTCAAAGGCCGGCCCAGTGGGGTCGAGGCTGGCACGGAACAGAGGCTGAGATGGCAGCCTCATGCCCCAGTGAAAAGAGCAGCATCCTCTTTGCTGCCCCCGCGAGTGACTTCTCAGAGGACAGAGACAGGCCCCCTCCGAGGCTGAATCCCTCAGGAGCACAGCTTGAGCGCACAGACCCTGTTGGGACGGGCTGATGGGCAGGGCATTTGGATCCTCTCTCTGGCTTGTAAAAAGCTACACTCCAGTGGCATTCTCTGCTGAGCTGCTTCATGCCCTCATGCTTCTCCCTGCTGTCCTGGGAGAACCATCATTCCTCCCCATGTTCAGATAGGCAACACCCCAGGGATTGTCTGATGGTCTTTGAAGGCAGAGCAGGGGGAAAAGAGAGGAGGGGAGATGGATTTTTCCACGGACATCCAGCAAGTTAGCTGGCCACATGGGTTGGGAGGGCGGCGGGGGGTACAGCAATCCCACCTTAAGCGTGGCTTCTGCTCATCTACAACTAAACACCGTGCTGTGATCCAACGCCAGTTGATCTCAGGGTTGGGATTATTTTAAGAGCTTGCTAACGTAGCCAACATACACACACCCGCAGCCCAATCGCCCAGGTTTTTCCATTCAGAGCCCTTTTGATTTATTTAGTTTTAATCAAGGCCTGGCCGTCTTTCTGGCAGCTGGAATTGGGACAGAACTTTAGCTAATGGCCTCTCGGGCTGTTTTCCCTCCTTGGAACCCCCCCCAACCAACCAGCCTTTTCATTTGCAGAACTTATTTTATTTTATTTATTTAGCCATCTATATTATTTCAGATCCACTAGTTATAGCTGGACTTTTACTTTTCATTTTTATTGTTTTTAAACCAACCCCCTCCCCGCAACTCATTCTTGCTTACACAACTCCCCCTCCCATAAGGGGACAGTCCCGTTTCTGTACAAGCCAGCGATTGTCCCGGTCTCTGAATGCCCATTTTGTCCATCTATATGAACATGACGCATGGAGCGCATACAAAATTCAATCACTTATGCACAGAGGAAAAGCTTAGGTCTGTTTCCTTGGCAACCAATGCCGAGTACTAAATACCTGCATTTTACTTGCCAAATACTACAGATTAGCCAACTAAAGCCTGCTTTCTCTTTCTTAAAAGGTCTAAACATTCACGCACCGTCCACTCAGCGCAAGCAAGCTAATGTTATTAGTAGAATCTCTCTTGGCGCACAAGGGGAAAAGAGGGAAGAGAAAGAAAAAGAACGGCCTTGTTTTCTGTATGAAAGCCAATTCCATCACTTAGCAACAGACCCGGAGGCCTGTTAGAATTCAACCTTTGTTTGCAGCCTTTTAGTTTGGCTCTGTAAATTACATTTAATGCAGGTTGGGAGGGTCTGAGGGCCTGAATGGCTTAACAAACAGCCCCCCGTGTTGGCTATCAGGCCTTCTGATGGCTCAAGCCACAGCAGAGGAGAGCGTGGAAAGATGGAAGGGGGCTATGGGAATGGGATGGGGGGCTTACAGGGGAAGAGGCTGCTAACAGAGAGAAATATGACTCTCCGGACAAAGGTTTGGGCTAGAGGTGTGATGGCAGGGGTGATGAATCTCTGCCCCTCCAGAGAATTAAAAAGCTACGCTGAATGAACATATTTGTCTCACTCGGGCTCCCTCAGCACTGCCAATCAATCAATCAATCCTGGCTCAGACAGGAGGTCTGACAGGGAGAGTACAGGCCTGCAGGCTGACAGAGGAGAGGTGCCAATAGGAGGAAGAATAGGGAGGAGCGGTGGCAAGGTCAGGGGACACAGAGATTAGAACAGGGTCAGTTTAGTTGGCAAAGTACAAGTGAGCCCCAACTCTCCCTGCTAGGCTCTTGGACCCATTCCTCACTGAACCAGGTGTTCTTTCAGCAGAAGCCCTGACAGCCCCACTTTTGTTACCCCTTGTTGTCCACACTCCCTTGGGTCTGTTTTTGTTGCAATGAGGGTGGGGGCGTGGGGGAGGGATTACAATATTTGGAGCATCTTTTTGGAAGTGGATTTTAGTGTATGGTTCAGCGCCCGGAGACCCTGGAAACACAAGGTCATTATCCCCTCTGACCCCTCTATTCAATTGCAGGAGGCAGGAGGATTGACTCCAGTTCTGTTCCCCTGGACTGACTGTGTGTTTACTCTATTGGGAGCATGCAGCTCTAAAATGCACTCGGAGAGCAGGATGGTATAGGCAAAGACATCCACATACCTTGGGGAACCAACAGAGTAGAAAAGAGAGATTCGTTATGGAAAATAAGATTCCTAACATGACAATATCTTTGGGAAGCCAGGTAAGGGCACTCATAGCCGCTCTACACGACATTGCATCGGCTTAACTTAAATTGGTGCAAGCCACCTCTTCACCCCAGGAGATGCTCTGATTTTGGCTTGTGTAGGTTTAGCTTAATCTGCTTTTTTTAAAACCAGATACAACTAAGGAAAGGTCTGTGAATGGGTGCATCCCCCACCCGCAATCTGGTCACCTTACTTTGGAAACACAAGAAAATGCCATCATTAGATGCTGAGGGGGATTTCTTTTTCCTTGCAAAAACATTTTGACAAGAGACCCCACTTTCTTGTAAAAAGTTTTCAATAAAATTTTTCAGGGGTTCATAAAAAAAGCCCAACAACTCTTGGATTTCTGGTCTTCAGCAGCTAAAAACTGAAACATTCGGGGCACAAATTATTTGGTTTCACGGAAAATCCGCTGCGCTGTCCCCCCAGCTGAAATTTGTCTGTTTTTAGTGACTGACTGCCGAAAGATTTACAGTTTGGGGGTGAAAAACCTGAAAATTTTTGTCAAAAAACGTACATTTCCCAGAGAAATTTCTGTTCTGATGAAAAAGCCATGTTTTGTCAAAAAGATTTCAAACGAAAACTCTAGACCAGCTTTAATCATAGCAGACTATGAAGGGCACGGGCCTGCCAGACACCACTGAATTCAGTGGGAAGACTGGTACTGACTTGATCTGGCTTGGGACAAGGCCTTATTTGAGCGGCCTAAATGTTCCTGCTGGTCTATGCCAGAGAGACTTGAGTTGCTCTTTGCTTGCTGATGGGCCTTTGGGGATAGCAATGGTTCATTTGCCCTCTGTGCTCCATCCCATTGCTCCTCCTGTCTGATTGCACATGAGGCTGTTGGCCGGGACAGTGAAAGTGTGGGGTCTCCAGCACCAGGATGCTCTCAGTTGTTTTGTCTTATCTGGAGGAAGGTCTTCATCCGGATAAAACTGGGGTACTACTGGTAGGTAGGGAAGCAGTTGGCCAAAGTGGCGGAGAAGATCTCCGCCCCTCCACTAGAGCTGATGTCACTATGGTTTTCAGTCCGGGGATCCTTCTGGATCCCCAGCTACTTTCTGGATGTCCACGCAGTGGCCGGTGGTGTGAGAGTGCCAATTACCTGTTCGTACCAAGAGCTGCAGCCTTTTATTCTGGGCGTTTCAGGAAGTCTTATGATGGCTACCAGTGCCTTTGCCACAGAGTGGATGCTATAACATACTTGACAGGGGGCAGCTCCTCAAGGGCATTCAGAGGCTGGGCCCTAAAATGGCTCTCGGTCCAGGGCATCTTTTGCAGAGGGCGATTCATACTTCCATAAGTTATGCTTGGCCTCAGGCTTGTTTTCAGGTGCCATTGGATGGCTGGTTTCAAGCAGCTAAACCCTAAAGGAGCTGGGGGCTTGTTGCAGAGACCACCTCTCTCCCAGCGTGACATTGCAGGAGGCAAGATGAGCCAAGGTACCGGAGCCAACAGCTCACCAGGGGTTTTCCATCAGGAGAGTGGCCCGTTCTGTGGAGCAGGTGGCAGCTTGTACACCAACCCCGGCTCTAACCAATACCAGTGACCGCCTTGTTTTCATGGGCACTCAGAACTGATCCCAAAGCTTAACCAACCCCATTCCCGCTACCCCTCCAAAACTGAGCCCATTAGCTTCAGGAAGGGATTTGTCATTTGTTTTGTACTACACACACCAACAGGTGTGCTTCCCAGCCATATCTGTGTTGCACAACAGTGGCATCCAGTGGCCAGTTGGACCAATTGCAAGTACGAGTTTTCAGAGGTTCTCTCTTAAAACAGCCCTGCTTCTATTTAAAACAAGGCCCAAGGTGTGAACTCAGTCAGGCAGCAGCCCCCTCTGGTGATCTCTGCACCCCCGAAAGGTAAAAGGCAGTGAAAATCAAATAGGCGGGGTGCTAGATTTAAAAGGAAACCTGTTAAAAATGATCAGAGAAAGTGTATGTGTGTTTCTGTGTAGCTCAGGGTGGGGGTGGCCACATCACAACCAGGACGCAGGACAGAATGAACATAAGAAGCCTGGTATAAAAAGAAAACTCCACAAGTTAAATGAGGAAGCAAATGGCAGGTTTGCAACCCTCTGGCTTTAAAGCTGTGAAGCTCCATGTCTGTCCATCAGGCCTTATGACTAACAGCGAGCCAAGAGCCCAGCAGATGACTGCATTTAGCTCCCAGTCTTGGGAGAATCTATTCTTTAACTGATGCATGGAGGGAGTTACATATGCAAACCCTCCCCAAGCACCCCTAGTCTAGCTGAACAGTTACTTGAATTCAGTCCCGTCTGGCTTGAATAATGCAATGGAGCAATTCGGTCTTAGCAGACAAGAGCTATGTTCAATGTAGTCTCTTCCCTGAGCAAGGGCTGAATTTAGGGTAGGGTCCTACTTGGTGTAAACCAGTTGTAAATAATTCTAGATTAAATAATGGGTACGAGATGTACCTAGTATTATTGGGGAGTGGCAAGTTCCAACCTGTAAGGCTCATTGGAACCAGGTGCAGGCGCCTGCTGGCCTAGGACGAGGAGATGGGATCCCAAGAATGAGAACAGCTCAGGCAGCTGCAGGGCAGGCTGTTCCTGCATTTCACCCTGCCAAGGCCTTGGAGGCATGAAAGGGGAGGATTCCCAGCGCCCCTTCAATCCCTTGCCTCCCGCAGAGGCTGCTCACAAGGGGAAGCTGGCAAGTCTCCCTGGTAGCAGGAGACTTTTGGCTTGCAGTACATGGGGAAGCAGACTGAGGCTACCGAACTCAGCTCCTGCGGTACGGCCAGCAGAGGGCAGCTCTCGCTATCACGATGGCTGGACTCACACCAGTGCCCTGGAGAGGAAAGGCTCCCTGGGCTCTAACCAAGCCCCTGAGCCAACCAGATCCCCCAACCAAGCAGCGTTTAGGTTTTAGTTTTCTCTGCCCCCATCCTGTTCTCATTCACCCCCCAATCCACAAAGGCAGAGAGGGGAGCCCAGATCAGCCTCGGTGTCTCAATACATCCTTCCCCTCTGGGCACACCCCAGCATGGCAGAGTTCAGTCCCATGGGAGGGATCTCAAAGCTCTCAGACCGACCCCAGGGTCCTACCTTTTATGCTGCTCAGGGAGAGGGAGCGATCCCGGTCGGCCAGGCTGGGCCCCACTTTGCTGCTGCTGTTGTCCTTTTGCCGAGCAACCGCTACCGCGATGCCCACGGGCAGGTGCCTGACCTCCACCTCGCCCTGCGAGCCAATGCTCTCGCGGCCAAAGGACTTGGCACTTTCTGGTCTCTCCAGGTCTCTCTTCAACTGTTTCCCGGCTTGCTGGGAAAGCAGCTGCTGGATCTTGGAGGTGCCCAGCTGGGCGGAGTCCAGCTTCATGTTGCCAAGCCCGCCAAAGGGGCTCTTCTTGCCGTTGCTTTGCCGAGCGGTCGTCTCCTTGGCAAAGCTGCCGCTGTACTTGATGAGGCTCTGCATGGCAGACCCTTCGCTGTGGGAGGTGGGGTGCAGAACGTCAGACGTGCCCCGGGACCCTACTGCTGAAGACCTCTGCAGGCCACTGGGGTCGAGGTACGCCTTCTTGACTTCCTCCTCCACCTGGCTGACGTGGTGGTGCTGGGCGGCGAGCACGGCCATCTGGGTGGTGGCAAAGTTGCCCATTTCAAAGGGCTTCCACTTGTGCTCAGGCGGCTTCAACTGCCGGTGGTCCAGGTGTTGCCTGGAGGAGTCTAAAGTGCCATATACCTTAGCTGCTTCTTTGGAGCCGGCCCTTTGGAAGCGGTCTCGTTCGCAGGTGCGGTGTTCTGGCTCCGGGCACGCCCTCAGCAAGCCCTTGGCGGCCAGGAACTCCCTGCTTTCCGGAGAGCCCAGCCCAGGCCGGTTCAGAAAGGGTTCCGAAGCCACTTGCCTCTTCAGCACCATGGAGTTGGCCCTTATCACGGACCCCTTCTCCCTCAGGGCCTCCATCCTTTTGGCATCGCTGTGGCAAGAGAAGTCCTGGGACAAGAGCGTGCGGGAGGCGTCGGTGTGACCCCGCTCTGTGGGTGACTGCAACACACCCACTTTGCCCACGTCCTTGTCCTTCGCTTTGTTGTCCCGGGCCTGGGAGGCGATCTGGATGGGCCCGTTCCTCTCGTCGTAGGCCTCGACCGAAGGCACGAAGGTGGGGGCAACAACTTTGTGCTCCCGCCCGGGCTCCTTGGCCGGCGGGAAGATGGTGTACATGCTGGAATGGACAGACTGGGGTGGGAACGCAGAGGAGGGCGTCATTTTCCCTGGCTGGGAAGGGTGCGGGGAGGGGCAGCTGCAGGAGATGTGCAAAGCGCCCCCCGGGGTCATGGCGGAGTCACCCCTTTTCAGCCTGTCCGAGTGGACATGAGCAGAAGGCCTCATGTTCTCGTCGTGGCGGTTGGGGTCCTTGGCACAGCGGTCCTGCTCACTCCCGAGAGCTTTCAGCATGGGGTCCCCACCACCGTTGCAGTTGTTGAGCGAAGAGGTCTGTAGCGGATTCTTGGACTTTGGTTCCCCGCTGCCAGCCCCCCGGTTTGGTATGTGCTCGGCTAGGAACGGGGACAGCCGCTCCCCTGCCTTCACCGGCTTCTCCAACCCAGTCCCTTTCCGGTCGCCGTCGGGTTTGGCTTCCTGGGTCAGATCCACTACACTGCGAGGCCTGGGCTCCTCTTTCGGCTTGCCATCTTTCTTGGGAAAGTGCAGGGAGAGGTCACTCCGACAGGCCCGCTCCTTGCCGGGGGTGTCTTTCAGGCCCTCCTTGGAGCTCTTGTGCAGGTGCCCGAGGTCCTTCTCGCGGTGCAGGGCGCTTGGCGTGTGGTTGGCCGCTGTCCTCGAGACGGGGGCTTGGGGGTGCAAGGCAGACTGTCCCGCATGGCCGGATAAGTAAAATCCATCTGCAAAATGAAATGGAACAAGATTACTTTGGTTTCTCTCCACTGCAGACTCCCAACCACGACTGCTCCCATCAGGAGCCCAAAAACGCTCGGCTGTGACTCACCAACATGGGGAAAATGGGGCCAGGCCAATATGGGACGAGCATTTAGATGCACTTGGCAAGGGGGCAGGACAAATCCCAAACCTTTAGTCCTCAACATTAGCAGAGAGCCAGGAGTCTAAGGGGGTTCCCAGAACACGTCCAAGCCCCACCAAATCCCAACCATCAGATTGAAGGGGAGAAGGATCTTGCCAAGAATCCCCCCCTCGATCACAGCACCTCCGTCAAAGATAGGCCCCCAGGGCATCTGCCCAGCAGTGATGCAACGGAGAAACTGCCTGAGACTTTCAGGGAGGGACACACGAGCCTCTCTTGTTCTGAAGGGGAGGGCACCACGGGCGCATCAGACCAACCCAAGAACCTGCTCATACGGAGCCCAGGTGAAGGGGCTGAGATGGGCTAACTACGGTTGTGAAGGGTTAATGACGCGCATTTGATTGGTCAAGATTCTTCTGGGGTCTCCAGGTACTTTTCAAGATCAGCCTCTCAGCCTCCTACCAGGGTCAGCTCTCGGAGCATCACCCAGCCGGCAGCTGTAGTTCTGCATTTTAACTCCAGATTGGGCTCAGCTGGGACCCCTCCTGTCACCCATCATCAGACAGCACACCCCCCTTAACCCTTTAGGGACTGGGACAAAGTTCCAATGGTTTGACGGCTGGCAGGTAGCCTGGTACGGGCTCACGTGGGACAATCTAGGGCAACGGCTGCCAGGGCTGAGGTTCAGGCCCCCATCGTACCAGGTGTGAATTGAACAACACCCACCAAGTCCCGCTCTCCCATCCCTCCCCTCCCGCAACTGTCAGCCTGGCCGGAAACCCCTTCAACACAATGGCATGATGTGTCCAGGGCTGAGCACAGATATGTTTTGAGACACAGCTGGTCATTGGGATGGGCCAGCTCCAAGCATCGAAGGGTTAATTCATGAGGCTAGGCTGATGGGCCTGTCCCTAACGGCATCAGCCCTTTGGTATTTAAGTTTCCTTATAAAAGGGCTGCCCTGCAGAGGCTTCTCCCTTCTAGGGAGCAGGGGAAGGGAAGGGATCAGCGCAACCCAAGGGCTGACTCTCTCTGGCTGCTGGGCAGAGGATCTCCGGACATGGAAGAGCATGCTGGTGAAATCTGATTGCCACCATGGGAATCTGTCTTAATTAGAGTCACAGATGACCCCAGGCAGACAGGGGAAGCCCCCATAAGCTGTAATTTGCACCGCAGCAGCAAACCCCCATTTCCAGCAGTGGTTGTTCGCACTGGTGCCCAGAGCATTTGACCTGTCTTTGCCGGTGGTTCGCTCTGGTGCAGCTATGCTGGTGGCTGGGCCTCCATGCAGGGAGTGGTAAGGAGGGTGGATGGAGGGCTCTCTCAGAGGACGGGGATGGGGAAGGAGCGGCGAGGATAGAGAGGAAGAGCCCGTGCCAGTTGCACAGAGAGGGACAACAACCCCAGTTCCAAACACACCGATGCAAGCAGACTGACCTTTCTGTGACTCAAAGAGGCTATGCTGACCCAGCTGGGCCAGGAGGGGGCTACCGCTGCGGGGGGGCTCAAGGTGGCTCAGGGGAATGTACGACGGGTAGAGCCCATTGGGCAGATGGGAGAAGCCTGAAAAACAGAAGAGGAAACATGTTTCAGAACAGCCGGCTCCCTGTGTTGGAACAAACCCCGCAGAGCTACAGACTGTTATGGCTGGCAACCCCCCCCTCCGCCCCGCCCCACACCAGAAGAGGCGGCTTTGCTTGAACAACCCATTGTGTCACGCCAGGCTGCAGGGTGCTGAGAGTCAGACTCATACTCCAGGGCTCCGGAGCACCATGTAGATCCTCCCACCAGGGGGCGCTGCCTGCTGCCCTGATATTTCCCCTTGAAGTCGGGAACTTCTGTGGCTTCAGATCACAAGGCATTATTGCACCAGCTGTGTCTCCATCCCGCTGTGATGTAAGCACTGCCCCACTCCATAGGCAGCTGCAAGGAGCGATCAACGTGTCAAAATTTGCAACAAAACTCCCCATCGCAGCAATCCCACTGTAACCACTGTTGTGGCAGCAATATTGTTGAGAATCCATAAAACAACGGCTTGAAAGAGCCACAACAGAATCTGAATGGGGACAGACAATAACTGTGGCCTGTGGTCAGAGCAGCATCTGGACGACCTAGTTAATATTTCAAATTATTTAGACGCTGTTCATGATCTTTTGCTATGTATATATTTATACAAGGCACACTGATGAATTGGCTATGTGCACCATTGCCACCTACTGGATGGAATCCAACCTGCTTAATTTTGGTGTTACAACTTGTTTTTCAGGGTTTATTAGTTTCAGTTTTGGTTTTGGTTTTCTTTTAACAACTTTTGAGTTTTACGTAGATGTCAAAAAATTAGCTTTGTCTTTGTATATACACGTAGTACTGTTTCAAACAGCACTACATGAAAGCACACTAGAGCACCCTTAGCACACACCAGCAGGGTCTACACAGATCAATTAATGTGCAATACATTACTGTGCTTTAGAAATCATACGGCCGTAGTCCACATTACTGCTCAGTGTAAACAAGCTCTTAGAGATAAGCCTGGGATCAGGAACGTCACCTATGTAAACGAACTGCACTGGGAAAGGAGTGAAGTCAACATAAATTGAGTAACTATTTCTGGTATTTTTCTGGTGTGTTTTGGATGAACAGCGATTTCATTTATTTTGTACTGGGGGTGTTTTACTGGTGTTTATTGGTTAAAACCAAAACCGCCAATCCCTGGTTATAACCCCTATATGGCTCACTCCTAATGGAGATCTTTCTTTGGCCCAAGTTCTTTTCAGAGCAGGATGACCAGAGCTTTATCCTAGCAGTCACTGTGACGTTTCAAGTGGCTGAAGTGGAGAGCAAAGAGACAATTGCTAAATCCCAGGTGGGACAGATTTGCTACAGTTCTATCCATAATTATATAAAAACATCGCACGTACGCCCTTTGCAAGCCATGAAGTGTTCACACAGGAACATTCAGGCTGTGTGTGTGGACTGCGAAATGTGCCTTTTTATTCCATGGGCTGGAGAGAGAGTTGCGTAACTCCTGAGCACTGATGCAACTAGGAGATTTATTCTAGATTAGTGACTAGTATGTTCATCTAGATCACGCTCCCTTGCCAGGAACTGGGGTAAGGAACAAATGACTGGACGTGTCCCACCTGGCAGGGCCCATGGTTACAGTAAGGGGAGGAGACCCAAACCCATTTCCCTTGCAAACGACCACTTGAGTCTCAATTCCACAGCTACTGTGTGCAAAAACCAACCGAAGTCCGTGGGATTTCTGCACACAGAGCAGAATCAGTCATGAGAACGCGGACGTTTTTCAGAGCGCAAATCAAGTGAAAGTTTGGCAACACATGGGAGCAAATACTCTCCCCGCATGCTCTTCGAAGTGGTAAGCTCTCAACTTCGCGGCTGACCTAGCTGTCCCCACCAGGCGTCTGCCCAGGCCTTTGGAAAAGGGGGGTGGGGATGGGGAGAGGCACAGAATCTAATATTTCGGGAGGCGAATCCATGTGGGAATGGTGCCAAGAAGGTGTTGAAGAAGTAGCTGCTCTAAGGGGTTACATGCAGGGCACCATCCCATGACCCACTGTTTCATTTTCTTCACCGCCCACCGTCACCTCTACATCAGGGCCTTATCCAGGCTTCTTTCCTGAAGATCTCCCACCTGATGCAGCTCCACCCATGCAGGACTTTCTAGCAGCCTGTCCACACTGGCAACTTTGCCAGAACTCCCGCTAGTGGCAGCCTTGGTAAGAAATTAAGGAAAAAACGCTGCTGGAGTGGACAGGATCAAACTGTCTTCAAGCCCAAGTAAGCATGTGTGATTGAAGCCTGGTTCTAACAAGGGCTGGGGATGTTTTCTGCATTGGCTGTTGAACATGGCTAGTTTTTTAGCACAGATCTGCCCTATGAGGTCCCATCTATCCAGACTGTAGAACTGAATGAGGTCAGTGGCCAAGAGACGGCTACTTCACCTTGATCCCCCTTTCCACGCTGCAGCTGCAAAGGTAGTTTCAAAGACAGAGGCATAAGCAGAACCTGGAATCAGTTTGCTACTCACTAGCCACTTGCTGAATTTCCTGAATCGCACGTATCGATTCCCCCTCCCTCTAGGCAAAACAAAAACATAACATCTCGGGCTTTCTACGGCCCCCAGAACAAGGGAGGCGATGGGCGCACAAGGCAGGGAGCCACTCGGGAAGGAGTTCAAGCGACCAAAGCAAATCGCAGTCACTAAGATCTCCCCTCTACTCTGGCTTTATAAGGGGAATCCATGCACTGGTGGGAAGACACAATGAACACACGCCAGCAAGGTGGCATCTGGCCCAGGCCAGAACACGGGGCTCACACAGCAAAGAGGGGCTGCGACAGGACCCCTGCTCCAAACGTTCCGAATGTTGGGGTGCTTGAAGCCTGCACCAGGCTCTGAATTTTGCAGATTGGCCCCTATAAGGGACCAAGGTAAAACCCAGATCCAACCAACCGCAACGTGTACACAAGACACAAATCCCAACTCTGCCACTTGAGCCCCTCTCTAATGTCTCTAGCGCTTCGGGTAACCCTGAGCATACCCTGTGAGACAGGTGTGCATGATGGTCAGACCCCAGGCGGAGCACCTTGCTCCCAGGCCTGGGAACACAGCACTCAGCTAGGCCTCTCTCTCTCTCATAGACACACACAGTTGTGGAGGATCCCACTGAACTGCTGGGCACAGCAAGCCTGGTAGTCTGGGAAACATTCCCCTCCTCCCCTTAGCCAGGGACGGAGAAGTCCCAAGTCCTGCCCAACCAAGCCAGATCACAGCACAGGGTTACATCGTCACCAGCAGCCAGCGGGGAAAATGGAGAATGAGCACATGATGAGAAAACCCTCTTTGGGAAGGGGGATGCATCCATTGCGCACCTGTACACACACACAGCTTCCCACTGAACCCTCACACCAACCACAAGAGAAGACACAAGTAGGGATCTGGAGGTCAGACGACTGCTTAACACACGTTGCTCCTTTTGCCGGCTGTGGCCTCGGCGAAAGGCACCGGATACCTCGCTGGCCCCTGCACCATGTGGCAAGGCCAGAGGGACAGGCTTTATTGCAACAAGCAACATACAGCTTACCCCAGACACAGGCTTCTGCATGGGAAGGGGGCAACCCATGGCCATCTCCCCCTGGTGTCAACGGAGCAGAAAGCTTTGCAATCCAGCACAACATCCTGGGCCAACAGACACCTCAATAGTCCCCATAAGCTCTGCCTTGCTGCTCCTCCAGCTGATTGCGCGACCCTAGCCCGTGCCAGCAGGGGCACTGCCAGCTTGCACAGGGGCAAAAAGCTATTACTGAGCACCTATGGCCACAAGGTGATCCAACCCCATCTCCCACCTGAACGATGCTCTGAAAGCAACGCTCCCCTCCACCTTGCTAGGAGAGGGGGCAGCCCCAGAAATCAGCCACTGCCATCAGCATTCAGGTTCTCTCTCTCTTTACCTTCATGGGAGTGAGCAGCCCAGAGTTGCACCATCTGTAGGTCGGCGGGGGTGGGTGACCTGAAGGATAGGTCAGAGGGTAAAGGGGTAGGGCTTCCATGGGGCGTGGAGGAGGTCCCTAGTCCGCTGGCCACATACCCACCCAGGAAGGCCTCACCTGAATGGGGGAGGATGGAGAAGAAAGTCAGGGTTAGGTACCAGCTTTAAAGCAGAGGTTCTTCCCAGCTTGCACCCCTCCCACGGCCATCTGCCATGCCCCAGTGCCCACTCCCCTATTGCCCATTAGGAGGCCTAATGAGAAAGCCCTGCAAGATGAGCAAGTCTCTGGCTTAGGAGCATGTTCCCACTTGGTTCCCCCGACCACAAACCCTTGTGATCTGTAGCGAGAGGGGACACATGGGCCCGTGCAGGGGGAGCGGGGCTGGCAGGCAGCAGCTCCCTAGTTCCCATCCCCAGCTCTCGTGCTGATTCCCTGGGCAAGACTGCTTCCCCTCAGTGTCCCTTGCTGTAACACGGCGGCAATGAAATGGACCTGCTGGCGGGGGCGTTGCGAGGATGAGCGCGGCTAAGACGTAAACCACGCCAAGAGCGGTTAGCACAGGAACTTGGAGGATGCAGCTGTGTCAGCCCAGCCGAAAACCTCTTCATCTTTGCTCTGCTTTCTAAACTGCAGGGGGAGGGCTTGGCCCGGGGACTCACCAACGAGAGGGGATGCGACAGATCAGACGATTAAACACAACCAACCACACAAACCACACACACAACGGGGGCAATGGTTGCTCTTTGCTCTGAGGGACTGGTGCGGTGGGGAGGCAGATATGCCCAGCCAGACCCAGTTTGGGTTAAAAGTCCCCAGAAGAAAGTCTTCAGAAAGGATCGCCCAAAATCTACGCGGACCCACAGCAAAACAGGAGCAGGGAGTGCGCGTGAGTGAGATCACCGCGTAGCCATTTCCATCAGGACGGGCGGTGAAAGATCCAACCTGCCCCCTCTGGTCTCATATTTCAAACCCGCTGAGAGTGGAGCAGCTTCTGAGTTTTGTCCTGCAGGCTATTTCCGCCAGCAAATGCAGACCCATCCCTGGACCATTCAGCATAGGGGCTAAGTGAAATGATGGCAGAGGAAAAGAAAACACTTGCAAGCTCTCCCTGCGCTTAGAAGAGGCCAGAGCCTCCCCAGGCGGGCGGCTCCAGTGCCCAAGCCAAACAATGCACCACACGCTGCTGGCATGCGCCCGTATCAGCGGAACTGTGCGCCGCTGTAGCCCAGCACTTTCCAGGAATTGCACACTCGCTGCTGCACAGCTCCCCCCCGGCAGACAAGGACTGTCGCCCTGGCTCGTAAGGGCCGGCTATCGGGGCACTGTCAGCCAGCTCCCCGCGATAGGAAAAGCTGGTAGATGGAGGAAAGGCAGAACAAGACCTTTAAAAAAAAAAGGCACCTACCCGGAGATAAACCTAGAGGCAGATGCGAGAGAAACCGGGCATCACTGAGGGTCACTCATCCCCACCACTCAAGGCAATCAAGCCTGTTGGCCCCGCGCTCCGCTCCATGCAAGCTCCTTGCTAGTGACCCAAACCACAAGCATTACAAGGCCATGCAAGGCAAAAGCAGGACTCAGGACGCACGACCCACGGCCCATGAGATCTGGTGCAGGACGGGGCTCCTGGAACCAGCTGGGAGGCAGCAGGCTAGCCTAGATATCCCTGGTCTCGACGGGGCAGCGGGGGCAGAGCCAGCCACAGAGCCAGCGCAGGGAACCCACAGATGGAACAGCTCATGCACAGAGAGGCTGTGGGGAGACACCACCATGTGCTGCAGCGATCCCTTCCCCTCAGAAGCCACAGACTCTTCGCCGGAAGCTCGGTGGCCTCCAAGGCTGTGCAGGAGATTAAGTAACTTTCCCCCCACTCCACACATGTGCACAGATGCCGCCGGTGGGCCAGTTATGGGGTTTCTGCCTCTTATGAAATAGTGCTAACGGCCGATGCTGTGCTGGCCTCTTGAGCAGCTCTTCTGATGGATGGACGTGTTGGCGGGAAGTGGGGAGATCAGAGAGAGAAGTGGCGCAGGCCCAAGCCAAGGCCTGCAAGGAGCAGATGTGCCCGGGCCATGAGAGCACCACCGAGGAAAGGATCTGCCCCAGGCCACCGGACCTTCCCCGGCAGCACCGCCACTGAAGAATGACAGCAACGTCCAGAGAGGGGCTTGAACTGGCAACTCACCCTCTGAGAGCCCCTAACGCCTCGAGAGCCGCAGCTCTTCCTGCTAGTGCAGTGACAGAGCCCCCAGGGAGTGGAGGCCAAACAAAAACCGTTCTCCTCAAAGATCAAGCACTCCACACTGCGGAGACAAAGCACCAAGGAGTGAATACCGAATTCCATTCCAGCTACGTTGGAAACCCGCCTCTGGATCACTATTGCCTCTGGGTCAGAGCCTGTCCTCTGTGTCTCACTCCGAGGTTTGGGCCAACGGCTGCAAAACAGGACAAATACTTCCCCCTCTGCCCAACCAGCTCCTAAAATACTGCAACCGATCCTCCGCCGGTGTGCGACTAACACTGCCCTCTGCTGGATGAAGCTAGTGTGTCCCAGGGCAGGCCCTAAAGCAGATTTGCAGATTAAGCAGTAGAAGCCTATGGTTTTACAGCAAGAGGACCCAAGATCTATCCCTGCTGTCGCTGTAAAGTTTCTGGCATTCACAGCGTGCAGCAGAGAGCCAGGACACTCCACATAGCCAGGGACATGTCCCCTCCCTCTCTCCCCAGTGAAGGCTTCCCTCTCCCCTAGATCACTGTAAACAGCAACTGGGATGTGAGATGGTGACACAAACAGCTCACTTGGCTGGACAACCAGTTAAACATTAAAAAGCTCCATTTCCCAGCCGAGGAAGAAAGAGAGAGGAATCCCAAGTGCACTAAATACGCAGCCTGGGAGTCCGGGCCGCGAGGTGTACTAAAGGCCAGGGGTTGTCTCATGCCTGCACCACCACCTGGACAATGAGCCAGGAGTGGTGCTGAGCACTAGAACTCGTTACCTGCAGTCACCTGCCAACCTAGTGTCCTGCACCACTTGCATTTCCGGTCTCACGCTCCGAGTTAGCAAGGGACCAGGCAGGCGTCTCTTATCCCCCGAACCATCAAGGCTACTGGGACTCACACTTAGCACAGTTTGGATCCAGCTCCCAACACCCCATGGTTTGGGGAGATGGGGAGGGTTCAGATACCTGAGAGTTGCGTTCAGACCCATCTCTTGTTATGAGCTAATAGAAAAGGATCCATCCACCTTCTACAAACTTCCTGCCGTTACGGGTCGAAAGATTCTGCATCGAAGGGGATCACAGAGGATTCTAGGATCAACATGCGGGAGCACTGCATGGGGATCCGGCATTAGCAGACCCTCGTTCCAGTCTGCCACCTCAACATTTCCGGAGAGCTGCTCTTCTCCGGGTTTGCAGACTCCAGATTTTCTCTCACAGAAAATGGTGGTTTCCGTGTACAGTACAAAGGACAGCTCAGGCCACCTGGAGCCAACCGACTCAGCTCAGGGGGGCCGCTTGACATTTCCACCTCCATCGTCTCTCACAGTGATAAAAGCCTGGGATGGATAATGGGGGAGCAGATGCCAGAGCGTGTCCTGAGAGCATGCAGACATGAACAGGGAAATATACAGCCCTGTAGTTAGCCAGCATTCAGAGCTGCAGCAAAAGAGAATCTGAGGCTCCGCCAAACTGCAGAAAATATAGCACTAATCTATCAGCAAACACACATCCATAATTCATACCCCCTGCCCGTGCATGCAGAGTGCAGAGCCCGCAGCTCTTGGGCCAGGCGGTGATAAGGATAGGGCATTCCTTATACACTCTAGTATAAACCCCTCCCTTCCCAACTTGGAACATGCCCCTCGATGAAATGCCTCCCCGCTTTGGGCCCCCTGGCAAAGTAGCTCCCACACGTTCAGTATTTTTACGGAGAGTCTCGTGCCTATAAGGAAGGGAGGCCCGGAGAGAGCCACACACGGCATCAGCTGTGGCTGTGCAAAGGGAATGCGGGCATACTTCGATCCAGACCCACAACCCCCCTGGCTCTGCTACCCCCTCCAGGGCAGAGACTGCAAGTTGTACCACCAGATAGGAGAACTGTCGGGATGCAACAAGCGTCTTCTAGGGACAAGCAGGGGTTTCAGCCAAAGGTCTAGAGAATGGCAGCCTCCAGGTGGAGTTCCCTCTAAGCTGCAACAGCCTATTAAACGCCACGCAAGCGCTCAAGGCTGCTGCAAGGAGAGATGCCTCTCCCCACCAGCCCCAGACCTGCCACAGCCAGGAGAGAGGTGTCTCTCCCCGCCAGCCCCAGCCCATCCCAGCCCCGGACCTACCACAGCCAGGAGAGAGGTGCCTCTCCCCCCTGGGCCCCATCCCATCCCATCCCCAGACCTGCTGCGGTTGGGGGAGAGGTGCCTTTCCCACCCCAGCCCAGGTGCTGCTGTAGGGAGAGAGAGCTGGGGGGAGCCCTCTCCCCACACCATAGCTCTGGGGCAGCCTGCACCCCAAACCCCTTATTCCCAGCTCCACCCCAGAGCCCGTACCCCTAGCCGGAGCCCTCACACCCCAACCCTCTGCCCCAGCCCTGAGCCCCGTCCACACTCCAAACCCCTCCACCTCACCCCCTCCACATGAATTTTGTGATGTGCACCAATCTGGAGGCGATGTGTCACACATCACCTCCATATTGGTGCACATCACAAAATTTATTCCACACATGCGTGCGTGGGAAAAATTAGAGGGAACCCTGCCCCCAGGCTTTCATTTTATACCCCCACTGCTCCCAGACACACAAATCTGACTTGGTCTAAACTGAAACCAATTAAAGAGAAAGAGAGAGCGAGAGATCTAGGCTGAGATTGCCAAAGGAGCCTAAAGCAGTTGGGTGCCTAATTCCCTTATGCTCCTTTGGAAATCCCAGACTTAGCCTGCATTTCCAAATTGAGCCCCTTTAGGAAGCAAACAGACACAGCATGTTGGCTGGACCCCAATCTCCTTCAAAGATCCAGGGAACAACGTGGAATAGAAAGAACCCTTCCAAGTCATTTCTCCTGGAGACCCAAGCCTAGAGACTAGAACTGAATCTACCTACCCATAGCCAACAGCGGCTTAGGAGGAAGGTGTTGTGGCTAAAGAAGAGACCTGGGAGTCAAGAGACCTGGGTTCTAGTCCTGGCTCTGCCGTTGTGTTCTCTTAGGCAAGTGCTTTGGTCGTAATAATACTTCCCTTAGAGTATGAATCCATCAGTGTTAGTAATGTGCTCTCACAGAAGTGTAGAACTGAAAGGGACTTCAATAGGTCATCTAGTCCAGTCCCCTGCACTTGAGACAGGACTAACTGATAACTAAACCACTCCTGACAGGTGTCTGTCTAACCTGTCCTTAAAAGCTTCCAATGATGGAGATTCCACAACCTCCCTAGGCAATTTATTCCAGTGCTTAACCACCCTGACAGATAGGAAGTTTTTCCTAATGTCCAACCTAAACTGCCCTTGCTGCAATTTAAGGCCGTTGCTTCTTATTTGATCCTCAGACTTTAATGAGAACTATTTTTCTCCCTCCTCCTGGTAACAACCTTTTATGTACTTGAAAACTGTTATCATGTCCCCCCTCAGTCTTCTCTTCTCTAGACTAAACAAACCCAGTTTTTTCAATCTTGCCTCACAGGTCATGTTTTCTAGACCTTTAATCATTTTTGTTGCTCTTCTCTCGACTTTCTCCAATTTGTCCCCATCTTCCCTGAAACGTGGAGCCCAGAACTGGACACAGTTCTCCAGTTGAGGCCTAATCAGCGCAAATGGATTCCTTGGATGATAGTATGGAAGCTTATTGTTACTTCACTGGCTGCCAGCCACCCATCTGACACCCATCTCTGAAGTGTCACACCCACCCCAATGTGCCCTTTTCCTCCCAAGCACTTGGGTTAACCCACCAGTCTGTTTCCGTCCTCAGGATGAGCCAGGTGAGTAGGGTTGGGCTGGAAGCAGAAAGGAAGCAGCAAGCTTATTTCTGACCTTGGCAGGCTCCGCATGGGACAAAAACACGTTACACTCATAGTCTGAAATCCAGCCTCCCAACTGGCAGGCCCAGCAGAGCACGTACAGGCCAATAACGGAACCCACAAAAAAAAATTGCAGAGAGAGCAAGAGCCCCAGCGAGAGACACTCCAGAAACGGGCAGCTGAGCAATTAGCATGTCCATAGATCACTTTACAGAAAAGAAAAGGAGGACTTGTGGCACCTCAGAGACTAACAAATTTATTTGAGCATAAGCTTTCGTGAGCTACAGCCCACTTCATCGGATGCATTCAGTGGAAAATACAGTGGAAATTCCACTGAAAGCTTATGCTCTAATAAATTGGTTAGTCTCTAAGGTGCCACAAGTCCTCCTTTTCTTTTTGCGAATACAGACTCACACGGCTGCTACTCTGAAACCTGGCATTTTACAGAAAAGTAGATTCTTCAGGCAGATTACCTAATAGAAACCATTTCCCCTTCCCTGTATCTGCTCTGGGATACACAAGACAGTGTATGCAAGCCAGCAGCACTGCAGAGCTCAAAACAGCAGCTACTTCACACGCCCACCCACCGTAATGGCTGCAAACAGCTGAGAGACAGATTGCAGGACAGTGTAAATCTTTGCCACCTCCTCCTTTGTCTCTCGGGTCAGTTCTAGTTATACTTTAGGTGCCGAGGCTGTTTGACTCAGTGCCATATACAAGGCAACGAGTGATACACGGGTGCCAGCACATTCAAGGCTGAACTAAACCCTGTCTCACCAGCTCATTGATAGTGACTGCTCCTGTATCCTTTGCACTTTGGTACCAGTCTACTTCCATATAGCTATTCTAATAGCTCCTGCCATAGACCTTCCTCAGAAGCACCCCAAGTTCACCAACCTTTGCATGCCAAAGTCCCCCCTAAAGTCATCCGACACTGCCTTATTATCAGCCCATGTCCCATGGCTAACAATGGCTTCAAAGAGTCAATTTGTGGCATTGATCCTGCATATCCCCTGGAGCATAGTGAAAGTTTCAATCACAGCCCCTTGACAGGTAGCCAGGAGACCAATTTAACTCAATGTTTCATCTTCCGGGGGCTCTGGAAACTGCCGAGATCTTCCTGACATAAACGAACTGCGTGGCTGAGCAGGTGGTCTCACATTCTTAGTCTTTGGTGCTTCAAGTCCCTTTGCCACCAAATCACCACCTGACGAGCTGGTGCAAGTTAACAGCCCTGCATGGACTTCTGCCTCAAATACACTAGGGAGTCTGGACCCAGATCATTAAAAAAATTCATCTTGCTCAGTACTGACTATTGTTTTCACCTGCTCTGGTATGGAAAAAGCAAGTCCCTTAGTCAATGGGTAGAGAGGTGGCTTTGTTACCCAGCATGCTCTGCAAGTGACTTCTGCATCAGTTATCCCTTGCTGAATGCTATGCAGTGACTTCTTACAACACTCTCACTCCGTGACCCACCGCAGATATCCCTGAGCCTCGTACGCCCAGTCTAGGGAAAGGCAGAGGGGGATTCCATGGACAACAAAATCAGAGTTTTGCGACATAAAAGTTCCAGCCTTCTCGCCCCACAACTGACACAGCTAATGAGATTCCCGTGATATTTTGCTGGTTCCAGGTGGGAGGGGAAGCAAGACACACCCAGCGACACTGAGGAGGAGGAGAGGAAGAATGATCAGGTGGGTAGGAGTGCTAGCCCAAGACCTGGGTTCAGTTCCCCACATGCGTATTAGCCAGTTTGTTGGAGTGTTAGTCGCATTTTACAGATGCAGAAACAGAACACAAGCGGTTAAGAGTCTGATTTTCACAAGTGCAGAGCAGCCCTAGCTGAAGAAGTCAGGCCTTGCCCAAGGTCCCATAGGGAAGCCCATGGCAGAATTGGGACGACAACCCAGCTCTTCCAAGGCCTGGGCTTTCCCCAGCAGACTATTGCTCCCCTAAAAGGAAAGATTTGATTAGCGTAAAGAAGGGAAACTAACAAGCAAGAAGCCAGCTGTGAGGCCTGGGCCAAGAAAAGGGTCCTTGGGGGGAACGTGAGGACAGGAACAAACGAGGAGAGGGAGGAGAAGAGAAAGCAGCCAAGCCAGGCATCAACATGCACTTCTCAGGCAGGATGGAACTGGGACTTCACATTCCATGGCCTTGGTGAAGGCCTCATTGAGCAACAGGAAATTAAAAACAGCTGAACCAGCCTCCCTGCAATCTGCGGAGGGCTTTTGTACCTTCCAACTCACCACCACTTCCCCATTCTTTAGTTCTCCATTCTGCCCGCAGCCAGCCGTTTGGACACAGGTCAAGGAAAGAGAGGACTGGGGGGGGCTCAGTGCGTGTCTGTCAGTGCCTGCATCTGCACTGAGACCTTGCAAGCTAGAAACACGCAGCTGCCTCTTCTTGCTCAGTGGCCCATTTACCTGCGTTGCCAATAAATCTGCTAGGTATTGGATGGCTTTCCCTGAGCCGCTCCGGATTTACAACACTCTCAGTCTGACTTGTATCCTGCTCCCCCCTTTCTGTAGGGAAGCAAGAGTTTTAACTAATGTCCCAAGGCTCATCCCCAGACCTAGCCTTCCTGCCTCAGTTTCCCAGTTTACTCCACACACAGTGGGAGCTGCTAGTATCTCACACCAGCTGTGAGCCAATTCCCTAGCCTCTCTTTGGCCCAAAAAGAGGAATTTGGGCATAATTCTAAGGCTAGAAATCTGCATTGCTGAGGGGCACCCTGCCCCCTTTTTGGGAGCCGTGAAATAGGCAGCAAAGGCTTCAGTTTAGTATGACAGAATTTCCCGGCTGCTATCCCCCAACTCTCTTTCCAAACCACAAAGTGGCTGACAAAGCCAGCATCTGAAGGATGCTTTGTTGCTTTGATTGATCAGATTCCTTTTGCCTATGATGCTCATGAAGCCAACAATGGCATCATCCTTAGCAGCTAACAGCCAATCCCATGGAGGCACATTCAGGGGCAACAGAGGAGGGAGAGAGAACCAGGCCACTGATTAATGCCCATTGTTGACAGAGGCACAAGACTTATGCCAACCGACAGAGCCCAGTGATTGTAAAGTGACTCCTCCTACAAAAACACTCCCTTTCCCCATGGCAAACAATCAGTGGCTTGAACTGTTTCTCCTCATCCCTGCAGCTTTGCTAGACTAAAAACCCCAACAAAGCCGGTTAGCCAGCTAGGGCCCTCTCAGCAAAGCCTGTTGTGGATGACTGCAGTAGAAATCTTATTCCAAAGTCCCGGGATCAGAGGGTTTACTTTAAAAATTCACCCCTTGGCTCCAGAATCTCAGCTTTTTGTCTTTTTTTTTTTGGAGGGAGGACGGGGGAAAGGAAGAGTGTCTAGTCCTTATGGTTTTGAAGAAAACCTTGAATATGTGAAACATGGTTAAGTGAGGTCTCCTGAGTGTCAGGGTCCTCCTTAAAAAGAACAAACCAAAGACACAAACAAGGTTGAGCTTCAACTCTGTCTCCTTTGTTTACCAGGGACCACGCTGCCTGGAACTCTATGCAGCATGGAGGCATCTAGTGGCGGAATCGTATACTGCGCTGAGTGTGCAAACAGCCTGACACAATAGCTCAAAGAGGTGTGAACCACCCACATTCATCTCAGTTGGGTGTTAATTATAAAATATAAAGATGACAATGTCAGTGTCAACAAGTGACTATCTCACTGCTGATCATTTTAGCAAAATCACCTAGTTAGGACTTGTCTATTCATGCAATTTAATCCCATACAAAGTAGGGTATGAATTTAAAGCAGATAAACTATTCCTGATTAACTACATGTGTTGATGCTCTTATTCTGGAATAACTCCAGGTGTAGACAGGCCCTAAAAGCATTTAGCTCACAATCCCAATTCATCTACAAAACTTTCCCAAGTGCCCAATGGTCTCCCATCTCAGAGCTCAAACTTCCAGCTTCTCCCCTGGCAACTTCACAGTTTAGTTTAAATAGCCTGGGGCTACTGAGCTGACTGCATTCTTCAATCTCCTATTTAATTCAACAAGAACTTCTATTTTAAATTAATCCTAACTGCCCCAGAATTTCCACCAGAGTGATGCAGAATCAAAGGACCTTGCCTGGAATTTAGGTCCAGCCCACCTCAGCCTTGCTCTGCAAAACCACAAAGGGGTGCCCAAGGACACACACCAATAGCAAGCAAGATTTTTTTTATATTAGATCCGTCCTTAAATAGGACTTCAAATGCAAAAAGCCATACATCAAATAACATTTATTCCCTCCTTATGCGCCAAAGGTTCCATGTGCTAAGAGATGCATCTAGTACAGACAATAAAAAATAAATTAAAGTCACAACCACTACACCAGATGTCACTGATCCCAGGGAACGCTGCTGGAACATTGAACCAGCTAATCGTTGTTCAAATGCATTCCTTTTCTTTCATACATGCCATGATTCTCAAAGATTTGGTGGGACTGTTGGGGCCAGGAAGGGAAAGCCTTTATGTGCTGAATGTTCTTCTTTGCTGAACATCTTTCTAGCCAAGTGCATAGTGAGGGATGGAATTTTTAAAGATTCATTTAAGGACACATGGAATATATATTAGTGACAACTCTCTGCAAGTATCTGGAGAACAGAAACCTTCCAAGGGAGAAGAGAATTTTGAGAATGGTCCTAGACCTAATGGGATAAAATTAAGGCAATTCACATTTTAGTCAGAATATTGTTGTTCCAATTCCTGACACTAGTGTCACCTTTCTGCCAAGCAGTAGCACATGTGCAAGGCCTTGCAGGTTGGCTTCCCAACTGGATGAGAAATCAAGGAAGTGGAGCCTGATTATATCCTAAGTGTAACTTGTTTTATTTGTATATACACACAAAAATACACCAGTCCTGGAACAGAGGTGGTCAAACAGCATGCAGGGCAACCTCTTCTCCCAGGAATTTCAGCCTAGCACCAATGCCCAAATTCTCAGAGAGCAAATCAGCCTCAAGAATCGACTCTAATCAGAGCTGAAGGCAAAGAGCAAAACTCTTCTGCTGGTCTCACTGCTCCCATGCCATGGGCCACTGCATTTACACAGCACTTTGCATAACAAAATGTAACACCATAACCATGTCTTCCCAAGACTGAACATATTTTTGCTCAGACACAGAAAAAAAGACACCTTAGAAAACTATGTGTAACAGTGCCACCTATTGACACCTACCAGAACAATATATTCAATGAGAATCCTGCGCTAGCAGGAAGATTTAGACAGAGGGGACCTAACTGATCTTTTCCATCTCTCTAATCTGAATTTCTGTGATCTATTGTTTTTATCCTCTGGTGCCTTCTCCCCTCTGCTGAGGCTGCAGTAACAATTGGCCAACAAACCCTATCTTCAGAGCTAAGCAGACCCTGATGGTGAGTGGACATGAAAGTAAACCAAACAGCTATGCATGGGATTTACCTTTTGAGATGATTCTTCAGCAGATCCCCTTTAAAGATACTGGCCATGTGCCTCAGAGAGTACATCTTAAAAGGGGATTATTATTATTATTATTTGTATTACATAGAGCCTAGAAGCCCTAGTCACAGACCAGGACCCCACTGTGCTTGGCACTGTACAGACACAGAACAAAAAGCTAGTCCCTGCCTCAAGAACCTTTAATTCCTAGCTTGGTACAATGCTTTTCGTCAGCAGATCTCACAATGGTTTACAAAGAAAGCCAGTGTCACTATCCCTATGTTACAGATGGGGAAACTGAGGCACGGAGCAGGGAGATGACTTGCCTAGGGTCACCGAGCAGGCTCAGCTGGGAACAGAACCCTGGTCTTCTGAGTCCCCCCCCCAATGCTCTACCCATTAGACCATGCTACCATACAAGTACCTAGACAGGTAGAGATCTCCTACTTATGCTGACACCACTATCTGTATGTCTGCAGCATCACCAAAAAATTAACATTTTTTTAAAACCTGCCTGTTATTTCCTGCTCACCCAAGGGTAAAGCCTGCCCTTTCTCTACACCCTCAGAGGGCCCAACGGTAGTGGAATCCACGCTTGCAATTGACAACAGGTTTGAGGAAGAGTCACAGCTTCTAGGTGCCCAAGCCCTGGGAGGTTCACTGCACACCCCCACAGTCAGGTTTGGGGGGCAGCCCCAGGAATCTGTTGTCATGCAGGTTCACCTACCATTTTCCCAGCAGAGCAGTGCCCTCTGCAGCATCAAGGCTAACGCAGCTGCTTCGGAATAGCTTTGCTGCATGGAGGAGGGATTGGGACCGGGGGGGCAATCTGGCCGACAATGGGAAAATGCATCTTGTAAGAAACAAGTTAACAGATATGGATATGAACCACAGCAAGGGCCCGAGGGTTAACCAGGGCCAGCTTCTGTCCGCACTAAGGGCCAAGTGCTAGTTGACCTCACACTAGTTAACATATTTTCTAGCACAATTCATTTTCCAGGCCAAGAAAAGCTACATATGTGAATTCATTTGTCCCCAGCCTTTGCCATGCCATCTACTCCAGCGTGGCTTGGTGGCAGTGGGTGATTCGGCCTACCATGTATTAGAATAATCATTCATGCTAATCAATACTCACCAGTCACATTTATTATAGTAGTGCCTAAGGACCAGCGCTGTTCAAACACATAGTCCCTGCCCCGATGAGCTTACAATCTGAATGGACCAGCTAGACACCAGGCAGGGGAAGGGGTAGAGCAACACCAGCAGGGTGAACAACAAATGGCACGTTAGTTCCATGATTTTTTTTTTTTTAAATCAAAATTGCAAAGAGACTGGAAAAAAAGCCCGTGGCACCGAATTCATATGATTGTTCAGAGCCCTGTCCACCCACTTAATGTGCAGCTGAAGTAGGCTACCCCTGCGCCCAAACTGTGTGACAGTGTCCCTTTCATTAAAAAGGGAGCACCACCTTAGCCACCTTTTCTCAGCAAAGGCTACACACGTTTGGGGCGTGTTTATTATGGGGTGGCACAGGTGTTGGTCCCAAGATCACCTGTGCCAAGTTTCTGGCAGCAACAGCCTTCAGAGAGCAAATTAAATCAGCCTTCAGAGACTGAATCCAGCCTTCCCAGAGTCATTAGCCATGCCCTGAGGGGAACACAGGCTATTTTCAGACATGATGACTTAAGACCAGGTCACCAGCAGGTTAAATTAAACTATGCAGCATTATCTTCCTCCCCTCCCATTGAGAAATTAAATACTCCTGCCTGATGGGCACTAGCCAACCCTGAGTACTCACAACAGGGTGCTTGAAAGGAAAACGGAGGAGGCAGCTGAGCTTGGAAAGGTAAATACCATCTGCCCTCTCTTCCCTTTCTGCCGCAGTTCTTTGAACAAGGCCATATCTGCAGTGAATTATGGGAGAGCTCTCCCCTTTTCTTGCTTTGTAATATATTCCCGAGTAATCGTATCACTCTACTCTTTGTTGCATCCCTCAACCTTTCATCTGTCATTGTCTACTCGGGCCCTGATCCTGCAAACTTGATGTACTCAGGTGATGCTGCATTTGAGAGGCTTGTTTTCACCGAAGAGTCAACTTGGGCATTGCTCCTACTCCACTCCCATCCGCACACAAAATCCTCTCCCTCATATGTGGTGGGGCTTTACACCCAGGCCAGCTGGCCCACGCTGGGGCGCAGGCTAGAGTCCAAGTGCTGCTTACACTTGGGCTGGAAACCCATCCACTTTGCAGTGCGGACACAGGCTACACCAGTGGTTCTCCACCAGCAGTACATGGACCCCGGGGGTCCATCAACTCATCTAGATACTTGCCTAGTTTTACAACAAGCTACAAAAAAAGCACTAGCTAAGTCAGTACAAACTAAATTTCATACAGACAATGACTTGCTTGTACTGCTCTATATACTATACACTGAAATGTAAGTACAATATTGATATTCCAACTGATGTATTTTATTATATGGTAAAAAATGAGAAAGTGAGCAATTTTTCAGTAATGGTGGGCTGTGACACTTTTTGTATTTTTAGGTCTGATTTTGTAAGCAAGTAGTTTTTAAATGAGGTGAAAATTGGAGGTATGCAAGACAAATCAGACTCCTGAAAAGGGGTACAGTAGTCTGGAAAGGTTGAGAGCCACTGGGCTACGCCACTCAAGTGATGATCTTCAGTTCCTTCCCACAATTTCCCGCCGTCCCATCACCAGAAGAACAGACAAGTTCTCCCACAATTCATCGAGAAAGAATCGGAGAATGGCTCAGCTTACTGCAGAGATAGGAACCATGGGATATTCCTCCATGGGACACACCTGAGCGTGTACAGCACCAGTGTAGACGCAGCTGAGTGGGAGCAAACAGAGCTTTGCAATGTGGTTGTTCAGACCCGGGCTAGGCCAGCCCGAGCTCCAATCAGCAGAGTTGCCTCTGCACTGAGGACACACCCACAGAGGTGCAGGGTCCAACAATTCCTTTGACCTAAGCTCTTAGGGGAAAGGACTGTGTCTTCAGACCCATCTGCGAGTCACCTAGCTCACCGGCTCGGAGTATATAGATAGTATCTAAACCCACAACAGTGAAAATAGCCAGCATGGCCCAGGATGGGAGATACTTTTCTGCATCTTCTCCATTGAGGTTTCCTGTCCTCCTGTGGGCAAGGAACTTTCACTATGCAAACTAGCCTGCTTACTGGGGCTGCAACAAAACATACCAACAACAGCTGGCACCAGAAGGTGCCATCCCCTCCTCCCCCAGCAGGTTTTAGGTCTCCGTTATTGTACATAGCCAAAACAACAAACACCCAACCCCAATCATTAAAATTAGGTTAGAAGGTGGCAGCTGGATCTGGATTTGTTTTGACTCCAAGGATCATGCCAAAAGAGCAACAAAAAAGGAGAAGCCAGACAGAGCTGGCACGAGCAGCTATGAGTCAAAGTTACAGTAGACGTGGCTTTCTCAACTGCTTATTTTTAAACCTGGTGTCTAGGCTTTCAGAGGAATAGTATCTAGCTCTGATATTGGGCTTTTCAACGGCAGATCTCAGAGCGTTTTACAAGGGAAAATCAGCATAATTTTACATTTGGGGAAACTGAGGCACGGGGAAAGAAAGACCTTAAAAACCTCTCCTTCCTTAGAGGTTTTTACGGTCAGGCTTGACAAAGCCTTGGCTGGGATGATTTAGTTGGGGATTGGTCCTGCTTTGAGCAGGGGGTTGGACTAGATGACTGAGGTCCTGAGGTCCCTTCCAACCCTGATATTCTATTATTCTATGGAAGAGACTTGGCCAAGGTCATCCAGCCAGTCAGGGCAGAGATGGGAACAGAACCCAAATGTCTCCTGAGTCCTGGTCCCCCAATATCCAAGATTCCCCGATTATCAGAAATCCCCTTCCTAATGAGCTGCCAATTTGACTCCTTAGCATATTTGCTGTTAACTGCGATTCTCAGGCACTTTAAATGGGGCGGTGGGGTGGGGAGTCTTATATTTAAGTTGGGTTTCAGAGTAGCAGCCGTGTTAGTCTGTATCCGCAAAAAGAACAGGAGTACTTGTGGCACCTTAGAGACTAACAAATTTATTTGAGGATAAGCTTTCGTGAGCTACAGATTTAAGTTGTGAAACTTTCACTTTCCTTATGGCAGAGAAGACACAGGATGTGGCTGTCAGGAACCTCTGCAAAGACTTGGGAGTCAGTGGGGCTACTCACAGTGCATAAAGTCAAGCATGTGCATCAGTCTTTGCAGGATCAGGGCCCCAAAGCCCATTGAAATCAATGGGTGTCTTTGGATCTGGCCCACAAAGGAGGCCCCCCACCACCCACCCATTGAGGGCCCCAGACCATAGACAGACCCCAGTGGCACACACCTCAGAACTCAGAGAGATAGCAAAACTGAACAAGAGGACTGCAGAAGAGAAGACCTCTGCAAAGTTTCTCATAGGTCAGGGGCAGGCAAACTTTTTGGCCTGAGGGCCACATCAGGTTTCGGAAATTGTATGGAGGGCCAGTTAGGGGAGGCTGTGCTCCCACCTCCTATCCACCCCCCCTTGCTTCTCGCGCCCTGAGGCCCCCCCTGGGACTCTTGCCCCATCCAACTCCCCCCGCCCGTTCCCTGACGGCCCCCCCAGGACCCCTGCCCCATCCACACACACCCTGCTCCCTGTCCCCGGAACCCCTGCCCCTGACTGCCCCATCCAACCCCCACTCCTTCCTGACTGCCCCCCCGGGACCCCTGCCCCCATTCAAACCCACCCCCCCGTTCCCCGCCCTCTGACCGCCCCGACCCCATCCACGCCCCCGCCCCCTGACCACCACCCCGAACTCCCCTGCCCACTATCCAACCCCCCCTGCTCCCTTACCGCACAGCACAGAGCACTGGTGGCTGGGGGCGCTACAGCTGCGCTGCCCAGAGCGTTGTGCCGGTGTAGCGTAGTAAATTGCTCCCCGTCACTGCTACCCGTAGCACATTCCTACGCGGAGCAGTTTAATACACTACGCCGGCAGCATGGGAACAGCGGGGGAGGGGCCGGGGGCTAGCCTCCCGGGCCAGGAGCTCAGGGGCCGGGAAGGAGGGTCCCGCGGGCCGGATGTGGCCCGGAGGCCGTAGTTTGCCCACCTCTGTCGTAGGTGGAAGCTGCTCCAACCTTCTTAAGAGCTTTTAAATTCATTTGGACTTCTGCAAGCCATTTCTCTCCTGTAGTAATGACACCGAATGCTCAAACCATAGACTAATGACTCAGGGAAAGCCTAGTTCTGAAACCAAACACACCAGGCTGAAGCATTCCATCAGAGGGAGAAGGATGGCCAAGTGGTTAAGGTCCTAAGCTGGAGTCAGGAGATCCAGGTCCCATTCCCCCTACATGACCACAGACTTCCCACAGGAGCTGGAGCAAGCCACACCATGCCTCAGTTTCCCACCTGTAATTAGGAACAGGAGTACCTCCCTACATCACACTAACGGCCGTGAGGCACTCAGACACTGTGGTAATAAAGGGCTTGTGAGTAGTTTTAATACCAGCCTACCCAAAAAAGCTGGAACCACAGTTTTGTGTAGCAAGAGGGGGTGGGAGAATATTAATGGCTATATGCACTGGGGCAGCACAGCCCGTCCCCTACTGAGCTGGGCTGACTAAACTCCCCTCTAGACGATGGCACAACATGGACTCGTTGGAGCCAAGTGTCTGAATTGCTTTTTCCCCCCATAAACTAGCCTAACTCCAGTGTCACTTAAAGTGGGACACAGTTACACGGACTATCACTACCCCATCAAGAGCATCCAGATGAGGAGTTTGTACTGGTTTAAAGAGCTAGATTTCTAAATTGATTTAAACTGGTTGTCTACACTAGGCAAGGCCAAGATTCCACCATCTCCCAGCTCTGTACTGTCCCCTTCGAAACATCTGAATAAGGCAAAATACCACATGCCTTCATAATTTCATTGGGACTGCTCACACGAGTAAGGCGTGTGGTATTTGGCCACTAGCTCATGCACAATTGTCCTTCTTCATGCTTTTCTATCTCCTCTCATCTTGGCTTCCCTCACTTCCTCCTTTACAGTCTTCCTAAACTCCAACACTTAAAAATCACTGAATCCAGAGAGAAGAGAAGCCACTCAGTGTTCATTCTCCTGCCGATGTTCCCTACATTGCTTTGTCCTCTTCATATAGGACATCTGCAACTGAAGTGGCTTCCACCACTTCTCCTGTGAGATTAGCCAACAGCCTATGGACTTGTCTACATTAGGGATTTCTGGGGCCAATACAGGATACAAACTCCAGTGTAAATGCTCTATACAGGTGTAAAGCAGGGCCTGATGTGTTTTACCCTGGTCCTGAAATATACAGAGATCTATACCGGGGACTGATACTGTCCCTAATTTAGGCAAACCAGAATAGACTGTGACACCTTTAAGATATCTTCCCTGGTATTTAGCCACAATAATTCTCCTCTTAATCTCAACCCACTTATTCTTTGAACCATTCTGAACATTCCTCTGTCCTTGGGCACTTACCCCTCTAAATACTAAAGTTGCAATCCCAACAGATGGTTTTTTTTCAGCTAAACTATTCAGATTTTAGTCCTCTAATCTTTCCTCCTTAGTCAAGCTGCCCATCCCATTTGTTCTTTTTTGTTGCAGGGATGGAGGTACACAGAAAGTCACATGCAATTCTCGATGCTGTCTCACCAGGATGGTTTCAAGAGCCACTACCTACCTCTCTGGTCTGTGTTGGAGGCCTCTCTATTTACAGTTCACTAGCATCCCATTTCTCTTGTGGCACTACGCCTTTGTGTGTCTCTTGCTCCCACTGATTCTGTGTTTTGGATTGTTCTCTCCCTCCTCAGATTGAGTACCATGAGTTTTTCAACAGGTTGAATCTCAGCATATTATCTTCTGCCCATGGGCCATAACACGCCATCCATTTGTAAACAGAAAGCCCTATTAACAACAATGGCATGACCAGACCCCACAATTCTAGCCCTTTTCATTCCCGCCCCAACCCCGTCTTCCGTGGGGTTCACAACACTTTCCAGTGAGTGCCATCAGCTCTCCCTGTCCTCTCACACTCCACCACCCCATCCTTCCTTGTCTCGTCACTCTGGGCAGCAGAGCCTTTCCTCCTGCTACCAGCATCATCTGCATTTCCACCCCTGCTTCTCTTTACACCTTGTTTCTACCACCTGCCCTGGAATTCCAAACCATCCTTTTAATGAATTAAACACACTACACGCTCCATCTCCATCTGTGCTCATGCTCAACCATTCTGCTTGAAACTTCACCCCATATCAAGGATGCCCAGTAGTTGCCCCCCTAAAAAGTAGCCCTTTGCTAACATCTCCCTGCCGTTAGAAAGATGGCATAACTGGAAACAGCCATGTTTTTACTACTGGCAAAAAAAAAAATCAAAACAAGTGCTTTCTAGTCGCTGATCAAAGGAGATAAAAGTATAAGCAAATATTATGGTTGTGTGCATTAAATACATATTCAAATTAAAACACAGCCCTTGGGCTCTTGACAAATTGCCAGCACAGCCCCTGACGTTGCAAAGTTCAGCCACCCAGCTACAGATGCTACTTGTATGGTGTATTGTAATCTATGGCTGTCACTTACACTTGTACCTATAGGCAAGAAATATTTGTCTAAATGATACAAGAGGTGGTTTTATTATTCTCAGAACTATATTGAACCTGGCTAGGAAAAGACAGAGAGCTTTCTTGTGCCAGACAAGATGGAGGCCGCTCAGTTATGTGGAGAGATTTAGAGAAGAAAATAAGGTAAAACAAACTTTAACAATGGTGGGGGGAGCATACAACGCTTGTACCAACACGAATGTCATCGTGAGGAGGAGATGCGGAAGATCTGGCCAAAAAAAGTTACAGAGAGGGCTCATCTGATGAAAGTAGGAATTTCCGATCCCACACAAACCCAGAGGACACATTAAAAGAAGCAGAAGAATCGCTGCTTTGTGCTGCTAATCTCATTCTGGAGAAGGCTCTGCTGTAGCAGTGGGATAGTGAAGGGAAACCCCTGAGTGTAACACAGGACTGAAATGACGTGTAGTGTGTATAGCTACTGGAGCATAAAAAGGAGAAAAAAGTGGAAACTGGGGCGGGGGGGGAGGGGGAGGTAGGGGAGAGAAAACACACACACAATGTTTATGCACTTGAATATAACAGTACTTGATTTGTCCTAATATTGTCCATATGATGTATATTGACATAACAGATCTGGATATGAAACAGAGAATTACATAATGGTCACACACACAGTACATGGAGCCATGTGTTATTGCTTTCTAGTTATTTCACACACACACACACACAATGTTCTTGCCCTGATGGGGACTTGCACCAAGGATATATCTTCATCACACACACACACAAAAAAAGGGGGTGTTCTTAAAACAGGTTAGCTAATCCAATTTAGCTAATGCAGGTTAAAATAGCAGCAAAGACTTGGCAATTCAGTTAACTTAGATGAATTCAACTGCAGGCTCCCCTACAGACTTTAACCTGAATTAAAAGCGGAGTTGTCAGGTCTTCACTGCTGTTTTAACCTGACTGAGCTAGCTGGAGTTAAGAACACTCTTTTTTGAAGCAACGATATATGCAAAGCCAAGTTAACCTCACCTGCCAAGCATGTCCATCATTTAAATGATTTTCATAATTAAAATCAATTAGAACCAAATATATTAAAAGTGCATTCAAAACCATGGGGAATTAAGCTTAAAGACCAACGATAAGAGGCTGAACAGAACATAGTGGGAGGAGAAAAGCAGTAGTACACAGGAGGCAAGATTCAATATATAACCGTCAAGAATAAAAATAATCTAACATTTAATAACATACCAGGACAAAAAAAGATGGCTAGATATATGGAACTGTGACCATTTTTGAAGTTATCAGGAATACAGATCTAGAAAGGAGGTCCAAATCTCCTTAAAATTCTCCCTCACTCATTTCTCTAAAGCCACCATATCTCTTCCAGACTTGCCACATCACTCATTTCATTGTACTAGTCCCACAATCTTCAGCTGGTTTGTCAATTTCCAATTCCCTTAAAATGATTCTTTTGGCCACTACTGATGCTTGTAATAAAAATTGTTCCCAAGGTCACCTCCATCTTTTATCAACATTTCAACTCTTGCCATATTAAAACATTAACATTCTTTAGGTCCCCAGCAATGTCCGTTTATAATCATCCTTCACCTGCTGATCTTTTCTCAATGTGCCCCTGATTTAGAGTGATACCAAAATGATCACCTTTTGTTTCCCATAATCATCATCTAAAACAGCTGGAAAGGAAAACAGAAGCATACTGCATACGCAATAGCTGATCATTTGTGACACTAAGGAAAGAGAGCCAAACTTTCACTGCTACACCACTCCTGGAAGCTTGTCTAAATTAGGAATTTTTTCCACCACTCTTACTCCCCCAATGCACTTGTGATGTACTAGTGTAAAAAAGGGAGCTTGTACTGGTGAAAAATCTGGAGACTGGAGAAAAATCACAAGAAGTCTTGATCCTACAATTGCTAGGTGCAGAAAATCTCATTCTCACACAGATCCAGCCACAGCACCAGAGGGCTAGAGTTTATAAACGTGCAGTTCTGATACATTTAAAAAGAAATATAAAATGTTGTATGGAAATACACACAACAAAAGTCTCTCCTAATTCTGCCTCAACAACGGGAAAAAGATAAAATGGTGAGGATGAGAATTATGGGCTGTATGATCTTAGGGAGATCTCTGCAAATTTTGCTGCACTGAGCAGTATTCCTGCAATTCTAGACTTGCTGGAATTTCTTTAAAGGGCCCCCCAGCCCTATTGGTAAGATGCAGTGATCACTATGCAAACAGAGGACAGGCTGCTCTGCCAACCCACCTCTTCAAAAAACTGTTTTCAGACAAAGCATAGCAGAAAAGATTCTCTCTCTCTCTCTCTCTGCTCCTCTCTCATTCATCTCAGATTTTAAAGTTCACACCTCACTAATTGGGACCCCTTAAATGTTACCATCATTAAGTGCAGACATTTGCCCCACACGCTCCCTGCATCCTACCCTCTTTTATTAAAAAGATACATGCAAAAACAGAGTTAAAGTTTTACAATTAAAATAAAAGCAAAAATGCAAGGGTTCTTACAGTAATATTAACTCAGCAAGCTCACACATCCCTTATATTTTAGGGTATACATTGTATGACAGTGCTAGGTTAAGCCATGCATTTAAACCAGACACTGGTACAACCAATACATGGTTTGGATCGTGTATGTTAGATTGAGCTAGCTAACACCTCCTAAAACTGGACAAAACACTGCAAATTGTACTTAAGCAAATGCTAAACTTGTCCAGTTACAGCTTTGGAGAGTGGAGCACCCAGGCTGTAACTGGACAAGTTTAGCATTTGCTTACGTACAACTTGCCTTGACTAGAGCTAGGTGTTAGATCACGTTAGCTAGCTAATTAATTCTACCATCACACCTTTAAATCCTAGTTCAGACAAAGCCAGAAAGTGCAACATGCTGTGTTAACATTGTTGCAGGAACCTTAAATTAATTTCCTTAAATAACCACTATTATAATATAATTATAAACCAACAAGAACGTTGCTGCAGTCTTTAGGAAGGAAATGAAATTTAGAATTTCCCTTTTGCAAACAACCTCTCTGCTTACCAACGTTGCTATATTAGAAAAGCTAAATAACAAGCAAGCTTCATCCCCATCTTCCCTCCAACAAGGTCCATTCTCCAACGTCTGAAGTGTTGGAAAGGAATCGGTTTGTTGTGAACTAGAGCAATGAGGGCTAGTCTATAGTAGTTTTCCTCCCTTCCTCCGCTAGAATTTCCTAGTAGGTGTTCAACTCCAGTGGTAGTTGCAATGATGGACGCTCTAATGTCAACACGGACCAGGTGGTCACCAGCAATGCCTGGACTTGCTGTGAACAGGTTTAAATGACACAGTGACATACATAAAAAGAAAAGGAGTACTTGTGGCACCTGGTGCCCTTTCTATGCAGATTGTCTAGAACAGGTCAATTTGCCCCGGTATAACTACCCGTATGTAGTTTAAAAAGCAAGACTGTTGCACCTACAGGAGGGGTCCACACTAGCTTTCTGTACTGGTGTTTGTTACACCAGTTCAAGTCTCTCTCGTGTAGACATGGCTTCACAATGACTGTCACTAGGGTCACTGCACCGGAAGAAGTGCTGCACCCATGGGACAGTTCCAAAAATGAAGACTAGTGCAGGAACAGAGAAGCCAGTTCTTCTCATAACATTCTCTGCCCTCGCAAGCTTTGAAGTGATCTCAATTTAAGTTGGTGGAAAAATGGGTAGTGGAGGGAAGGAGGGTCAGGGAATCTCAATCCATTCCCGTCCTTCTTACACCGTAATTTACCAATGTGTGCTCTAAATATTTCTAAAAAAACCTATGAGGGGACCAAAGTAACACCTGGCCTAACTACCATATTCACAACTTCCCCTTGGGGTGAATAGACACAGAACGGTCATTGTTCCTCTATCAACCTTCAGCTATTTGTTGTCAACAAGTTGGAAACCCAGACAGTGTGTGTGTGTGTTTGGGGGGGAGGGGGGTGTTCCTACCCTAGACTTCATTGCCAAGGATTTTCCACTTCTGCTGCTACTGCAGCAGATCTAGCAGTAAAAGCGTGAACGCAGACAGGGCTGCACGTGACTGGTTCAAGCATGAGCCCCGTTCAGAGCCAGTCTAGATCATGGGGGTCCGGAGCCCTGTTTGCAAAAGTGCCTCTCTCCACCACTGCTATTGGGGGGACAGCGCTGGTGGTAAGTTTATGTCAAAAATGCCTAATTTAGACAAGGGAGGGTCATGAGAGGGAGAAATACCACCTCTGGCAGGTCTCTAGTCAGCTAACATTCCTCCTTGTTTTATATTACAAGCCAGCACTCCACAGCACCAGACCCACCACCCTACCCAGAGGGGAAGTGTGATTTCAGGGACCATTAAACACAATGAAATTTTCCCCATTGAACACAATGAAATTTTCCCAGAATGTATCATAATTACAAAAATACCTGTGCTGAACCACTAAGCTGATCAGTTGAATTTACAGCACTGGATAACTTTAGAGTCCACATCCCAATTCCAGCTTGCGGCAGGCTGGTGTAGAGGTTACAGGTTATTATTTCTTACCATTTGTCTAGCACTAAACTGTGTGATAGGCAATTTACAGGCAGAAAAGACGGCAGGCCAGGTCTGTATTAAGAGCATTTGGCCAGTGTGGCTATACCAGATGCTACGCCAGCAAAGCACTCATGTGGATGCAGCTTATGTCAGCAAAACTGCACTTTTGCCAGTATAACTGCAGTTACGTGGGGCTTTTGCTGGCACCACTATGTCATATGAGAGGTGTTTATAATTTTTGCCAGCATAGCTACATTGGTTAGGAGTGCGGGTAAAAAAACAAATTTTATGCAGGCCCAAGTCTCATACTCAGTAAATACGTGCAACAGACTTTCTTGCCTATCACTGCAATGGTGTACATAGGAACAGTTTCCGATCCATTTTAAAACTCTCACACTTCCTATATCTGGACACAGATACTTAACGTGGAAATATAAAAGCATCTCTTCCCTCAATGGGGGCCCTTTTTCTTTGGCTGGCGAGCTTGCAAGTTTTATTTATTACTTATCTTGCCATTAAGATTTAAGTCCCTTCTTGTGGATTAAGGAAGCCTTAGTGGAACACTCTGGAAAATCAAGTTTCTCAGACCAGAATGTAACAATACCTACAAAGAGCACTCACCAGATTATATACACACACCCCACCCAGAAATATAATATCCTAACACCGGGGAAAAGCAGTGGCAGTTTTTGTTTTGTTTTTCAGGGAGTTTGGTACATTTTGATATAGTCAGGTCCTGGGCAAGTTTCTCTCACGCATCTCTACTACTTGACATCAATATGATCCTGCATCAGCCCATGCTGTTCAGTCTCAGGCTTTTGCTATGCCGAGATTGCCAATGGTAACACACTAACTCTGGGTTTTGTGCTGGAAATAAAAGTGCTTTGTGGATTAAGCCGAGACCACTAAACTCATTTCACTTGTGACCTAAGGCAAAAACCAATAACCCACCAGATTTTGAACCAGGTCTCCAGAGATGAAAGGCTAGTGTATTAATGGACTCTGCAATCTGGCATCATTGATTACAATCACCTTCTCTTTTATTTAAAGTACACCTCCTCTTCTTGCCGAACTCCTTTGCTCCTGTGGATGAGATGCCATTGCATAATGTCACCTTCCTAACTCTTTTCATGGACATTTAGCAGGACCCTTAGGAAGGTGCCATGCTACCTCCTAGCTGGCACGTACATCCTGTCCTCTGCCACCCAAAAGCGACATGAACGACCTGCCTATCTCCAACAAGCCAAGAATCAAAGAAATGTAGAACCACTAGGAATAACTGCATTTAGCCAGACCTAGGTCTGAGCTGGCAGAGAAGCCAGTTCTACCTTCTCACTGCCCCTAGTAAGTATCCCCTTCCCCATAACTGCAACAACCCACACTGTACTGCGTCAGACAAAAGACTTCTGTCCCCATCCCCCCCCCAAAAATCTTCAATGGATCAGGATTATTGGCAAGTTCACATGAAAAATACATACATAAGAGAAGAGACAACTGCCTGCAAGTCTCTCAGCTGAGCCAGAGCGCAGGGTCCTTTAGCTCGGGGTTTTCTAACTCAGAAAGGCTACACAGCAAAGAATTTTGAAGTCAATAGGCTAAAAGAACTAGATCCAGAAGCATAGTAAATCACACTATTTTTAAAGGGATGAATTTAGTTTAAGATGACTTGGGGAGGGATTCAGCCGTCACTTTCTTTAGTCCTGTTTATTCATTGACTGATTTCAAGATGCTCTGTTCAAATGCTACCCCTCCCTCATTCAACAACTTAAAATGACCGGGGGGGCGGGGTGGTTGAAGCTCTAAATAGCAGGAAGCAATCATCATTTAAAATGAAATTGTTAAAGCCATAAAAAATCCCTGTCTACCAACTGCCACAGTATAATGGAAGTTTAAACTGTTAATTGTACATATCTTTTTAATGCAATTTAGCCTGTCTGGGAATTACCACTCCCTACTGTAGCCAACCTGGGTGAGAGAGCTTTGTTAATAGTAATACAGGGTAGAGAGTTTATGAGGGAATGCAGGGAATGAATTGTGGAAGGCTGATGGGGGAATTATCTCGGAAGTGGCTTAGATGTAAAATCCAAACTTGTGGAAAAGAGAAGATTAAATTCCTTTAAAGAAGGACCAGATCTCCCCACTGGCTTACCAGCCCGGGGGGAGTTCTACCTGAACCCCCTTTCAAAGGACAGTGTTTGCACCTCAAAGCCACAAGAGTGATAGAAGCTTCTGGGATCAGCCAGAGGAAACAGGGGGTAAACATAAAGCAATTATTTCATGAGATAGCCCAAGCAAGCAAGCGAGGGAGGGGCAAAGCTTCTATTAATACAAATTGGAAAGGTAATTGTAATCATTCTCCCCAGCAAACAATTACAGGTTTGTACGTCTTTTAAAAATAAAGGAAACTAAAACCCTGATACTAGGCTCCACCTGTTTGTCTAGGCAGGGAGATCAATTTTAGAGAGATTACATTTTGCCTTAGCAGGAGGTGGTGGAAAATGAGGTGTTTGCCCATGTGCTTCGTTTTATTGCTCTTCATTTTACACCTCTTGTTTTAGCACCTGGAAAATTGGCACTGCCACCCATTCTAAAACCAATAAATCTTTCCCTCGATTCGGGCTGCTTCCTTCTTTGCAGATGTTGGCAATCAGGTTTGTAAATTTCAAAGTCATCCATTCCATGCGCTGTAGAGAAAGGCAGGTTTATTATTGCAAAACTTGTCCCCTACCAATGCCTAATGTAACCTCAGAGTCACCTTTCCACACCCAGAAAAAAAGAAATGTAACTGAAGAAATATTTGAGCGCTGGACTGCAAGCAACCTCCTTTCAGGCCACAAACACGGGCTACACAACACGAAGTAGCTGAAAAAGCAACATATTTTTAAATGTGCAATGAAAGAAAAATAAACAGTTGGCTGGCACATGTGCAGACCGATTCCCAGCTATATTGACTTATAAGAATTTCAACCAAAAAAAAAAAAAGCTATCTAAAAAAGGCAGGCACTTGAGATTAGGTTTTATGTATTAATAAGAAATAGCCCCAAAGCACTTTAGAAATTGCATCCATCCGGCTGGTAAAGGATTGATTCTTTAAAAGAGCGTAACCCGTAAAACCCCCCCTCTACACAACACCGTTCTATCTACAGTTTTAAAAATAAAAACACTTCCAGCTACTCAGCTTTTTAACGGAGTCACACACACAACCACAAAAATGCATCCTCAGTTAATGTGCAAAAGTTGGACATTCTGTAAGCCCCAGGGATTCATAATGCGATGTGTGTGTGTGTTATTTCTGACTGCCTCCCCTTCCCCCACTCCCCTCCCCTATGTGGACCCCTCTCACTCCAAGGGGTAAGGGGAGGTCTGGGAGCAGGGAATTTCTGAGAACACTAAAACTTTTCATCTGCCTTGAATCACTCCCAAAGCAACTGACTACCGCTGTAGCTCAAAACCCGGACAATAAATTACTGGGAGAGAGGGAAAGAGAGGAAGGCTCGATCGGACATTCTTAGCTTGCATTCCTTGTACATTCCCCCCATGCAATCAAAGAAATAAGGCTGCTCAAAAATTAAACCATGTTGGCTTCATGTGGTATATTGGGGGTATTTATCGTCGATGCATTAAAAAAAAGCAAGCCGCCACACCGCTCGGACCGCTTTCTCTTCTCCCCCCTTTGCAGTTTCCTGGATTTTTAAAATCCAGCTGGTGTCTATTAAACAATTTACTTTTTAGGTTGTTGAACCCTCCCTCCCCCCCAAAAAAATCCTGCCATACTTAACGAACTTCCCAGGACGCCATGCAGACGCTGGGGAATGAAAGCAGAGGGGAGCCCTCAAACCCTAACACAAACAGACTTTAGCAAAACAAAGCGTGTTGCAGCTATGTAACTGCCCTGCTTAGAAACTGGGGGTGGAAACTCGCCCTGTCTCCCACCCCTCCGTTAGCACCTCTTGCCATTCCGCTGAAAAGCACGAACAAGATTCTCTCCCTCACTGAAATTATCATGTGCAAAACAGGAAAACCAACCAGAGAGCGATCTCGCCTTGCAATTAAGATTCAGACTTTTTTTTTTCTTCTTAATACTGTTCCCGGCAAGATATTTACATTGTTACATCTTGGGGCGGGAAGGGGGTGGTGGTATTTAGACTAGAAACCAGGTAATCCTAGTCCGGATTTGTGTTTAAACCAAAGGAAGAAGCGAGATTTCTCCTTTGTCCCAGTTTTATATAAAAATAGTTTTGGGGGGAAAGTGTAATCGAGCAAGTAAAATAAAATAAAAGGGGGGGGGGGGAGGAAGCCGGAATCGAGGAAGGTGGGAGAAATCTTGGGGGCTTGTTTCAAGCAAAAAACCACGAGACAAGTTTCAAAGATAGCAATACAAAATTGTAATCAGCGGGAGAGCATTTTAGAAGGGCATGGGACGCGTTTCAGGTCCGTTTCTTCGAGGGGAGAGAAAGTAAAAAGCCCCCCAGACACTGAAATGCCTCCCTAGACTTCACACCCCACGCGCCAACCTTCCTCCTCCTCGGGGAAAAGGAAACATTTTGGGAAGAGGAAAAAAATGAGATTGGATGTATTTCGTCCCGCGCCAGGGTGAGCTAGAGCCCCCGAGCCGGGACCCACCCTTCCCGGGGCTCTGCAAGGAGCTGGGGGCTTGTCCTTTCCAGCTCAGCCTCAGAGATTTAAATCACACACACCGCCAGCGGGGCCGCAAAGCGCCTTACCCGGGTGGGAATGGATGTTGATGCCCGATGCGAGGTATTTTCCAGGTGCCAGAGGGGCCGGGAGCCCCGCAGCCATGTGGCCAGCGGATGGAGCGATGCGCCCGGCTGCGCTGGCGGGTCCGACTCGGTGACTCTCCATGGCCAGCCCGGACAGCAGAGGAGGGGGAAAAGATCGGGGAAGCCCAAAATCTCTGCCATCCATCATCCACTCGCGGACTCCGAGTTGACTTTATCTCTCCCCCCCCTCCCCCCCCCGTTCAGATGTTTTTTAAAACTAAGGTGTGAAAGCGTCCCATGGCGCGGTGGGGTGCTGGGGTCCTGGCGAGGCGAGCGCCCTGCAGGGGAGAGACAGACACAAACACGGCGGCGGGGGGTTACCGTCCCTCCGGTGAATTCACCCTCACATCCAAACCTCACACACGCGATTAGTCAATTTGTTTGCAAACGGAGGCTAAATGATTTATACAGCAAGTCACCCAAAAGTTGAGCTGATTCCCCCCCCCCCCCTCCAAACAACCGATATAAATCATTTAAAAAAATATCCTCGCCTTGAAGGGGGGAAAGGAGCGGGCTTGACAGAGAGAAAACCACAACGTTGCTTGGGAGACGTTGCTTGGGAGAATCCGGTATTTTTGTTGCAATAGCAGCAGAGAGAGAATTCGGTTTAATTAAAAGAACCTTCCGCTCTGCCCCCCGCCCCACCAAAACCAAGGGGGAGTTCAGCAAGCCCTGCTAGATCGGGTTAAAATAATTTTTGACAAATAATAAAAGCCTCACTCAGGCATTCCGGACGCTCCTGCCCCACGAATCTGGTTGAAACCAGCCACCGCAGTATATATTCTTCTCCACAATCACCAACTTTAGGTTACAAAACCGCGAAACCTCCCCTTCCCATAGATTAAAATGTCCCACTACACATTTACCCATTATCTTATCCTGAAAGTATTTAATATTTAACTTTTTAGCCCTTGAGGACTCCACTAGGTACACGCAGTTGGGGAGTTTTAAACGATAATTATTGTTGTTGTTGTTTTATTATTCTTAGGCTTTTAAATCGGTGTTCCTTAATCCACTTAAAATAGCTTTTGTGTGAAAGTGGATTTATTACTGAACACACGATTTAAAAAAAAACAACCCAACAACAAGGATACAATTGTAATTCTGAGATTACCATGAGATGGGACTGCATCTTGTCACGGTTTTATAAGAAACAGTATTATCCTCAGTTTCATTTTCAGTTACTAATTTACTAGGGAATATTCTTACATATTTTCTAAACCGCGGCTTGTTTGCCAATGAAATTAGTTGGGGGGGGGAGCATAATTCGAGAACCCTCTTATGCTTCGTAAATACTCATCACCATTCAGTTAAAATGTTAAGATATCTAGAATTTACTGAAAGAAAAGGGGCGGTAGAGGGAAGCAGGATATTTTAAATCTGTTTCCCCCCCCCTCAAATATTTATTTTCAATACCATGCAATCATTCCCATATATACGTTTTAAAGGGTACTCAAGCTGTCTAGTGAGCATTGGTTTCCAGATCAAGTGAAGAATTCTTATGTATTCCATGTTTTCTCTCCAGGGCAAATACTCAGAATTATCTGAAATAAATTGAAATTATTTCCACCCATGTCTAACCTACACATAGTTTAAAAAGAGGGAATGCACTGTCCAGAAAGCCAAAGTCGCTCAAAAGCCATTTAACATGAGTTTTCTTACCAGCTTTGTTTCTTATTTTAGCCTGGTTTTAGTTACATGTATTCCACCAGCTTTATTAAGCAGTGGCTCTTCCCCTCCTCTGGTTACCAGATGAAACATTTACTTTAAAAAAAAAACCCAACATAATTCTGGACATCCTTAGCTACATGCTTTCCATTTTAAGCAGGGGGTGTTGCTGCGTTGTTTTTTTTAAAAAGCCCTCCTCTTATTCGTATATTTTACAGTGGAATGAAATAACATTATGACAAAATGGACAAGTTTAGCTGACCCTTTTGATTCTAGGCTTTTTTGATGGGAGGGAGTTAATTTATCTGCCTTCCTTCAATGTTCCAATTTCAAAACCTCCTTACTTTTCCTTCCTCTTAAACGCAGTTAAAATGGCTGCATTCCTGCTTTTAATTAAAAACAGCCCATAACCATAACATGTCTCTCTCTCTTACCTCCTTTCCAAGCCTGTATCAGCAAAGGAGAAGTTGGGGAGTCGCTTTGGAAACCTTATTTTTATTTTCGATTTTTTTTTTTTTTTTTTTGGTGTGTGTGTCGGGGGAGGGGGTGGAGAAAGGAGGGGGCTTTTAAGTAATGAAATTGGGGTGAAATCAAAGCCAACTACACTACGAGAAGGGTTTTGGAGGGTGACGGGGGAGCGGATCCTACAGCAAAGCTATTCGCCAAAAACGCAAACCAAACCTAGTTAACTTGCAGAAAAATAAATTCGGAGAATTCTACCTTTCCAGCCCCGAAGAATCCGCCTCTCTCCTCTATGCAACTCTCTTCTTTGGCATTCTTTAGCTCTTTGCCTTTGCTTTCCTCCCGTCTCAGAAATTAGATCCAAGCTAGAACAGTACTTTTTGCCCGTCTTGCCTTTTTTTGGTATAAAAATGTCCTTTTAGTCCATAAGTCGGTCTCACCCTCTCCTCCACCCTGAAAGAAAAAGGAGCACCGGCACCGATCTCTCTGCTTTCCTTTAAAATCCAGCTTTCCTGCTCCAGAGGTCTCTGCTTTTTAATAAAATCCAGGTAGCGCTGGTTTGGAGAATTCAGAATCTCCATATACAGCCCGCGATTGGAAAAGGTACATTACACAAACCCCCTTTCAAGTTCCTCTCTCTGGATCTTAAAAAAAAAAAAAAAAAAAAAAAAAACCCTCTTTAGCAATGAAACAAGCATTGTTCCTCCCGTCCCACCCCTCTCCAAGCTGGCCAGCCAAAAATTCATAGTAAGTCTCCCATTGGCTGCTCGCACTGCCACTCACCCTCATGTAAACACTTTGGCCCTCAGCCATTCCTATAAAACCAATTATGGACCAAGGACTCGACCGGTTTCTAGGCTCCCCTAACAGGGCTGAATGATCAAAACTGGTGGTGAGAATTTTTAGAGGCCGTTTCAAGGCTGCCCTCCCCTCCCCAGTCTGGGCTGACTGATCAAAATAGAAGGTGATTGTAGCCGCAGTTCGGGTCTGTTCATTTCGCTCTATTTAGTGAAAACGCAGCATTTAGCGAAAGTCCCCTTTTTTTCAGGGAACTGGGGGGGGGGGGGCGCGGGGGGGCGGTTCTGATTGAAAAATAAGCTTTCAGCACCCAGGGCAAATAATGCAAGGGGGGAGGGTTGTCCTCTTCTCCCCCCTTCTTTCTGCAGTTGCTAGCTGGGGCTTTACTGGGAAATATTTCCCAACTTTAAAAAAAAAAACCCTCCCCCATTTTATCATTTCCAACAGAGCTTTAATTGATTCCCAGAGAGCACGTTTGTCTTAACGGGACGGGGAGGAGAGGGGACAGAGCAGGAGTTTGTTCCAAGTACCAGTGGGCGTGCATGGGGTTGGGGAAGAACCTAAAGAATCCTTCACTAGACGGTAATGGAAGGCAGCTAATCTTTAATGTTTTCGAGAGGCCGGTGAGTGTGTGTATAACCTTTTCGACAGAGGTTCCTATAGAAACATAGGTGATAAGAGCCAGCTGCAGCCCGGCTGGTTTAAATAATCCCAGAATAAATGAACGTTAGAGGAGAGTAAATAGTCCCTTTATATAGCTCCTTTGAAAGCTAACAAACACCCCCTCCCCCCCCAAAAAAAAAATCCGAGCTGCAAAACACGATTAAAGAGCAATGGATGATCTGTGGTCAAAAATCCCAACTGACATTTCATTTCATTTGCATTTCACTGCTGGGCTCCTACGAGGACCCTTCTCCCTCCCCATTTTAATAAACATTCTTGGGCTCTGTTTTTTCCACCTCGTGTTAAATTTCAAAGACAACCTCCCCATGCGAAATCTGTTTAGGTGGGAGAAACCCGGTGCTGAGCAGAGAAGAGATCTGCTCGCTGCCCTAGCTGGAGGAGAAGGCGGGGGCAGACGAGAGAGAAACCAAACGACTCTGTATTTGATATTACAATGCCTCTTTCAGCATAATCCGTTTTCACCCTGCGTTGTTGGTCTGTTGTTGTTTTCCCCGCCTAGGAAGATGAACATGCCTTGATTTAGGGAGAGGGAGAGAGAGACACGGCTCCATGTAAACGGAGAACCTGTCTCAAAATTCAGCCGCCTTCCTCACGAAAACGCGTTTAAACTATTTTTAACAGCAAGCGAGTCATGCCTTCTTTTAACCTTCAGATGCGGTCTGGAAGGCTCTGATACAGGAATGGTTAACCAATGCTGCGCGTTAGCGAGAGACATTGTAAACAGCTTTGTTTTGTTACCCCGGGTTTGGATTAAGTGCTCTACGGTTTGGTTTTTATTTTGTTGGGGGTTTTTTGTTTGTTTGTTTTTTTAAAGCCTTAGATTTAACAGTTTGGGCGTTTAAATCAGTCGAACCACCTCTTCTCCCCCAATCAAGCAGTCCTGAAATTCGTCAAGAGGTTAGAAACTCTCCTTTCCCCCCTCAACTTGGGTATTTAAAGGGGGAGGGGAAATCGAATTTAATTCCAGTATAAATTAAAAACAAAAAACAAAAAAAAACCCCTCGAGTCCTGTAGGATAGTTTCAAGTTGCCCATAGTCAAACCGTAGCTAGCTGGTTTCTAGGCTGCCCTCTTTTGGAAGCAGAAGAGGAGGGAGAGAGCCGAGGAAAGGAAGGGGGGGGAACCCCCAAACCTAAAATAGTAATGAGCTGAGAGGAAAAAGCAATTCTGTGTGTTAAAGCAAAGAAGATCTCATCCAAATTTCACCCCGGCGCCTTCTGAAACCCCAGTGAAAGGACGGCAATTTCAGCAGGACTCATCAACAGTGGATTGATCCAAAATTAGCCAAAGGATCAACAAGAAGAAAGGGGGGGGGGGGGCGACGAGCAGAGAGAGAGAGGCTTGGTGGGAGGGGGAAGAGGAGGCTATTGCAAAGAAAATGAATGCAAGTCCGTGGCTTATGGCTGCCTGAACAGAATGCGGAGAGATTTTGAATGATCATTGGAGCAGCAATGAGTGACAGCTTCCCTCTGAGTTTACGCTTTTTTTTTTCTTTTAAAATAACGCTTTATTCCTCGAAAAGCTTGCAAATTCTACATGCAATTTAAAAAAAAAAATCCACCGCTAATAAATACCCTAACGATCAAGGCGGGAGCCATCCAAGCCATTGTCTTCGGACTTTTCAACTCCTGGATTCGGAATTTTTGTTCTCCTTTAGCAGACCAAAGGGGGAAAAAATAAAAATGGCTTAATGGCTTTTATGTGGCTTTAAACGCGTACTGTATAAATGTTTATGTTCTCACACCCGGATCCTACAAGACGCTGTAATTGTGATGGTGGGGTATGTATGCAATAAATCATTTAGTTGCTAATAAAAAATTCTGCCTATTTGTCCTTAGTTTGCCAATGGCGCTTGCATTTTTCAAGTGTGTTTCTCATCAGTGGGGAAGGGAATCTGCATTTCATTAAAGCTGCAGTTTCTCCGTTGATCAATCTTTCTCTCTCCCCGCTTTGTCAGCCACCCAAAAACCCCCAAAAAGCTTTAAGCAAGAAAAATGTACTAGGTCAACTCTCAATGCAAGAAGAGCCTTGGAGCTATTTTTTAATAGCATTTTATGTCATCAAATGGTTTCCCTGACGAGGCTTTCGAGATGTTGTTATGGAGGGGAAAATGCAAAGCAAATCCCATAACACGGGCTGCCTTCCGCTGTAAACAATACTGGGTGGGTTATTTTCCCTTCCCCCTCGAAAAAAAATAAATAAGAGCTGGCTTTCCATCGCCAACTGCAATCTTGTCCTGTAGCAAATATTTAATTGCCTTGATCTTTGCCACCGATAGCGAAATCCTGGATTTCTCCCTCCCCCCTTTGGTGCAGTCGGACTGATAGATACCAGCTGGGTGGAAGCCATCTTGTGGGCTGGGTGGAGTACCAGGGGAGAAAACACATTTCTTTAAAAGCCTGGTATTCTCGCCTGGGAAACTTTTCTCTCTCCCCCCCCCCCCCCCCGCTCCCCAATATAAGAGACCGTGGGCAATCAGCCACCTGCCAGGTTAGTAATTAACCCCTTTAAATAAAGTTACCTTTCTAGAAAGCTGCCGGTCTCAGTTCGGGGAGAAGATGCCAGACACTCTCCTAGATAGCTATGTTTTTAAATCGTGCTTTTTACGAGTGACCTTTTGTTTCCCTCTACCGTCTTCGGGGTCTGTGCCTGTTTTTCCTGCCTAAATATTTAAACCCAAGGCTCCAGAAATCCATGATTCGAATCAGGCGGAGGGAGGGAGCCATTTTCTCGCTTCCCCCCCTCCTTTCGGTTTCTTTCAAACCGGAAAAATAACGTCTGGGTTTCTACTACTTTCAGGTCTATATAACCCACCAAACCAAACATTTCCCCTCTTCTCCCGCCTCTCTTCGGTTTTGAGTTATGTTAGTCAACTCTCTTTTTAAAACCGAGTATACAGAAACTCAACGGAGCGTATCCAGTCGATTTCTTTTCTCTGCCAAAGGCACATCTGCCCTTCCAACCAGCCGACCTGCTCGGTATTTGTGTTTGCAAAATACAACTGAACCGAATTAAAGCGCATTAGGGATTTCCCTTCCCTTCATTGTTCTAATCGGCGTTAATTAGATTAGACTTTCTTTTGTTTTGCTGCTGTTTGTTATATACCGTTTACAGCGTGGGTTTGCTTTTCGAGGCACTGCACAACCGTAAACACACAATTATTCCCGGCTGGGTTGACAAAATACTTTTTTTCCTTATCAAAGGACACTCCAACCTTGAAGCAGCCTTTCCGCTGTTTCCCCACAAAAGCCAAACCCGTTTGCCTTCAGAGGCCCCTCCTTTGTCTTCTCTTCCCTCTCCAGACCCCGGGATATGATGCTGATCTTTACCTGCTGCTTTGGAGCTAATCAGCTTTTATGAAAGAATTCCTAGCAGAAACCTAATCGCTTGCCCCAGTGGTCAACACAGATGAGAAAGCCAGCCCCGGTTTTAATACTGCCCTTTGTAGTTTATCTATAGGTAGGACGGAGTACGTGTAGCTTGTGTATATATTTAAATACGTGGCTACACTTATTTTCACACTCACTTTAGAACACAATCGTGGTTGGTTTCATGTGGAAAAGAACCCCTTCCCCTAGCTGTTTTCTAAACTGGGGTTTATTTATTGCGCTCAAACCAGTGGGACGGTAGCAATGTGCCAGCCTGGCTCTTCAGAAACTTTTTCTTTTGGATAGTTTTTAGAACGATCTATTCCTTTTTGTTTTAAGCGATTCATAGTCCTAGGAAGCCTTTGAAATCTACCAACTAGTAACACCTCCTTCATGTAGAAACGTTACAGTATATAAAAGGCTTAAGTGAAGCACTCGGCTGCTGCTTTTTTTAAAAAAAAAAAAGATAAAGCTTTCATCTAGAAGATCAAAGGCTCCCCCCCCTTGTTTTTTTTGCTTGTAAGGTTGAGAATTTGAACCCAAGCGCTAGTTACAATGATTTTAGTTCTTATAGAATTTTCTCCCCCAATGTGGTCCTGGTGATTTGCTCAGAAATATATGGCCTTGGGTTTATTTGTCTTTGTTTCTTTCTGAACGTTAAGTCTAATTAAAAAAACAAAAACGGAGTTTGGTTCATTTTCGCTCGGCGCCTTTGGTAAACGATCGAAATTTATTCTTCGGAAGAGCTAGTTAAGTGGGACCTCGGTAGGTTTTGCTGTAAAGACGGGTGTATGAATAAGGCGAATTAATTTCCCCCTGTCCCTCATAACCGAAGCCTTCCATGAAACAGTGTAACTAAGCAAAAAACCACTCATGTTTCTAGCAAGTCTAACAGTCATTCCTGAGCCAAATTTAGCTTGGCTAGCAAGCAGATCTGAGCAGTAAATACTTGCAGATAGAATAATTTAATCGTACAGTGGTGCCTAGCGTCAGATTATATCTTGTGCAATTCCCTTTTTTCTGTACTACGTTTTTGCAGTCCAGTGTCTAGCTGGCTTGTGAACACAGTTCTGCGTTTGGACTACAAAAGAATGAAATGAGCTCTCTGCAATTTCGAGCCATAAATCTTCTGTTTGCTAAATGGGTCTCTTCTCTTCCCCCCCCTTCCCTGAAATGAAAGTGTAGCAGTAGGGCCTCTATTGGGTTACACTGGCCTGTTTGAGATGTCCCCGCTACCCACTTCCCCCTTCTCCAGCCTCGTTCACTCTAAATCAGCCCCCAAGTGGCGGTGGAGGAGGGGAGAACACAGGTTCCCAAGATAAGGGGACACTGCATGACTGAGTTGGCCAGTCCCTGACAGGATGAGTTTGATTTGCCAGGGGAGCAGTTGTTCACAAATGTATGTCTCTCCTTTACCCCTGGCAGGCTTTAGCAGAACACGTGGCAAAAAGGAAAAAAAGAAAACTGCAGAGGGGAAGGAACTTTTCCCTGCCACATGATTTCTTAAGTAGCACCTAAATGTGTGGGGTGGGGGCTTGGCTTTCACATACAAAAAAACCGGAAGACGGTTCATTTGTTTACATGGGATTCAGTGCCTGGGTACATGCGCTTCCACCACCTCCACCTTCTTGTTTGCTCCTCCGCTGGATCGCGCAAGGCAGCGAGTGTTAATAGGACTCACTCGTTTACCAAGGAAACAAATAAACAAAATGGATCTGCCATAGCTGCCCAGGGCCTGATTAAAAATTCCGGAGTGTGTCTGGGAAGTCTCCTCTGGCGGGAGCTGTCTAGGGAGGACAGTGTGTGTCGGTCAGAAAAGCCAGGGACTGGTGGTTAGGCAGGCAGACACCTCGCACGCCTTGAATGAACGCTCAGGTGCATTGCAGAACGGCCAGGTGCTTCCACCAAACCCCTATGGGTTTCTGACACCTACTTCCATGCGCGGTTGAAAATCAAGTCACACCGCGGGTTGCACCGTCCTCCCTGCAGAGCGGGCTGCCCTCAGCCCGGGGTTCTGAAAATGGAAGGGCAGCTGGCACTCGGAGGGGAGGACTGTGCCCCAGATAATACCACTGGGGTCATTTACTTACAATTTTTAGGAAATTTAATTGCCAGCTGATGAGATAGATAGAATAGTTACATGGTCCCTGGTTGCCCCAGGATAGTTTTTAAGCATGGCCAAGGCAGCCCTAACAGCTGGTGGTTTGGTTGGCTTGTAGGAAGAGGCAGAGCTACTTCAGGATAACCCCTTTTTTTAAAAAAACTTGCCAGGCCTCCTTAGCCTCTGATGGGGAATTCGCAGACGCTAACCTCACGGGCATTTCTTTTGCCCCTTCCCGGTTATATCTTTCTACCTTTTGCTGGGAACAGAATATACTGTAACCGCATCTGCCATCAGCAGTATGTATTTATCTAGCAATAAGTCCGTCTTCTTCCTCTAACCAAGTCTCTGCAATCCCATTTCCAGAAGTGTCGGATGCTTGTGCATGCATTTCACAATGCAGTTTTAATGTGCTTACTCCACCTTTCCAGGGTGTTTTGACATGCCAAGCTATATTTAAAGTGTAGAGTCAGTGACTTTATATAGAAACCCTGACACAAATATAGAGGGAGCATAACCCACCCCCACACTAAAGCTAGGCTATCTTGTCCAGGCTTTGATCGTCGCTCAAAAATGGTTATTCTTGAAAAGATGAAGGAGTACCACAAGCCTCAGGCTGTCAAGACCAGTGGGGAGAGGGATGGAGGAAGACTGATGGAGCTGGGCTCCATTGGAAGCTCCCCTAATGCACCGGTTGATGACACAACTTATAAACAAACCATACAACATGGAAACAAAAGGCCTAAGAGGCATGAAAAATATACACCAAGCTGAGCCTGGCCCATGGATGGAAGCTGTCTGTGAGCAGCAGAATGGCAGCTTTCAGAAAGAGCAATTACCTGAAACTGCAGCGTGCAGGGAAGTGCCTTACCTTTGAGCCACTTTAGAAAGAAAAGGAGTACTTGTGGCACCTTAGAGACTAACAGATTTATTAGAGCATGAGCTTTCGTGAGCTACAGCTCACTTGCATCCGATGAAGCTCACGAAAGCTTATGCTCAAATAAATTGGTTAGTCTCTAAGGTGCCACAAGTACTCCTGTTCTTTTTACAGATACAGACTAACACGGCTGCTACGCTGAAACCTGTCATTTAGAAAGAAAGGAGAGCAGGGCCTGCCCTCCTCAGGGAAACAAAAAACACAGAGAGATGGGGAATTAAAATCTACCCATCCCCTTGTAGAAATTAATATAGCAAAGCGATTGTTCCCTCCCATAACAAATCATCCCAAAAGGTGTGAAATAAAGCTGATGCTGATTCGAAAAGGAAGCGAGAATGTTAAAGCCCTTCCGGAAATGTATTAATAGGTGTAATTTGGGAGATGGGAGACGTGTCCCTACTGCTGATCACCCTTCGCATTTCTGTTATCGGATAGCTGGCTTGCACAGAAGCACAACGTTCAAACCCCAGCCAAGCTCGCTTCACCCCCAACACACACACACACACACACACACACACACACACAAAATCCTAGGAGAGGCCACTTCCTAATTTGTAAGAAGAAACCCGCTAACCACCCTGCTGATGACGGGTGAAAAATTTATAGCAAAACTTAAAATGCACGCCAGTGAGGTGGGGGTGGGTGTGCAGGTAGTTAGCGAGACACTTTGGAAATCTGTCGGGTTTATGTCTTTTTAATAGGAAAATATTCCCGCTATATTAAGATTAATGGCAAAGGGCTCTTTTTTTTCTTCTAAATGCTGGCTCATTAAACCCAGCACCTCTTCCCTCTTGGCCCTGCGTGGCTACCACGTTAGGCAAGGACGAACAGGCTGTATGTATTAGAAGGAAAAGCTGGTAATGAGCACAGATGGAAAGGTAGCAAGAGCAGGCTGGAAAAATAAATACAAGTGCATTAAGAAACCCTAGAATAACAATAATTAAAAACTAAAGCATTCAAGGGAATGGGAACCTCACAAAACAGCAGGACGAGTTCCCTTTTAGGGAACCTGTCTGACCAAAAAAGAACAGGAGTCCTTGTGGCACCTTAGAGACTAACAAATTTATTTGAGTATAAGCTTTCGTGAGCTACAGCTCACTTCATCCGATGATTAAAGTGATCAATTAGAAAAGGGGTCACTTGAAAGAGGCTGGTGTCAATTTAAAATTCCCTCTAGACTCTTTATTCTAAATTCAAGGTGCAACAATGCCTCAGTTAAGCAGTGTTATGCAGCACCCATTTCAGCACAAGGTCCTGTTGACGGGACCCTTTTGGCAGGATTCTAGGTACATTAATGCTCTGCAGAGCATAGCAAGCTTGCCTTTTAAAATGTTGGTTTATGGCTTAGATCAACCATTCCAGGTTCCTTCATCGACATCTAACAATTCTATCAACATGGCCAGTTTGCAAATCTAATTTTGCTTTTAATATTTGCTTTAAAATATTCCCCCCGCCCCCGCCACACACACAGGTGTTCCCTAGGGCACCCGTAGAAATACCTTTACTATTTGTAATATGCATGTTAGTTTAAATCCTATCCCATCAAGCTAATTTTTAATGGCTTTGGTTGGAACACTTACCATAGATTTTTTAACTAAAAGGTGTTAAACAGTTTTACTTCTAGTGATGCCTAATATACAAAGAACACTGTGCCATCGGTGCTGGAACTAGGGGTGCTGACTTGAAGTAGCAATAACAACCCAAATACATGGTTTCTGCCCTCATCACCCCCCCACTGAAAAAAATTGTTCCAGCATCACTGCACTGTGTATGGACACATTCATCCACACCTAGTGTTCTTTATAGTGATACTAATCATACTTGATGGCTGAGCTCTCCCATTATCTCGGAGTTCATGCGGGCTGAGATGTGAGAACTCACCAGTTATACGTGTACCATGGGAGGGAACACTGTATGTCATTCTCTCTAGTGATGAAAAAGGTCAGAAGTGAGCTCACCGATCCAGGTGTCTTTTTATAGGTATCTGTGTTTACACAGATAGAGAATAAAGGGCACTTTCATGGGCAGATACTGTTGTGTTTTTATTGAAAGTTGCTGGGGTCATAATCCATGGCCACACAATCTCTGCCCAACAGATGAAGTATCAGCCTTCTAATAAGCACGCTTTATGTGTATGTCAGAGCTGTTCTTTAAATCTATAATCCCCCAACTACATATACACCGGATATCAAGTTTAAAAACTGTACCCAGGCAATCACTACACTCTCCAATGATCTCACACAAAAAAGTGATTTAAAAAAGCCCTCCATATCACTCAGGGGTGAACACTTTTCACAAAGTGATCGCTCCATGTCTGACTTTTCAGTCCTCATCCTCCAACCAGGACAACACCTTCAAAAGACAAGCCTGGGAGCTTAAATTCATAATTATGCTAGACAGACACTAAAACTCATGGATTTAAAGACACTGGATTTATGGTTAATTACAAACAATCTGTAACCCACTAACCCCTTTTTTTTTTGGCAGAGGTGTTAACTGGCCACTTCACCTTGAATGGTCTCTTGCAGTATGTGTTAACTACTCATGATAAACAATCTGTTCCACCTTGTAGTGTGCTGTGACATTCTGATCACCTTTCCCAGCCCTGAAGAAGCTTGAAAGCTTTGTCTCTTTCACCAACACAAGCTGGTCCAATAAAAGATACTACCTCACCCGCCTTGGCCCAGTCATTTAGGTCTCCCTGCCTTTTCTGATCCGCTCTGTGGGTGTCTGATCGGGCACTTTTGAAGATGTGCTGCAGACGTTTAGAATTTCTGATCTGGGTTAAACACTTGAACATGAGTCTGGCATCATCTTCTGAAACAATATAGTGTTTTGTTGCAGTGGAAGATCTCACAATGTAAAATACAAGGGGTAAAAAGCCTGTAATTGAGAAGCATCTTTTCCTACACGGCAGACAGTGTATCTTACCTTTGTTATTTTACAAACAAAAGTAAAACTTTCACCTAATGTCAGAAAAATATATAGGATATTAGCCAACTGTGAATTCCAAGACTAAAATTACTGCTTGGATTCTTAGGATATTGACCTAGCTCATCTATTTTTAAAACCAGTCTAATACAAGGAGAATGCAATTACGTCTTTCACTAGGAAACGCTTTCTTTTAGCAGAGAAATGTAAAACATTTTCTATCCAAATTTTCAGTCTCTATAGAACTCAGGGTTATAATAGGGCTCAATATGATAGTTTAACACAATTGTGTGTCCAGGCAAATGGGAATTCTCACTCCTGAATGGCAAGATTTTTATGTCATCACAGTGAATTAGATATTTTTTTCTTGAACTGCCTGTCAGTTAAGCCAAGAGCATGTGTGTTCCTGGGGTAGAAGGTGTATGTGAGTGAGAGATACCACAAGTATTATATAAATATTTCATATATATCTAGTTTGCTTTAAACTTTTTCCCATCTCCAATCCCACAACAGCTGCAGGTATTTTAATATGCATACAAAACTGATTTTAAAAGGGGGGGAAAAAATCTTCACAACTGCTCTTGCCATTTGGATGGTGGGGAACATTAGCAGGGCATGTTAAAGGAGACATTAAGAACGGTGCTTGGGAGATCAGACAGCATTTACTCAGCAGGAAACACAGAGAAAGAAGTTGAGGAGTTAGCTGCACAGTTCTGCGTCTTTGCTCTGTCTTTCTTAAAATTAACTTCTCCTATCTGGTGCTATTTAAACAAACCAAACACCCTACGAACTGGAAAATCCAGATTTGCAACATCACCCTGAGAAAGCAGCCTTCCTAAATTAAAAATACACACACACACACAAGCTGTTTCTGCCCAAGGTTAAATTCCAGCATGCACATTTTTACAGCAAATCGAAGATAGTATTTCTCAAAATAAAGAGCTCCATGGAAGGCTTGTGGAAGTAAATAAGTGCATGTTTACCTGAAAATGTACTCTCTGAAGCCTGATCAGTAACCTTGGGGCACTTGAATTTTGGTCCCTTAAAATACACACATACACACACACAAACATGCTCCCTCCCTCCCTCCATTTGGCTCAGGCAGCCATGTAAGCCCAGCGCCTATAGCAAAAGCCTGAAAGAAAGGGTTAAACCAAAAAGGTCCACGGAACAGTTCACATATGGTCATAAATAAAACATATTGGAAGCGCCTCGGGGAGGGGGTGAATTCGAGTCACCAGTTTCAGCATCCGTTTGGTGTACACACACTACGTATTTTGCTTTTGTGCCGGAGAGAAACTCCAAGACGGTCCAGAGCCAGCTCTAGGCACCTACAGACAGCAGCACTGCATCCAAACTGGGCTTCAGAACAGCCCAGTGTCTACCTTCTTGGCAGAGGGAAGCCAGTTAGATAATATCCATATGAATAAGCAAGTCCCTGACCCTGAGACTCCTTAGATAGGGGCTGACAGGTAAACTGGTGACTAGAGTTCAGTGTGATAGGGAGCAAGTGTGGCCTAGTGGTTTCAGCAGGAAACTCCTGCATTATGCCCCCCACCTCTGCCACTGAGTTGCTGTGTGACCTGGTGTAACTTACTCTCCATGGGGACAAACAGGCAAACATTGCCTTCAATGCTACTACTCTGGGTAATAACCATTGCGCTCTGTAGCGTTTGAAAGATCAAGCCCATCGTGCCTCAGTTTCTCCATCTTAAAATAGGAATAATACTGCCTACCTTCCCAGGAGCATTGTGATTATTTATTTAATACTTGTAAATGTAGTTTTAAATCTTTAGATAAAAGGCACTATATAAGCACAGAGTATTAATACTATGAAATAGCTTAAGCTTTTAACAGCTGCTAATGGCCATTAAAACAAAGCTCGGTGTATTTCAAAGCCTGCACACACAATACAAATTTACTAGCTCTGGGCCTGTCATGACAAGGTGTAATCAATAAATCATGCATCAGTGGAGGCTATTCTGCTTGTCCTGTATTTCTACATTTGGGTGTCCAGTTTGTGTAGGTGCCTTTCCAGCTCCTTAGCACGGCTTTAAGGGTCGTTATGCTGGGCTTGTAGAAATTCCAAGAAAATCAAATTCTGAATCTGCCAAAGGAAACGAGCAAGGGGCTCAGTAGAAAACTCTTGCTTGCAAGGAAACTTTGAAGCAAGCATGCGATCCTGGCTTGAAAACCACATGTTAAATGCTGGTCATGCCACCTGACCAGTCTGAAAAATCAAACCCACTAACAGATTACCATGAGTGTTTGTCTGGAGCATGGCACATCCAGACAGGTTCAGTAATGAATGGACGAGTTTTATTACAAGAACAATCCTAATCAAAGCAGATGCTCTTCTGCTTCTTTCTAGGCTGCTCCAGAAGTAATATCGATAACCAGTCACTTTAGTTCAGATTTCAGTAGTTTTCCAACTAAATTCCTTAAACAGCTCATCTCTATACTTCAGATTTTAAAAGACAGGGAAGCAAGCACAACTCCTATTCTGGCTCTAGGTGGTCTGCTGCAGAGGGATGCTTTCCGGTTTCTATATTTATAGTTCCCTTTTGCATACATTGTTCCAAAATTTATTTGCCTTCCTTTAACTTTTTGCCAAATGTTCCTGAACAACTGCCATCATTAAGGGGCCTCCTCCCCCTCACGATGTATGACAGGGGGCAGTTGAAACTGCATGATAAAATCATGCTGAAGGGATGGAGGTGATGTGCGGGATGGAAAAGTCCAGTAAGCCGATAGCACCCCCTACTGAATAGCCACCAACAGCCCCTTCAGCCTAACTCCATGCTTTTGAATACAGAGAGTGTTAAGGGATAACCTGACTGGAGGGATGCTCCAGCTACTTCACACAATCCATACCGCTAGAGACCCTTGGCACCCTTGGTGTGGTAAATTGCAATGCTGATTACTGCAGATGGGGACCAGCCAGTGGCCACATGGCATTTCTGGGGTGTATCTAGTCAGCAAGAGTGTAGGGATAACCAGATGTCCAGTGCAGCCTCGATTATTCAGCCATCCTGGGGAAACCTTTGAGTAACTTTAGCTAATCAAGATTTTAGATAACAGAGAGACCTGGAAAAAAGAAAAGGCGTACTTGTGGCACCTTAGAGACTAACAAATTTATTTGAGCATAAGCTTTCGTGAGTTACAGCTCACTTCATCGGATGCATTCAGTGGAAAATACAGTGGGGAGATTTATATACACAGAGAACATGAAACAGTGGGTGTTACCATACACACCTGGCACTTCATAGATGTCAGGGGACGGGTCTCTGTTGTGGAGAAGAGAGATTTGGGGTGAAAAGGAGCTCAAATCATCCCGGCTGAACAAAAGATACATTATTTCAAAGAAGATACCTCAAAATAGACCACCAAGCGGGCCTTGTGATTATTGGTGACACACTGCGGGCATGTTGCCATCAGAAAGAGGGTACCAAATAGTAAAAAGAGCTATTAGAAAAGTTTCAAATAAACATCTCCCAGCCACTATATTGCAAAACAAAACTTCAGGGAGGCATGTGGTAGTTCCTGGTGGGGGACCTCCCCTTGTGTTGGATAATTGCTTAAATACTGGGGAGGGGTGCTCACATGCATCCAGTTTCCAACATGTGCAAGGGAGACCAACCTGAAATTTCAGCTAACCCCCCACCGATTGATCTGTGCCTTGAAAGATGTGTGCATGCTGCAGCTGCTCATTGCAAGAAAGACCCTCTCTCACCTAGTAACATGTCATGTCCTCCCTGCTCAAAGCTGCTTTTGACTAATGCTTCCTCCTCTCTATGAATCAGAACTACACTGGGAGCCTTGGCCCAGTGAATTGTACTACTGAAATTGTCACCACGGCTGTATAAACAAACAAGGCGCACTGTCTACGCCCTTCCGTCTGTACTGTTCCAGCACCGTTTCCCCATGACAATGCTTTATTTATTTTCCCTCTCTTTTCATACAGTATCCAGCTCATTTGTTAGCCCTGGCTAACGGTCTTTTTTCACCAAAGTTAAACTAGTTGCTTTGCCAGTCCAGCAGTCAGTGAGCAAAGAAGGCAGCCGTGCTTGCAGTACAAGAAGAATAGTAACTAATAATGCCATTCCATAAATGGCACTTCTTAGGAGAACATGCCGACACCTGCCCCAGTTCATGGTGCAGTGCATCTCTTACTGACAATTCATCTGCAGATCTACGAATCTGGATGGAAGGAGGTGACCCTATTCAGAGGCTTTCTTGAAATGCAGGAGAAACTCTCTGGAAACATAGACTCTAAGGCATAGTCTCCATTTCCATGGGAGCCTCCATCTCCTCTGATCCTTCAAGGACGTCTAGGTAGTTCCTTCTGCAACAGCTTGTGCTGGCTTGCAAAGGGTTCTTTCATTAGATGATGAGAGAGAGAGAGAGAGAGGGAACAAACTATTTCATTGTCTTCTTGAGGGTCTTTGAAGTTTGCAGGAAGATGCTCTGTTTCTCACACACACACACACACACGCCCCCTTTCCTAGCTTTTTATTATTCTCCTGCATTTGCTTTTATGCAGGAACCAAAAAGAAAAAAAAAGGCAGCATTTCCCATGGTTAATTCTTTGAAATAATTCTCTCTGCTTTTTCATCTCTCCAATCCTCTTCTGGGTGTGTCTCAGATCTAAACACAAACTCAGAGCGAGAAAATCCTATGGCTAGAGATCAGTCTCGAATGCCTACCTTCCCTGCCCTTCCCCCCACCTTCCTTTTATCTCAGGCATATACATTTCCTGCACAGAACAAAGTTAAAGCCAGAGTCCCCATACAATTTACTGCAATGTTTGTTTCTCTCTTTATTTTTTAAAATCACATCCTCATGATAAATAGATCACCTAGGAGTCTAATTCAAGCAAATGGACATTGTGGCCACCAGCTGCACAGATAACTATTCAATCCTGGATACCTGCGCAGACTTTTTTTCTTTCTTCATATTTCCTGTTTTAAGTATTGGGAAGGATTATCTAAAACCTCCTGTTTCAAGGCTTAAATTGATCTCTAGCTCTTAGGGGATAGGGATTGGTTTCCACACCTGCCCATGATGGGGTTTCTTGCACCTCCCTCTGAAGCATGTGCTCCTAGCCACTGTACTATTTGCAGGACTGGGTCTAGGTAGGGTTACCAATTTTGGCTGGACGTATTCCTGGAGATTGCATCGCATGACATAATCTTTAATTAATCTTTAATTCCTGGATGGTTGGCAACCGTAGGCCTAAGCCTGCCCAAAACTAAAGGCCTCCTCAACTAATGGGGAAGAACCACTAAGCCCAGGTTGCAGTTGAATAAGTGGGATAAAGGAAGAAAAACATGAATGGGAGTAAGGTCGAAGGTTGAGAATGAGGGAGCAAGAGGGGCACATAGCAGAGAACCCCGGACAGCGTCCACTGCCCCTCAAAGGCATCCCAGAAGTCAGTGGACAACGCTTAGAGGAACTCTACCCAGAGGCGTGACTGGATAAGAGACTGGAGATACTGCTCTGCGACCGAGGGGCCTATCTCTATCCAGCTTCCTCCTCCGGCTATGATGGATGGGCATCTTGGCTCTGGCCTCTGCAGGAAACAGGCTACTGGACTAGATCCACAGGTCTGATCCAGTCTAGCAGTTCTGTGTTTAATAGCGTGAAATCCCTGTCAGGAGTTAATGTCTATCAGCTGGTGTTTTCCCTTTTTGATTGTTAGTGATTGCCATCCATAACATCAATCATTGTTATTGATTGGCTTCAATCCAGACACTTGCATTTATAAACTATGATCAGAGTCGCAAGGTTTGATTAGCATAGACCATAAGGAGGGGCAGGGGGAAGGGGAAGGAGAACGAGAACGAGAACAGTTTAGCAAGCCTGAGTCTCTGCTTGGCAATGCTTTTCAGACACTAGCATTTGTCTTTTAATTATTATTTCCTTAAAGACAAGGAGAGTAGCTACAGACAAAACGGCCCTTCTTGTAGTGAGCTGGAATTTGATGTCATAACAACTGTTTTTGTACATGCCTGTTAGAAGAAAGAGCTCCGCAGGAGGGGGAAGGAAAGATTTAATTATAGAGCTGCATTGTGATTTTGCACACATAGCTGGCGGTTGTAATCAGGTTACAAGTGTATTTGATTTTCTGTTTTCTTTCTTTCTTTCTTTCTTTTTTTTTGTGGTCCAAATTAGTTGCGTATGTTTGGGTGTCTCTGAGACAAGCTGTTATTTGGCTTCTCTGAAGGAGATTTTGATCAAGTGAACAACATTTCAGAAAAGAAACCATTACAGCCCTTTGCCCGGGAAATAGATGCATGCCAGGGTTATGCAGAAATCTGACAATTGCCTATGGATCTAAAAGGTTAGGGGGAGTTTGGATTCCCCATCCTTATCTTTTCAGGCGGTACTTCCCTTGCAAGTCTGCATGAAAAAGAAATGGGGAAAATATTTCTTCCCTCATACTCGACCTTAGGAACTCAACTCCAGCATATTTATTTAGATTTCCCCCTGAAAGATTTGGAAGGTTAGAAGTTTGATTTCCTTCTGTTGGGAAGGGGGAAACAAATATTAAGAAGGGACTTAACGTTTTCCCCAGACCATGTGAGCTATGCGTCATGTGATTCTTGTACAGGTGGTCCATTTAGGAATCCATTGTTCTCCCTGAACATTCTTTTTTACATTTCAAATAACAAGATTATTTCCCCAGGGGGTAATACCCTGTAATTTGAACACAATAATGGGAATAAATTAGTTACTTAGAACTAATAACGACAGCCTGACTTCAATATATATAGGGACTGTAACAGCTTTGGTTAGTTAAAATATAATTGTGTCAACAGATGACATTTTCTTTCAAAGGAATCTGAATGACTTAATTAAATTTGTTGGGGATGGGGAAATAAAAAAAGAAAGAGAGAAGATTTTTGTTTATGGCTGGGGCAAGGACTAACTGAAAGAGAACTGGTAACACATTTCAGCACAGACTTCCCTCATCTCATTGTATTTTCACAAAGTTCCTGCATTGCCAAACCAGACACAATGCAGAAAAAAAATCTAACTAAACTAGAGCTGTTTGAAACTAGTTAGAATCAATTGCTAACTTATTTTTAAGGTGACTTGGATCAGGATGCAAAAAATCCTTTTTGGACATATTCCGGTTTAGGCCCCAATCAGGAAAGTCTGTTGTTCCAATACTTATTCTGGTGGGAACAACAAAACACGGTGGACTCTTCCAAGGTGAATAGTCTTGGGGGAATGGAGAGGGGAGAGGTACCGATGAAAGTGTAGAGTATTATTAGACATTTTACTTTATGGACACTTCAGATTGTGATCTTACCAGCATATGGATCATATAATTTTTTCTGTTTCAAAAATGCATGGCCCAGTATGGATGCTACTAGAAATAAATAAATTAATAAATCTGATTTAGGGCAGTGGGGGAAATGTTTGCTCGGCCCACTCACTCCACAGCGCGGCAAGCTGGTGGTGGCTGATGGCAGAAGCGGGGCATACAGCTGTTGCCGTGCCAACCCAATAAGCAGGAGGAGAAACTAGGGTTGCCAACCCTCCGGGAGTGTCCTCATGTTTCCAGGAATTGAAGATTAATCTTGAATTAAAGATTATGGCATGTGACGAAACCTCCAGGAATAGGTCCAACCAAAATTAGCAACCCTAGGAGAAACCTCAGCCCAAGAAGGTCCAGTTGTTTTCCCACCCAACCTAACCTGGACCCAACACTTGCAGGGCTCTGCTAGGTGCTGGACAAAACACAGAACAGACAACCAAAAAACCAGTCCCTGCCCCCAAACATGCTTGCACTCACAGGGTACGTCTTCACTGCAAACCCTAACCCCCTCCCATCCACACACAAAACCCTCTCATCAGAGCTGGGTGGTGCTTTCAGCCCAGGCTAGCTGGCCTGGCTGAGGGTATAGAGCTCAGGTGCTGCTTTCAACCCAGGCTGGAAACTCACCCACTTTGCAGTGAGGATGCTGAATAAATCACACAGGCATGGATAGTCCTCCAGTGCCTTCCCACAGTTCCCTCTCTCCCCAGAAGGACAGACAATTCCCAGGGAAAGATTTAGACTGGCTCAGCTTACTGCAACACAGAGAACCATGGGACGTGCCCCCAGAAGTCTTAGCAAAGCGGACTCAGGCATTGGCATTGCAATGTAGCTGCTCACACAGGTTAGGCTAACCCTAATGCTGATCACCTGTGTTAACTCTGCAGTGAAGACCTCACCCAAGAGTTTACAACAAAGCTGGTTAAGAACCTTCCTGGGCCTGGTAATGGATTGTTTAGTTAGACAAGAGCAATGTTAGTTATTATATCTTCTTTAGCTCCTTCCATGCCCAGTCCTGACGTTTATTTAATGCTGTTCATCCTTGTCTAATGTTAATAAATTTAAAAAAAAACACCTTTATTCAGCACCTCCTCACTGTCACTCCCCAGCAAATTCACCCCTGCTTCAGTTTGCAGCGAGCCTACTGTAACCTTTCACTGTTTTTCAGTTTAAGAGAGTTTAAAAGATAATGCTGGGTTGTTCTTCCTACTGTCCTCAGTGGCCTACAGTCTTGTATTTTTTGCATAGGCAGTTGTTTTTGTTATATGCTCTAGAGAATTCCTTGAACTTAGCCTTCATTTCTTCCTCTGTCTCCTCTCCATGCCAGTCCCCTGCTCTGCCAGTGTTTGTAAAGACTTTCAAAGCAAATTAGCAGCACTATTATGGAACCCACTTGAAGACTTGTCTCCACAGTGCACCTTGCTTTTGCTATGACAATGGTTGTGTTTAATCTTTGTGTCCAGCACACCTTTTTATTTGTTTGTCCAAAGATTCACACAGTAAAATATTTTCTTGGCATCCTTTGTCCGTCCATCAAGAGATCAGGCCACCATGCCGTAATTGCTACAGATCTCCAACCATCTAGTGGAATCAGCAGTAATTAGAGTCTCAATCCTGCAGTTCCGTGCAAATGGTCCAACTGAAGTCCCAATGAGATGATTCCCATGAGCAAGAGCGATCGGATCAGGCCCTCTCCCCCTTACCGGCACTATGAAATGTCTTTCCTAAGAACTCAAAAAGCCCCCGGCTGTTGGGTTAGTAACGTGTCCTGCTGCCCACTGATTCCTAGATTTAAAAAAGTCTAAACATTTCTTTTAAAACACACTTTTCAGCCATGGTACATTAAAAGCAAGTTTCCTGCTGCAAAATATTTCTAGGAGCAGCTTCTAGCTGGGTGACTGCAGGCAGTCTCAGCCTTCTCCAGAACTAATTTTCCCTTGTTTACCTTAAAAATATTTCTGTGCTGAGGTCCCACCCACTGCCAGGGAGCCTTTAGAAGCCAGCTTCAGCCTGACACACACGCTGTTGTTTATCTAGACAGCTTTACAAATGGCTTATTAAGCCCAAAGTCTTGTTTACTTCTCTGAAGAGTCCTATAGGAAAACTGATCAAAGCACCCAGCCCTTAGGCAGCTTCCATTGGCCTTGGCAGAGTCACTCTTTATGCTTTACCCAGAGACCGTGTTTTCAAAATATCTTGTGTTTTCACCCTCTGCCTTGTCAGGCTATATGTATCAATATAATTAAGACCCCTCTAGAGACAGATCACAGAATCGTTAACTGTTAACTAAGTTTTCAAGTTACTTGGAGCTTTAAGTATGAAGACATTTATGGTACCAGCATCTGTTAGCTATCTTCTTATGGCACCCATCACTAATGTCAATGCCTCCAGGTTGCCAACTCTTGACCACGTGATTACATGCGAATTGCCGTCTCTTTTTAAAACAAGTTTCTAACCATCCTGGTTGCAGAGAAAAAGCTTGAAAATGTGACTTGAGTGTAACCTAAAGGCCAGACTGCAGAAGGCAAAAAAAGGGAACTGCACTTTTTTACCAAAGAGTTTCATGATTTTTTGTGGTCTAACTTGGGATTTTTGAATACTTAGGATAAGCAGCAGAGCAGATATTAATAAAATTAGCCTAACTCCCCTTGGGAGTGGGCAAGTTTTATTCCAGTTTCTACACAAGTGGAACTGAAGCACAAAGATTAAATTACTTGCCCAAAGTCACATACAAAGTTTGTGGCAGATGTGGGAATTGCACTCAGATCTCCCAAGTGAGCAAGGGCTGCCTGCATCTATCTGCCTTTACATTTAAATACTATACGAGTGTTGTTTATTCAGCCTAGTGATTGTAGCTTTTTAAAAATACACACTATTAATTCAAGGAAGTCCTACGGCCAGTGTAATACAGGAGATCAGACTAGATGCTCACAGTGGTCCCTTCTTGCCTTGTAATCTATTGTTTTAGTAACAAACGTACTACTTTAACGTAGGCCCTAAACAATGAATGAAAGCCATCCCACATAAGAGAAAATGAAATACTGGTAACAAGCCATAATCATCATACCTCAGGTGGGTTTGGTTGTGGATGTATAATTCATCTGAGCCACTTATTTGTTCTAGTGCACATGTTCTTTTTAAAAGCCAGTGGGTTTTTTTTTCAGGAAGATACTGCCTAACTGTGCATCACTGCTTTATTTTATTTTATTTTATTTATTTAAAGATTCTGGCCATCTGCATATAAACAGAGCTGTGTGGATGTGGTATGGTCACAGACAACATGCACACAGCTTGACTTGGCTTACGTTTTGGATTTACAATAAGTGCACTGATTTGTTCCTAAATTATTAATATACAGAATGACCTTCACCCTCCCTTCCCCAGTATTCTCTCCAATCTAGAAAACAAAGTACACTTGCAATGGTAATATACTGTACATGTTTGAAAGGGAGGTTAGATGTGGGGCCTCCAGCCCTTGATAAAGTCCCTTTAAGGTAATCTCCACACATCTGGGTATTACATTGCTTAGGAGATTGATGTTAATGGAAATGTGCAACTCTGTTATGTAATATAAAGCATGTCTAAACTCAGTGATGGATGAGTATGTGTAAGTAGAGCATTAGCATATCTGATGTTATTGCTTTACTATAATCTCAAGCAGACACACTGGATGGGGCCCAGAAGGCCACACAATGAGTAGGGTAGGGGTGGGGGAGAAAGGAGAGCACCATGGGTGAGGAGCAAACTGGACCATCAGTGTTGATTTTCAATAAGTCTTGGCGCACTGGGGAAGTTCCAGAAGAAAGCTAATGTTGTACCAGTTTTTAAAAAGGGTAAATGGGATGACTCGGGTAATTATAGACCTGTCAGCCTGACATGGATTCCAGGTAAGATAATGGAGCATCTAATATGGGACTTGATTAATAAAGATCTAAAGGAGGGTAATGTAACTCAAGCAAATCAACATGGGCTTATGGAAAAAAAATCCTGCCAAACTTACTTGCTGTCTTTTTTTGATGAGATTGCAAGGTTGGTTGATAACGCTCATAGGGCTGGTGTAGTACGCTTAGACTTCTGGAAGGCGTTTGACTTGGTACCACATGACATTTTGATGAAAAAATGACAACGATATAAAATTACCGTGGCACACATTAAATGGATTAAAACTGGCTAATTGACAGGTCTCACAATGTAACTGTAAACAGGGAATCATTATCGACTGAGTGTTTCCAGTGGAGTCCTGCAGGATCAGTTCTTGTCCCTACACTATTTAACATTTTTATCAATGACCTGGGAAGAAAACATAAAACAATCACAGCTTAAAGTTTGCAGATGACACAAACACTGGGAGAGTGGTAAATAATGAAGAGGACAGGTCACTGATACAGAGCGATCTGGATTGCTTGGTAAACTGGGCTCAAGGAAACCATATTTGTTTTAATACGGCTAAATAAACATACGATAAGATAACATAAGAATGGCCAGACCAATGGTCCAGCAACCCAGTATCTTGTCTTCCAACAGTGGCCAGTGCCAGATGCTTCAGAGGGAACGAACAGAACAGGGCAATTTTGAGTGATCCATCCCGTCACCCAGTCCCAGCTTCTGGCAGTCAGAGGTTTAGGAACACCCAGAACATGGGGTTGCGTCTCTGATCATCTTGCCTAATAGCTATTGATAGACCCGTCCTCTATGAACTCTTCTCATTCTTTTTTGAAACCTGTTATAAATTTGGTCTTCACAACATCCCCTGGCAAGGAGTTCCACAACTTGATTGTGCACTGTGTGATGAAGTACTTCCTTATGTTTGTTTTAAACCTGCCGACCATTCATTTCATTGGGTGACCCCTGGTTATTGTGTTATGTGAAGGGGTACTGAACATTTCCCTATTCACTTTCTCCCACCGTTCACGATTTTAGAGACACTCCCTCTCTCCCCCATTAGCCATCTATTTTCTAAGATGAACTATCCCAGTCTTTTAATCTCGCCTCATATGGAAGCTGTTCCATACCCTTAATCTTTTTTGTTGTGCTTCTCTGTATCTTTTCCAATTCTAATATATCTTTTTTGAAAGGGGGGTGACTAGAATTCACACCAAGCTTATTATTGATTCACTCTGGTGAAAGTGAGATCAGAATCAAGTGTGCTGTCTAGCAAGATGCACCTCCGCATCACAATTACCAGTGGGGTCATATTGCCAGTGTCCAGTTCAACACCTGCAGTGGTGCCAAACAGCACAGCCTGCGAAGAGCAAGGGGTGCCGGATGTGGAGCTGCTCTGTAATCATTTAGGAACACTATGTTGACCTGGTTATTAGGATGTTTAATGTTTGAATATGTTGGTTTAGATTAATTGGGGCTGGAAGGAAGACTAGCAGGAAGGAATCAAAATGGCTTTAGAGAAGCCACTTCTCTGCAACCACTTGAGGGTTGTTAAGAGACAATGCCATTATGGGCCAAGCCTGGGAACCAGAAGAATAAAAGGACTGACGCAGTTTGAAAAAGGACCTCTCTTTCAAGACGACAGAACTCAGCCTGACACAGATACCTGCGGGGGAGGTCTGAAGTTAGGCCTGCCTAGCTTACCAGCTGGGGATGGTAAGACAGACATGTGTAGACTTATTTTAAAATCCTTTTTCCTTTAAGCACTTAGTTCCTACTGTTAAAACAAGCACTACTTTTGTTTAAGAAGGCTGTCCGATCACTCTATTCACCACTGCTCATGCAGGTTCCTCAAGGGAAGAGCCACAGGCGTCTGACCTCAGCTGGGTAAGAGGGTGGATACCCAGAATTCTACTTCATGGGGGCAAACACAGGATGTGTGAGACCTGGAGGGGGGTTGGGGGCTCAGCAAGACCTGAGAGGGGACAGAGACCTCTATCCATGACACAAGTATATGTCTAAAAGCACTCCCCTGCTATCAGATGATACACCTTTGTGCCTAGTCCTGTCTGGAGCTGAGCTGAGGGCCCTCAGTCAGAACTTTGTAAAACTGAGTTATCAGGGTAAGTGGTGCAAGCTTTCTATGTAGCATAAGAGCATCTGATACAACCTTCTGAATTACAGACTTCTACAAGTTTCAGAGTGGTAGCCGTGTTAGTCTGTATCAGCAAAAAAAACGAGGAGTACTTGTGGCACCTTAGAGACTAACAAATTTATCCACGAAAGCTTATGCCCAAATACATTTGTTAGTCTCTAAGGTGCCGCAAGTAGACTTCTACAAGTGTTGAGCCTCATCCCCCAGCCCTTACTCATGTGAGGAGTCACTTAACATACCGGGGCTACTCCCGCATAAGGGCAGCAGGATCAGTTCCTTAGCAGGATCTCCGTTTACAGACCAGAGAGTGAGGCAGTGTATTGCCCAGTCATACCCTGACTCGCATTGCTACACCAGGAATTCGAACACAGGGGCCTCAAGTCCATAGCCTCTTCTCTAATCACTAGGCAGACTCCCATAACAGCTCTCTTTCTCCAGGATCAGAGTCACACACTTTTAAACCTTGGGCAGTTAGGTTAGCTGCTCTGACATGTGTTTGTTTGGGGCCATCAGGACCAGGACTTGAATTCGGAGGGAGCACAGTTACTCAAACAGATGCCTCCCAGAATGATATGTACACAGGGAAGAGAAGGTGTGTTTTGCATCAGAGGAGATACTCTATGGCTCTGCTCCTGCTTCCAGTGATGCCCTAAGTTGAGTCACTCTGCTTTCTTTGATTTACAAAGCGTGTAGAAGCCCCTGTTCCTTCTACATTAAACTGCAGCTCAGATCAGCACCATGAATTTAAATAAAGGGGAGGGTGGACAGTTGCATGCCAAGAACGTAGGAGCCTTCTCCCCACCCCCCATTTGTCTTTAAAATTAAGACACTACGTTCACAGCGCTCTCATTAGAGAGCAGTGGATAAAAAGGGATGTTAGGGCCCAAGAATTATTTACTTGTGGTGCTTTAGGAACAGATTGTCTTGTGGCATTTACCAAGCAAATGAACAAATCTGTGGTCTGAGCGCAACCCCAGGTCACTGAAGCTTGCAGTTGAAAGCAGTGCAGCGACAGGAGCCATGTGCAGCATGCTTCGGATGTTTTCGTATTCGCCGCGTACATCTGTAGCCAAAGAACTTACAGCGCAAGGGCAGCAAGCCAGAGGCGTTACCATAGCGGAACCTCATCACTGTCGTGTCGGAAGGTGGCAACGCACTCTGAAGAAATATGGGAACAGCCAGGGCCATCCCTAGTCATTGTGGTGCCCTATGCAGCCCCCCCATGGGGGGGAGGAGGCTGGCCTCAGGCCTCTGCAGGGGGGGACGGAGGGAGGAGCGTCCCCAAGTCTCCACAGGGGGCGGGGGGAGAACGTGCCCAAGGTCTGTGGGGGGCAGGAGCAGGCTTGGTGTGCAGGGGGAAACCACCCCCCAGCACGAGCCGGCAGAGCAGACCGGGTTGGGCCCGGGTTGCTCCACTTCCTGCCGCCCGGTGATTGCAGGGAAGGCCCAACCCCGCACTCACGGGGCGGCAGGAAATGGAGCGACCCAGCCCCAGCCCGCTCCACTCTGCTCCCCTGGCTCCCAGCCTTGGGACTTGGGAGGCAGGGGGGAACCACCCCCCGGCACTCACCAGTGGCGCGGCTGGGAGCTGGCAGGTGAGTGTGGGGTCGGGCCCAACCCCTGCTGCAGTCCCCCAGGAGGTAGCTCAGGGGAAGGGGTGGAGTGGGGGCGGGGCTGGGGTGGGGGCGGAGCGGGGCGGGGGCTTTGGGGAAGAGGCAGGCCGGGGCCAGAGCAAAGGCCAGGGTAGCTTGCCTGGCCAGCTCAGCCGGGGGATCAGGCTGGCTGCTGGAGCAGCATGCAGCTCCGTAGGTGCCCCAAATTTCCAGCTGCGTAGCTTGCGTATGGGTAAGGACGGCCCTGGGAACAGCAAAAGTTGGAAGAAAAAGAGTCACCAAAACTTTACAGGCAGCTGTTTCACCAGCGCCCTTCTGCCCTGCCTCCCCGCAGGCAGAGCTGCTCTCTGCGCTCATTTTGCTCAGTCCCATGGTGGTGTAGCCTCTTGGAACTCTTCCATTGCGTCGCTGGGGACAGAGGATTGGTTAGCACCATCTGGGACATAGACTGGTCATTTTCGCAGAACCCAGGGCCTTATCGGGGGGTGCCAGAGGGAACCAGGAGAAGACTGGCTGCAATCCTGTTGTGCAGGCTGCCAGCAAAGGGGACAGGATGATGCGCTCTCCCCCGCCCCAACGTTTGAGATAGCCTCCTTCTGACACCAGTGAATCATCTGACTCTGATTTGAAATATTCACAGAATTTGATGCATAATTTCTCCCTTCTCATATGGCAGCATTTAAAAGGTTCTTCTCCCTCCAGATCAGAATCTCTGGCCAGAGGCCCAGCTCATGTCTGCCACACTTTCGGCTGTATGTGCTGGAAGTCACAAAGCTGCCTGCTCCATTGTTTTGGGAGCAATCGCCTTCTTCCAAGCCCCATCCCGCCATGGCCCAAGGTGGGGCTGGATTCTTGCATGGGCTGCGTTAATGCCAGCTTTCCTCCCCGGGGCTTTGCCTGTGAGCGGCGAAGCTTCTGGAGGTCAGTCAGGAAGAATGAGAGGTGATGTGAAGGAGAGTGGTTGCGTGAGACTGGAGCTGATCTGAGGCCATTCACCTGGAAAACTGGGTAGTAGAGTTTGGTCCTGTGTGGCCCTGCTTCTCCTGCAAAGGGCCCAGTGGTGCCTACTGCTGGTTGCACCTGGCTCGTATCAGCCTGGCAGTTGCTCTGTTGTGATCACTACAGGCCTCGGTCACCCTTTGACATTCTGGTTCGTATCACATTATGTTCTAGCCATTAACATAAATCATGCCCCCAAACTGCCAGCAGTTTGGAGTTAAGCCTTCTGCTGAAACCAATCCCATTTTAGGATCCAAATTTCTGCCCAGCCCATAGAAACTTCATATTCTTAGATCTTTAAAATAATTTGGAGGGGGGCAACTGGACTCCTGGGGCGATTCTGCAAGTCTTTTGTTTGGCCATCTGGGGCGAATTGTTACCTATAAGAGGGAGGGATAGATTAGATCTGTTAGAGGCATCAGCACCTGGCTTTTCCAGTGCAGTGGTCTCAGAACTAGAGATGGGCTCCCACAAAGCCGCACATGTCCAGTCCCTGCACTTTGGATCCAGCGTGGAACTTCTAAGCTTCTCAGTTCAGGCCCATCTATGGTGGGCCGTACTGTACCATACACTTATAAGTGTTCCTAATGCTACAAAAGGAAAAGCTACAGCTTTGATACACTGAAGCAGCTTAGGACATCACGAGCAGTGTCTAAAGTGGCAGGTTGCAGACATTGCAGCTCTGGCTACAGAGGAATCGCAACCCCCATTAGTTAGCTACAGTATTTTAATTGAATTTAAACCATGGTTGTTAAGAAGTTAGAAGGGCAGGAGATCCAGGGCTGTGGTGCACAGTGGGCCGGGTTTTCAGAAGAACTTGGGGTTAGACTTTGAGTACTCAGCAGCACCCCACAACTGGGCCAGATCTTCAAAGGACTCAGCACCTACCATGCCCCCAACCTGCTGAGCTCTTATGAAACACTGACCCAAAATGCCTAACACTGTTTTCAGGAAAGACATCCCCGGCGACACTCATTTGCAAGGTCATATTAGAATAGGGTGACCAGACAGCAAATCTGGTCTGAAAAATTGGGACGGGGGTGGGGGGTAATAGAAGCCTATATAAGAAAAAGACCCAAACATTGGGACTGTCCCTATAAAATCGGGACATCTGGTCACCCTATGTTAGAACCCTGCTAGCAGTTGCCATATTTAAATACGGCTGCCTCCTTACTTTCAAAATTTCTGAGCCTCTAGGGTCCACATTTTCATTATAACCATTTTTCCTTCCTGACCCACAACCCTCTACTTCTTATAGGGTGTCCCTTTCCTTCAGGTACACAAAACCCACCAAACCTCCCAACAGTTCTTTTTTGGCAGTGGTTTGAGTCATTCCCCTTCATCTCCATTGCTCACATTTCATTAGAGAAGGACCCCTGCCGTGGGATCATAAATTTCCCTTTTACAACACCACTATGCATTTCATTCCAGCGCTGCCCTGAGATTTGGGTATACATCACTGTCTAGCTTTTGAGCCAGTGTTGATGAACCAGTGTGCTAGTCAAATCACAATCCTGGGCTAAGATATCCATAGATTCTAAGACCAAGAGGGACCATTGTGATCATCTATTCTAATCTCCTGTATTATAACACAGACCATAGGGCTTCCCTGAATTAATTCCTGTTTGAACTGGAGCAGATCTTTTCGAATAACATCAAAACCTTGATTTATAAATCTCCGGAGATAGAGAATCCACCACAGTCCTTGTTAAATTGTTCCAATTGTTACTTGCCCTCACTGTTAAAAATTTGTACCTTATTTCAAGGTACAGCTTAGACTTCCATTGGATTTTATATCTTTGCCAGCTAGACTGAAGAGCCCATTATCACGTTTGTTCCACATGCAGGTACTTAAACTGTGATCAAGCAACCCTCAACTTTCCTTTTGTTACAATAAATAGATTGACATAGACTTAAGGCATGTTTTCCAATTCTCTAATCATTATCATGGCTCTTCCCGGAAGCCTTTCTGATTTATCAGCATCCTTCTTGAATTGTTGACACCAGAACTGGACACAATACTCCAGTAGCAGTCACACCACTGCCAAACAGAGATAAAATAACCTCTCTACTCCTACTTGCTATTCCTCCACTTATACATCCAAGGATTGCATTGGCTCTTTTGGCCACGGCACTAGGTGCTCACGTTTAGCTGATTATCCCCCAGGACCCCTCAAGACTTTCAGAGTCATGGCTTCCCGAAACAAAGTTCCCCATCCCTATCATCTCCATATAAGGTGCATGATTTCCTTTTGAGGGGAGCCTAAGGTTAATCTCAACCAGTTACACTGAGGTCAAGTACAATTTGTTCTGTCTCCACTAGAATGTTACGGGAGCTCTCTCATTCGAAGAGCACATCTTCCCCACAGCGTAGGCCTTGTCTTACAAAGCTGCATCTGGAGTAACTACACTGAAGTCAGTATAATTACCCTGGCTTTATACTGGTATGAATGAGATCCGAATCTGGTCCAACGGCCTAATAGGGATTTTTCATCTCTAGATACTATGGGCCAATTTCTGATCTCTCTTAAAACTAGCACAGAAAGGAGTAACTCCACTGGCACTACTGTGGGAGAGCAGGAATTGGCCCTATACAGACAGAAAATTATTCTACTTTGGTTATATTTTCAAGGCTGCAGAGTTGAAAGCGCCTGTTCCCTTGATGCTAAAGCCTACATGTATGACAAATTTCATGCTGATTAGAATATGTGCAATTTCCTCCTTCAATTAAAATAATTTTTTTTTTTTTTTTTTTACATTTTGGTAATAAATTCCTCCAATCATCGGGCATCTATTATAGTCTGAGTGATCAGCTAAGGTGGGGGGAGAGGGGGAAGAATGCATTTCAATGCTTGTTAATGTTTGGCTAATAGCCCCGATTCACCATCAGGTGTGACTCTGCCATTGTTACTCAACAGACACATGTATTAAGAGGTGTGTGTTTGTGAGGACTTTTTTTTTTTTTAGAAAGCTGGGTGCATTTCTTTGTTAGCAGAGATGGACTAGAATTCCAGATGGCATGGAAGAGGTTCCCTCCCTCTCAATACATACTTCACAACTGCCTCTATGTCTTTCCCACTCGCCCCCTTTAAGAAGTTGAAGTCTAGAAGGAAAAAGGGGATATAGAGGAAAATCAACTCTGTGCCATAATGGAAGCCAGTTGTCGGGCTCAGGGATGGCTTAGCAGGGCATCTTGCACGGAGCTTGCCATTTTTTATTTTCAGATCTATCCCTTTGCTGAGAGCCTTGAGAAGAAAAGAAAAATCTATGTGAAAGCAGTAAAACCAGCCTGCAGAGCACTTCAGAGACAGGGGAGAGACGCGATACCATTTTCAGCTTCCATAGAAATTTTCTGCAGTTAATTTTGAGACACAGCTACATGGACAATGATTCTTCCTCTTGGCATAAGAAGTTAAAGTGGCATGAGGCAGAGTGCAACCTTCCGGGCAACCTTTGCAGAGCGTGTAGAGACAGGATTCCAAGAGTATTGGCCGGAAGGGGGGCGTATGCAGGATAAAGCTGGCGGATTTGGATTTACTCTATAGAGTGGTGAGATGCAAAGAGAAATGTGATTGGCTAACAAAGGTTCCCGCCGTGCCTGACCTAACGGGTCTGGACTTGTCGGACAAATGTTACAAAACAGTCTTTCTAGAAACAAAGGAGCTTTATGTGTTGTATCTGTACCAGCAGTGCTTGTCTGACTGAACGCAGTGTGGATTAGTGATTAGTCTGGGTCTACTTCCAACTCTGCCAATGACCACATAGCCTTCAGCAAGTCATGGAACCCGTCTGTGCCTCAGTTTCCCTATTTGTATACTAGGGGTAGTAATCTTAACCTATTTTTGGAGTGCACTTTGATAGCTCATCTGAAATTCCAGATGGCGTGGAAGATAGGTGTGTTGGCACCTGGAATAACTGCATGCCTTACTGCATGTTAGTTACTTAACTTAGATACATTACTACAGCATAGGAAAGATATTTCTACTAGAAACAACTTGTTTCCATTCCAAATTCCATAGCTAGCACTACATGATGTGTAGCATCCTATTGCCAGAGAGAGGGAGAGGTACCAGCTTCTTGGCACACACAGGAGATTCATGCAATTTTCTAAACTGTTACAGGCATTTTTAGACAGCAGCCATCAGGGTAAATAGTTTCCAGCACAGCTAGAAACCACTTTGTTGTGCTGTTTAAATGAATGACTCAGTACCATCTCACATCCTTTCTTCTCTATTCTAAGGGCTTGTCTACACATGAATGTAAAGTGGAATAGCTATTCTGGAGTAACTATTCTGCTTTAAATTCACACACCCCCGCCTTATTTGGGAATAACTGCTTGCCTACAAGTGAAACTCCAAGCAGCGAGACTGAAGATTCAGTCCCTTCGTAAGAGGAAGAGCTGGAAGACTCAGAGAGAAGTTACATGGAGGGTTTTGTTCCAGGGCAGTTGGTTTTGCAGGTGACTTGGGTTCAGGAGAGGACCTGGGTCCTTTGTGGAGACTGTCACAGAGAGAGGATGAAGGGATTTCCTAGCTTTTGCTTGCAAATTCCAGTTGCATATTCCAATAAGTATTCAGGTCCATCCACCAAACACTCAGGCAAACAACCATGCAACAAGCCAATCTGCCGGGCTAGGCCCTCAGACCAGCAGCCCTACAAGAAGATATTCCAGTCCAGAATAGGGAGGGGATTTTTCTCCTCTGTAAGCCTCGAGAAGCATGTGAGAGGAAAGTGAAGTGAAGAGCTAGTCTTTTGCTATTCTAGTGAACCTAAGGATTTGACTAAATCTGAACTAGATCCCAGATGACAGGTATATCCTGAAAGGTAAAAAGGGTGAGCTAGCTTAACATGGTTGAAAAGCCCCATCAAGATGAAGGTGAACATGTTTGAAGCAGCATTAGCTGGCTGTATCATAGACAGGAGTCAGGAGACAGACATCTACACTAGAGGCCTTACAGTGGCACAGGTGTACCGTTGAGGCTGCACCCGCTGTAAGATCTCCCATGTAGCCGCTCCATGCCGACAGGAGAGAGCTCTCCCGTTGGCTTAATTAACCAATCCCTAACGAGCAGCAGCGGCTATGCTGGCAGGAGAGCATCTCCCACTGACATAGCGCTGTCCACACCGGCGCTTCTGTCGGTGTAACTTGTCATCAGTCGGGGGGGGTGTGTGTGTATTTTTCACACCGCTGAGCGACATAAGTTTTACTAACAAAAGTACTCGTGTAGACATAGTCCAGTTCGCACAGCTTTAAAGGTGCTAGCCTGCTTTTTGATGGGGCATTTCAGCCATGTTAAGATAGGGTGTTTTAGCTCATTCAAGTTTTTTGCCCATCAAGACAAGGCCGGTGGGACAGTAATGGCACCTGGCTGTTTGGTTTTGAGTGCTTACGGCAAGATGCCTATTGAGAAAGGTGATTCAGCCGAGGTCCCCACTAGAAGCACTTTGCCTATACAGCTATAGACCCAGTATACTGTCCTGGCGAAACACTGTGTGGATGCAGCTACACTGGCAAAACTGCTTTGCTGGTACAGTTTATTCCAGTTCCCCGCAAGCAAAACGAGCCACACTGCACCCGTAGGAGTGCCCCAAATGAGTTCTACCAGGAAGAGCACAACGTACCGTAATGAGTAACGTATATTTGTACATTAATCTCCTTGTTATGCTCACTAGTGCACTGTAACACAGGACTGTTTCAGCACACACACACACACTCCTTAGACAACCCTTAGATACACGTAACCCTTCCTAGTGTTTTTCTGGCGTTTATTTGATAAACACTGCTTTCCTTTTTTATAGGGGTGTGTTTTCCAGGTTGATCGGCTAAAACAAAAATCAGAAGCCCTACTCATGACCTGTGAGCACGTGTCTGTGAAAAGGGCAACCAAGCCCTTGCATCTCCAAAGTGACCTCCCAAGGAGGAGACATTGTAGACAATCCTGTCTCTTTCCATCACAGTTAGTTATTTAAGGTACATTTCAAATACCCACTCCAGGCTGAATAAAAAGAGGGGCGAGGCCAGAGGCTGTTACAACTTTTGATCCAACTCCTTTGCTTCCAAATTCTATGAACAAGAGCCGTTCTGTTCTGAGATGCAATTAAAGAGATGAATGGTTGGTTTGTTCCCCATTTGTCACCTCAATTATCAATTTGCACCATGAAAGGGGCAGGAGCTCCCCCAGGAACAGGACTATTGACCACCTAGCATAAAATTTCCTGGCCTCAGGGCCCTCAGTTAAGTGAATTTCAGAGTTTCTGCTGCTGAAATCTTCCTTAAGGGCTAGTCTACACTAGAAATGCTACATCAGCGCAGCTGCACTGATGCAGTTGTGCCACTGTAGTGTGTCTGGTGAAGACGCTCTATGCGGCCAGGAGAGCTCTCCCATCGGCATAGTTAATCCACCTCTGTGAGAGGCGGTAGCTAGGTCAGCAGGAGAAGCTCTCCCGGTGACATAACACTGTCCACACGGGTGCGTAGGTCGCTGTAACTTGTGTCGCTGAGGGGGGGGCTTAGTCACACTCCTGAGAGATGTAAGTTATACCGAAGTAAGTGGTAGTGTAGATGTGGCCTCAAATGCATATCAGAGGTAGCTGTTCCCTGCCAGAGTGTAACCTTATGACTCCCTCTGCAGGGGGAATTTAAGCGTTGGAAAGATGGAAGAGATATCAGAGTTCCACAAAGCTTACGACACTGTCCATAGCTTTTTACTATAAAGGGACACTCTTTGGGTTACAGATCATGGGCTAACAAAATCAACAGCAGAACTCCAAGTAACTTCAATAGGAGAACAATCAGGTCCCAGATGTTTTCTTACAAACACATTAGATTATTGCAACCAAAGAGATCTGAAAGACAGTTGACCTGTCATCATTTCTACTTTTTCCTGCCTGTCACTCTACTTGGACAGTGAAAAAACTATACAGTTTTTCATGCATTAAGACAGTACTGAATAGCCTGAGCTATAAAGACAGCAAAGGGATATTTAGAATCCAAACATAGGAAGCCCCTATTTTCACTGAAGTGTACAGAATCATTCATGGCAAAGCCTAGAATTCTCAGCTGTGTGTAACTTTTTTTCCAGTGGAGATTACATGGCCAGATGTTGCTCCCTTTGTTTATTATTTCATTCACAGATTTGTATGTCCAGAAGGACCATGATGACACTGCAGTCTCATCCTCTTGCATAAAGGCAAAAAATGTCACCCTTTTAATTTATAAAGGAAACAAACACACACGAGACACCCATAAACAAGCTGCTTTTTTCAATGGGGAGTTTCGCTTTGATAGCAACCCTCTAGCCACAAGAACCTTCACTTACTGACCCAAACTTTCCAATTAGCACATCAAAAACCTAATTCCATTTACCCAGCTCATTTTCCCTTTAATATCAAGATGAATAAATCCTCTACCCCTCCATCAGGAGTTCCCTTATCTTTTAAACAAACCTTTAAGTGTATAAAACAGGCTGCACTTACACAGAGGCAGTTAAATCCCCTTTATGAAATTAACCATTTCCTTTGACACTTTTTGCTAATTAGCAAAGGTATTTGCATTGAAAAAAGAGCTGGGCCAGGAAGGGGATTGGGAATGGCAAGGGGGCTAACGGGAAGAGAGCAGGCAAGACCTTTGGGAGCTACACACCAGGCTTAGGATGTAACAGACATGCCAAACTCATGAAAAAAAAAGCAGAAATTGGGATTGTTTTTGGCTTAGTTGGCTTGTGAGTTGCTTGTTGGGTAGTTTTTGGCTTGTTGCTTGTTTGCCTTGTTGCTTCTTTTTTTTTGATCGGCTCCCGGCAAGCAGGGGTAAGGGGGGCAAGCGGGGACAAGGGACAAGCAGGGGCAAGGGGGGGAGAGAGTCAGGGGTGCACAGCGGGCCCACAGTCCCAGATGACACGCTGGGGGGATCTAGTCACAGAATGTTGGGGTTCTTAGGGATTGTCTTGTTTTGAAATGGGATTACCTTGATTTTTGGCTTATTGTGAAAGTCGGGGTGCTTATTTACTGCGTGAAAGTTGGCAACTGTGGGATATATTGGCCTACATTTTAGGTTTCTGAATCTATTGGGGGTTGGCAACCGTTTCCAATCAGCACCGATAATGGTGGTGGTGGTGGGAAATAATCTGTTCACACTTGAAAATTAAACCGGCTGGACTGAACCCAGCAGAAATGGAAATTACACAAGGCATTAACCCATGTGCGAGCAAGGAATGCCTATGGATTGGCATTCAATGAGTGTGAGCCATTAGAGTCAGAGTCACGACTACTACAGTTATGCCAGTTTGTGTGAGACCTGGATTTTCCTGGGAATGAAGCAGATGTCATTGGGGTGGGAGGCTGGGGGGGTAGGGGAGGGCTAAAGTGGGGAGCCTACTTTATTTGACACCCTTCTGCTAATTGTTCTCCCTGCTACACTCCCTCTTCCATGCCCTCAGCACGCAAGTTATTCTTGTTTGGCTTTGTCACTCACACCCACTCACTTACCTGGTCACTACATCTGGCCTGAATTTGGCCTCAAGCTGCCCCAGGAGTGGCCCTGGCTTAGTCCAGGCTGAGTTTTGTGCTCTGGTCTCTTTTTAAAAAGCCACTGTTTAAAGCAGGTTGAAAGCAACGTCATGGCTCCTCCCGCAGTCGGGCTCAGGCAGCCGAGAGGCATTTCTGACATTATGCGACGGCAGCCTTTGCCCACCAAGCCAATACACTTATCGGCGCTGAAGTGGCCACGAGCTGTGCAGGCTGGAAGGTCCCTGCAGCCTATTTGGCAAGGATCTGGGTACAACCGTGGGCCCAGCATTCATTCTGCCCACCGTTTCCTCTCTCTATTGGCTAAGACAGTGCGATCACATAGTGCTGCCGCCATGAAGTTTCCTATTACACTGCTAGAACCTAACTCTGTAGTATCAGGGGCCTAGGGATACTTTAATTATGGGAAATGTTATAAACAAATTCAATCCTATTCCTTTCCTTTAAGCAGGTAGAAGACCCCAAGAGCCTACAATCTATTTCAGGGGGAGGCCTTGGAGGCTGAATTCCAAATTTACAGCGATAAACAGTCTAACAAAGCCCGCCTAACCAGGGCGCACACACACCATAATTCAAAATAAGCAATGGAAAATACTGCTGCACACAAGAGAACACAACACAAAACGGCTCCAACCCCACAGCATGCTGCATAAAAGGACAGGCATGGAAAAGAAGGCAAAAGGCAGGCAGTGTGTTTTGGGTAATGGCAAGGGAAGAGATGATTGCTAGGCTGTAAATCAGGGGCTAGGTTCTGATGATGCTACAGGCTTGCAATAGCTTCTGAAATCAGAGGCTGATTTACACCTTGGCAACCACCTATCCCCATTCATTATTTGCACACAGAAAAGAGAGAGGTTTAAAGTATTGACAAAGCAAGGAAACATTTTGTTCTGCTGATTTCTCTGACACAAGAACGCTGGCAGCAGGCTGGTGGTGTGACCCATGGGGCAGCATGATTGCTAAATGCTCATAAGGGAATCGGGCTGTTCCATCACCACGTCAGTAACGGGCAGGAGAGTAACACGGAGACTGCATACAGCAATACCTGGTACAGCGTTCAGTCAGGGGGTCGGATCCATGAGGTTAGGGCAGTCCTTCGGATCCGTGAGGTTAGGGCAGTCCTATGCCATATGCTCCAATAGATTTGCAGCTGGATCATCAGTTAGTTAGGTAGCCCAATACCACTGTTTGAGAAGGCAGAGGCACAAGAATTTCAGGCTTGCTTCAAAGAACAAGTGTACCGTCAATACAGCCACAGACAGTAGCTTGCAAGCATTGAGAGGCTAGCTCGCCTGAGTTCACTGGGGCAAAAGGATAAAGTAGGGTCAGAATACTGTATCTTGCCTGGAGATGGCAACGTTTTCTGGGAATATTCATTTGACTTTTAACTGAAATCATTCCAGCTGCCTTTGAACCCCTTGTGAATTTGCTTTCAGAGAACATTGGTGCAAGATCACTAGTGTAATGCACTGGCCTAGTGGATGCTAGCACAACCCCGCTGGTGGCTGGCTCTAGGACTACCTCCTCCTCTACGATGAGAAGTAGAGTTCTCCTGTGGCTTGAGTGGTAGGGCCTCATGCCCCACCAACAAACCTTGAGGTCAGTGTATCTGATCAAGGCTCATGACACCAGTATAAACGCTCGCAAGAACCAGTTTTGAAGCTAGCACCTTCTATCTCAGACAGGGGTGTTTGGGTTCACTTTGTGCAACCATTCACAACAGAAATCCAGTTATAAAGTCAGGCTCATCCAGTCAGGAACAGGAACAATATCACGTGGTTTATACAACCAGTCACAACTCAGAAGCCGTTCAGATTTCTAATAGAGCCTGGAGAGGTTTTCCCAGATGATGTCAAACATCAGCTACATGTGAGAACACTGGGATCTGGGAAAACTGATCAGAGAAAGGAGCAGAGTTTGTTATTCCAAGGGGGAAGATTTCTCCTAGAACTGAGGCACAGCCTTGCCTTCTCAAATGAGGAAAAAGGGTGTCTCCTTACTTAGTGTTAGGGAAAGCCAAAGAGTACGTCTACATTGCAGCTGGAAGCGAGCCTCCTGGCCCAAACAGACGGACTCACACGAGTGTGCTAAAAATAGCAGTGGTGGTAGCTTGGGCTAGCCACCTGAGCTCGGACAGGAGGGCTTGGACTCAGGCAGTTAGTCTGAGCTGCCACCCGCGTTGCAACGTCCACACTATTTTTAGCATGCTAGCTTGAGCAGAGCTAGCCCAGGTCTGCCTCCTGGACTGGAAGGCTCACTCCTAACTGCAGTGTAGACATACCCTAAGAGACTGGGACAAAAAAAGATCCCATCCTCCCTACAGCAGATTGGCAGCACCGATCAATAGCACAGCTGAGTGAGACAGTGGTGAGCGTCTGGAACTCAAAGGCATATAGGGATCAGTGGGGAGAAGGAGGAAGAGGAAGGCGAGAGCAGGAGAAGTTGCTTTGTTTGCCTCTAATTCTCAGCATTGCAGAGATCTGCATTTGGATCTGTCACTGCTCTCCTCCCACAGCCCATCTTTCATCTCAGCAAGTACTGGAATCAGTCTCCCATTTATCACGGTGATGTCAGGGTACCAGCATTAGGATGTCATAGTGCGATCCAATACCACAGCCCCTCTCCCCTTTGTCCTTCTCTTGCATCTTCCAGCCAAGGATCTCAAAGCATGTTACCCAACATTAACAAACTAAGCCTTCCAAGTCCCCGTGAGGAAGGGACGTGTTACCCACACTCTGCAACTGGAGGGAGTGGATGATCAGGGCCCGCTCCTGCCCTGTGGTCACTGGGAGCAGGGTCAGGCTTTGGGTGACCAGCTCAAAGGCTCTCAGAACATGGTAGAGTTGTTGTAGAGCCCAGATCTCTTATTTCCCCACCATGTGCATGGTGGGGAGATGGACTGGGAAAGGGGGAAACCCTTGTTTAAAATAAAGTCATTTGATAGGGAGTTAAAATTGAAAGGGACATTGGCTGGGGCAGGAGCTCAGCATATGGCGAGGGCACTTTGCTGCTCTTTGGGGGAGGTGTATTGAATTAACAAAGGTGAAGGGCAATTATTACACTCTCCAATAGCTCAGGGGTCTTCACATTCCCTGCCCGCCCCACAGAATTCACCAATCGGTTTTGAACAAACATGAGAAATGTCACCTTAGGCTGTACTTGGAGTGAGTTATAAGTGACTGAAAACAGGGCTTTGTCTACTGGATTGCAGCGTGTTGTATGCCACATGGCTGACTTGGGCAGGCTATTTCTGCCTCCCGCTCTAGACTGGATCAGCATTCACCCCAGCACCTCGGGGCTTCCCAGCACCCAGCTACATACAAAGACAACACCTCCAGGATGGGAAAAGCACTCCCATGCCACCCACAGATTAAACACAGTCCCCTCGCAAACATGAGGTGGAACCTCATGAAATGGGTTAGGCCATTTAGCGCCCTTCGGCTCTTCTTTCCCCATTGTTTCTACAGACAATGAACTATGACCGGTAATTATTAAGAAGGGCAAACTATGCCCCAAAGTACATGGCCAGAGGTCCACCTGCACAGGTCAGCCTCTAGGCTTGGGGCCCAGTGGTGTGTGTGTGTGTGCGCATGCCTATACGTGTGTGCACTAGAGCAGTGCCAACAAGCCCCAACTGGAATCAGGGCCCCCACAGTGCTAGACACACAGTAAGCGAGTCTCTACCCTGAAGACCTTACAGTTTCAACAGGCAAGACAGGGTAGAAGAAAGGGAATATGATCCCCATTTTACAAAGAGGGAACAGAGGCACAAAAAATTTAAACTGATTTGCCCAAGTCTGTGGCAGAGCTGGAATTTGAGCCCCCAGTATTTAGATCCAGTGCCTTAACCATCCTCTCTGAATAAAGTGCATGTACCTTTGGTGTCCTGACATGTTCGTTCTTTTGTATGGGGGGAGAGAAATGCATTACAAATATTAGACCAAAAAGGACGGATCTTTTCCTGAGCGACAGTCCAGCTCCTTTATGCTGGATAGTGCTCCCTTTCATGGCGTGACGTCACTAAGAGAGGTTAATAACCGGGTGATCTGGAACATACAGTATCTGTCTTTTCCAATGAGTTCAGTTCTGTTTATTACAATAGTTATTGCACCATATTGCAATAGCAATGGATTATTTGAAACATGCTGTTCTGAGGTTTAACTCTGTCCTTTATCTCTTACACAGCTGTTAATCCTCAGTACACGTTTCCTATCCACCATTGGTATTTAGCATACAATAAGTGTCTTATTAAATCTAAACTATAGGCTTATTTTTGGAGCCTCCATACAGAACGTTACCCATGAAATGGAGAATTAAAAAAAAAAAAAACAACAACAAACCAGGCTGTGCTGTCTGGGCTCCCCCCTGGGGATATTCAGGGGAAGGGAATGCTTTACTGGCAGCCGGTTCACCAGCCACAGGCAGAGACATGCTCACCTGGGGCATGAAATATTCAGGGAGGCTGGGAAACATGCGATGGTACTTTGCATAAGGCAAGTTTGCTTAACCTTTAGAGCTGAGACTCCAGTGTTTTAGCTCTGTGGACGTGGGGTCGGTTACCATTTATCAGCTCTTGAGGCTGGACTCGCAGACATGGGAATGTGTGGGAGAGAGTCAGGCCTCGCCTATGCTAGAACCGTGTATTGCGTTAACTGTACCAGTACGGTCAGAGCAGTACAACCCCTGGAGCATGGACAGTGAGGCTGGAATAAAGGTGCTTATACCTATATAAAGGTGTACAGATCAGACCTTAGTTACGCACCACACCAGAAGGTGCTGCAAAAAGGAGCTGGAGAGGACAAACTTGTCATTTCTGGAAGCAGCACCCCTCTGCCTGATCCCTCCAACCATTACATGGTACTTTGTTTCCCCTCAAGCGGCAATGCTGGACCTTTTCAACATCCTAGGAACGTCTGACTCTCAGGACACCGGCTTCCTGTCTCTCCAACAGGCCGTCCATTCGGATATACGGGCAAAAATGAAACTTTTGGCATTTTGGTTCTTGTTATCGTTGGACGTGGCCGGACAGCACTTGGGGCTCTGACTCTTGGACAAAGCCTGGAGGGAAAAGGGGAAAGGCGAGCTGAAGGAAGAACTTTCCTGAGCAGAATTTTATACAGAGCTTCACCTTGACAGAAACTTTGAGCTGCCCTTTGGCTCTCCTATCAGTTTGCAGATCTCCAGAATAGTTTATAACGGAGTTGGTTTTTAGACTGGTTTAAAAAAAGAAAAGCTGTCACCTGGCACATGGTGTGAACTCAGCCTGAAGACTGTGTTAAGAAACATTTCATCACACAGTTACTATTAATAGAGTTGGTTTCATGCCTTTTTAAAAAACGGATTTTGGTTGGATTTAAACATTCCCTGCGCCGTGTCTGTAGGCTAAGCATTCCAGCATTGGCTATTCCTGTAGACATATCACACCTTTCACCTCAGTAGGACCCTGATCCTGTGCCATTAAAGTCAATGGGAGCTCTGCAGTTGACTTCACTGTGTGTAGAGTCAAGTCTTATCTGAGCGCTAGTGTATGACAGCCAGAAAGCCAAATGGACTTGAGACAAAAGTGAAAGTGACAAGCCCAGTAGAGACTGGGGGGGTATAGGGCTGGGGGGGGGGGGTAAGAATAGCCCCAATAGCAAGAAGCAATTTGGGTTTTTGAAATTGTCCTTTTTAAACACGCCAGGCCTTATTCATAACACCGGCAAGGAGAATTCTGTGTGTTTTAACCAGCAGGTGGTCCTTTTAACGTAGCCATGTAAATAAAGACAGCAGCCTAGCGCTCATAAACAACCCCTACCATAACAAGCCAATGGGCAGGATGGCACAGCTAGAAATGCGCTGAGGAAAATACTGTAGCATGAGCTCTTGACCGGGGGCGGGGGAGGATCACAACCAGCTTTCAGGGGTCAGGGCCAACATCTAACGACTTTCTGGCTAGATGGGAGGAAGTGTCCTGAAAAATCTGCTGTACCACGGTGGTGGTCGGGGAGAGGTTTTGAGAACTGTACTATAGGGACCAGTCCTGCACTGGTAGAGACTGGGAACGGACCAGATCACCAGATGGAGCTTTTCCCCATTTCTGAGGGCCTATCTGCATTGATAAAATGGTGTATTTTTACCTCATGGTAACTTACACACAAGCTATCCCAAGATACAGAAACCACCATGAAGGCCAGGGATTCTAGTTTTAGTACAAGGTAAACAGCCCTATACCCCTCCAGGGTTTGACTTCGGGGAGCTTAACCTCATGATAAAACCAGAGTGCCTAATCTGCCCTGTTTTTACCTCAGGATAGCGGAGGTGTGTTAAAAGAAAAGGAGGACTTGTGGCACCTTAGAGACTAACCAATTTATTTGAGCATGAGCTTTCGTGAGCTACAGCTCACTTCATCGGATGCATACTGGAGGTATGCATCCTGGAGGTGTGTTAGTTACTCTGAGGTTTAAAAAGCACCTTCATTAGCTGTGAAGACAGGCCCTTACCGTGGAAATCCTTCAATGGCCAGACTCTGAGCCTCAACTAATGAGGGAAGCAAATGCTAAGAAAAGTACTTACAAGGGGGTGGCCAAGAGAGCGCAGCTTTCCGATTGACCCAGAGAACCCTGACAATCCATGGTGGAGCAGACACTGCTCGAGGAAGCCCCACTGCTGTGAGGCCTGCATGGTGGTACTATGCTGATTGAGGGTCATCACCGCGACTGAGAGCAGGTCTCACGTAAAACGCTGCATGGGTGCAGCTGCCCCCCGTAGTGCTTAAGTGAAGATGCTGCTATGCCAATAGGGGAGCTTCTCCTGTCTACATAGTTAATCCAGCTCCCCAAGAGGCAACAGCTCTGTTGACCAGAGAAGCCCTCCTGTCAGCATAGCACTGTCTACGGGGGGGGTTAGGTAGGTATGACGGTGTTGCTCAGGGGTTTCACACCCGAGTGACGAAGTCATACCGGTATAGGTCTGTAGTGGAGACCTGGACGGAGTAGGGAGAATGCTGCTGGGAGCTGCAAATACAGTCAATATACACAAAGTGTACTGCTTAGGGCGAGCAAGGCAGTAGAGTGACCATCTGGAACGTATATGCAGGAAAATGAGACCCGTTTTTTTTTCTAATGAGACACCCCTACACACACAGATACAATTTTATCAGCGTCTGACCGTTATACAGTAGCTTAGAAACAGACTTTATAATCTGATCCAACACTCCCTGGCCACTCCTTATTGGGTACAGATACTGGGTTGGTAAGCACTACATAAGGGACATCTATTAACAGACAGGATGGGTGGTCATGCTACAGGAAAGGCAGCATTGTAGCTGTTCAGAGAGCAAGTATTAGTAATGCCACTACAACTACATGCCCATACAGGGAATAAGGTATGGATCTGAACTGCAATCCCCTCCTCCAACAGAATCATTTTTTCTCATGCCTCACACGAGCAAAGCTTCCACCCCTTTGTTTGCTGGAGGATACACGTTGTCTGAAGTGGCGTTTCTCCTATGGCCATCTTGGCCAAGTAGAATCTCAAGGTTGCTCACGGCATTACCAGATCAGAAGAGCAAATGTCACCCGACCTCCAGGAGGAAGGCACGCGTTTGAAGGCAGAAAGCAATGTGCCAGATGAAAAGTTGCCCAGGATCATCTGCTCACCATTCAGAGCCAGGGTTTGAGACCCAGGAGTGGAAGGAGCACCCCCGAGTTGCCCAAAAGAACATAGGCCTTTTGAGCAGGCACTGTGGCTGTCCGACTGAGGGAAGAGATTGAGAGACGTGGCCAAGAGACTGCAATGGCCCACAGCCCAAAAGGAGCAGCTTTAATGGTGTCAGTGCGCCACTGGAATGGAAGCTATCGCACAGCTCCTTTGCAGCAGCCATCAGGGCGCCACACCTTGGTCGCTGCGGCTCAGGCTCTGAGGGGTGCAGACACGCGGAGAAGGAGAAGCGCTGTTGCACAAGAGCGCTTGTAGGGCTGCTGTTTCTACGGTCCTCTCTGCCTTTCCAGCATCTCTGGGGATCCTGTCCGCTGCTGAAAGGGTGCAAGGGGAAAGTGACATTTGGAAGCAGAGCTAGTTGAAACGGGGTTGATTTTTACCATGAAAGATTGAGAGAAAATATACAGTTTTCATTTCATTTGAAAATTTCTCACTTTAATTAAATAAATTGAAGTGGAAAATAAAATTGTTGCATTTCGAAAAATTCCATTTCAAACGGAAGTTCTTTTCATGCCTGCACTTCTTAAAACACAAAACCAACCCGCTCCCCAGCATTTCCTTTCCCTCCTCCCCTACTGTTTCAAGGTTTTTGGAAACAGAAAGATGTTGCAAACAAAAGTTCTAGAGCCAACCCATTTTCATCCAACACAACACTGTCAAATATATGTGGACAGGTTCCTATTTGGCTGAGATTACTTCGGTTCCTTCTCTCTCTGCCCACTGAATAATCCAGTCAAATAATCAATAATCCAGGCTGTGTCACCCTACAGGACCAAAATGCACCTGCGCGCGCGCGCACGCACACACACACACACCCCTACCTCCCCCCCATCAAAAGCAGGACATCAGTGCCCGGAGCTCTATGGCAAAGCAGTCTGTGGTGCTAGAATGAAATAGTGGTCGCTTGCCTTGAAGCTTCCTAATTGCTTTAATTGGCTCACCCCCCTAATGATGGCATGTTTGTAAATGACAGAAGAGGGTTGCCGCCTGCAGGAGTGCCTGTCTCCCCATTTCAATTTGTAGCAGTGATGGTTGCTACAGTGATGAGCTTACAGCTTCAGGAGAGTGGGAGAGCTTTGGGGCTCTGTTGCAGGCACTTTCATTTGCGGCAGGGAGAGGGAAAGCGCTCACAGGTCAGGTAGGGCTCAACTCCTCCAGGTGCCAGGCACTCCCTGGAAACATTCTCAGCACAGATGCCAGTAAGCTTGTGGAGGCTCAGCACTTCCCAGGATCAGATCCCTTACAGAGGTCTCAGGAGTCAAGATAGACTTTTTTTTTTTCTTTTTTTATAATGCTTGCTCCTCCTCGCTGAGGGCTCTTCCAAAATGCAACACGAAATCTAATTCTGTTTCTAATTTGGGGGTTGAAAATAACTTTCCATCCTCCCTTCCAAACTAAGCCATAAAGGCATCATTCCAAAAAACCAGTGAGAGGACGGCAGGGGGAGTGGGGGAAGAAATGACAAGATAAAATTTAGTGGAAAATTGTGGGGGTTAGGGGGGGAAGAGAAGGGAAGCTGATTGCTACTTATCTGTAAATGATCCCAAGAAAAACCAGGGCAATTACATATAAAGCAGTCTCAGTGAGCCTCTAGAATTAGACATTTTAATCGTAGCCTTGGCATTTGCCTTTCCAGTCCCAGCGGGCAAACTTTGACCATAGATGGTGTTATCATGCAAGAGGTTCAGATTGTCCGAGGGATTCTGCATGCAAACTGGCCCACGATGAATCTCCCAAGTGCCTCACAAGGGAAAATAAAATGAGAGTCTGGAAGGAAATGGGACCCTGACGTTACCAGTTCCTCCTCTTCTCCCCGTCCCTCCAACAGCCACAAAACCCGGTGCCATTTTCAGAGGGTTCTAACTTAGCACTGCAATGGTGGGATTCCCCAGGCAAACACAGGTACCTGCCCCATGAGCAGAATAGGAGACAAACTAGTCTGGGTCACTCCTGACACGGACTCCTGAGTAGCATCATCTAAACTTGGAAATCTCAAAACAAACCAAGAGCTCTGAAGGCTCAGGAGAGTTTCTGGACATTAGGAATGTGACATTCTCTTCCTTGGGGGAGCATCCTGGAACCCCATTATTCTACATTTTCATATAATTGTGATCTTACATATAAAGCATGCCTTGTAAGGTATCAGGGGAAAGGGTCTGATCTGCTGAAAGTCATTTCTCTGTTCATATATGTATATCATTAATGCATATGAAGTTACGAGAATTGTGTTGTATGGTGGTCATTAAAACATGCTGCACGTTGGGGAATAGCTAGATATTAGCTCCCCTGAGGCAACAGCAAGGGAAGTAGGCAACACCCAGGCGGAGTGTCAATCAACCCATCAACAACCATTGTCCAGCAAGGGAACTATGACGCAATGACACACCTGCATGAGGCCACACCAGGGGAATTTCTCAACCTTGCTGGAGACTCAACAATGCACCCAGACGTGCTTGGACCTGTGTTTTCCAAGCATAAAACAGACAGTGGCCACATGCTTGGCCTTTTCCCTTCATCCACCTATGCTGCAAGCAACAAGGACACTCTGAAGACTCCAGCAGAGGAGACTGGCCCAGATTTCAAGGGTGACATCTGCGTACTATGAACTGCAATATCCAGTGGGGTGAGAAAACCTGCTGAGTCTAGTTGTTGCTCAGCCTGAGAGGGTTGAGAGTTTAGACTGCGTGCTTATATTTTATTTTATTTTGGTAACTACCTGACTTTTTGCCTATTACTTAACATCTATTGTTTGTAGTCCATTAACTTGTTTAACTGTTTATCTTTACCAGCAAGTTTGCTTGGTGTGTGTGGCAAATCTGCTCAGATTTGGCAAAGGCTGGTGTATATCTACTTTCCAGTGATGAAGTGGTGAACCCATAAAGCAGTTTGCACTGCTCGTCTTAAGCAGTGCAAGACAGTGTATTCCTGGGGTACAATGCTGGGAGGGTTTGGCTCTGGTGCCTTTCTCTGTGTGATTCATGAGTGGCTCTGGGAGCATTCATGCAATCTAGCTGGGTGTGGGGCTCCACATGAGGTTGTGCTGAGTGAAAACAGCCCCTGGAGGGGTTTGCTGCTGGTCACTAGCAAGGCATTGTGAGAGACAGCCCAGGCTGGGAAATTAAGGGGGCGTGTCCCACAGTCCCAGGCTGCACACCGGCCCGGGGTGGGGTGGGGGGATATCTCATCACAAGGAACATGAGAAGCTAAAAAAAACAAAAACAAAACCACAGTCTGAATAGGAGTCACAGTAAGTATCAGCTGCAGAGTTGGAGACACCTCCCACCATTAGAAGATGCAAAATTAGGGCAGGAGAAGGGCACATGGAAATCAAACAGGAGAACTGGGAAGGAAGGGCTTCTTACAGATGGACGCTTCCCCCAGACCAGTTGCTTAAAGAACCCGAAACTGTCCATTCATCCTGACGTTCCATGTGCACAGCGGCTGAACTCCCTTGGGCAGAATTCAGCAGCTCCCTGTAGCAATGAAGAAAGTCTTTCAGCGTTTTCTGTATTTTCCAGTACAGATGAGCCCTAGCTGCAGAATTCAGAACTGGATCCAAACTGCTCTGAAATCTGAGATTATGCAAACTCGGGGGTCTGATTTAGCCCACTGCAGAGATCGGGGGCAATCAGGAATTTCAGATTCAAGCTTCCCTAAAGCTCCAGGCTGCTGAGATCCAGAGCTTCAGTTCTGACCCATCTCTAATTTTTGGATGGCAGTTTGGCAACACAATGTATTTCAAAACACAGGGCAGGCCTACTCATGGGAAGCTTGGAAAAAACATTCTGTTCAGATGCATCTAGACCATATGTTCTATATTTTTTTTTCCACTCATTTATGTTAGCAGGGATATTTTCATGAAAACAGGCTAACAGCGCATTAGTCTGAGTAATATTTCCAAAGGGGCCTCTTTTGAGCCGCTAGAATTGCAAATGCAATTTTGCACTCTGGTTTTGCATAGCCACGCTTGGGTTCCTGTGAACACTCACCCTAGCCCATACAAACCACAGCCGGGCACACGTCCACCAATGCACTTGTGTACGCATAGTGCAAGGTGTTGTACACGCTGATACGCGGGTATGAAAAGCTGCATGGGCAAGACAGAAACATGCCAGATTCCCTCTGCAGTTTCGGGGCTGAATTCAGGAACAGCCTTTAAAAATCCAGTCAGCTCATTCCCCACCCAAAAGTGTAATCCTCCATTAGTGGCATCATAATTTCCATAGCAAACATTCCAGACAGAGCAATGCCTTCAGGTGGAGAATGAGTAAATAGGCTCTGGAGGTCAAGGATCCTGGACGTTTTCATTCTAACATCCCTAGAAGAAAAAAAAATTATAAAGGACAAAAGATGGAAAATTTGACAGACAGAGTTGTCTCTACCCATGAAGTATTTTCCATGAGTCACGAGTGGGTTTTCCTGAGCATAATAAGAGCAGATCACTCAGCAGATCAGCAGACAACTCCTTCACGGTGATGAGCAGGCCAGCACAGAGCAGGTCTACACTACAAACTTGCATTGGAGCAGGTGCCCTGATGCAGCTGCACCACTGTAGTGATTCTGGTGAAGACTTTCTAAGCGGACAGGAGAGCACGCTCACGTCGGCATAATAACTCCACCGCTGCACTGTCTACACAGCAGGTTATGGGCGGTGTAACTATGTCGCTCGGGGTGGGATTTTTCACACCCGAGAGACATTGCTATCCCAAAGTGTGTAGTGTAGACCTGGCCTCATTTATACATCCTTGCTCCCATTTCTTCCCAGTTCCCCTCCCTGCCCTCTTCCTGCTTCACCACACCCTCAGGATCCTCCTTCTTCCTTTCATGCTTCCTCTGGCTTTGGGAGTTCCCCCTCAGCCCAGCTGCGGCAAGGTTGCCAAGGGCTCTTCACACAAATCCACCCTTCTCCCACCAACATTAACTCAGCTACATTCAAATCACTTGGCCTGCAGGCTCCTTGGGGCAGGGGCCAGCTCTCTAGAAAGAGAGACAAACTCTCTACAAACTTATGGCACCAAGTAACCTGAATCACCTCCCTTTGGCCAAAGAGCCATTTGCGTCCATTGTGCCGTCTTGTTTAAACCAAGTTCCACGCAGCAAGGACCCTATCCCAGTGTATTCTGTACAGGGTCTCACTTTCTCTTGACATTGAAAGACATTTAAATGGCTCCTCCGTTTCAAAAGAAAGAATCCCCCCATTTCCCAAACAAAGCTGGGCTCATTCTGGCTGCTCGGAGCACAGGGAGTGTTTGTAAATCAGAACAGTGTTCAGAAAGTGACACTTCGCATGTTTTCCCATTTCCTTTTGTAGCTCCTTTTTATAGAGGCCAGGCCAGGGCTGTTTGGTTAACTGACCGTGGTTGGGTTTTGGCTGGCAAAGCCCACACCCCGAGGTTCATTGATCCAGCCAGCCAGTGCAGGGCTGTGTGTGTGTGTGTGGTTTTTGGAGGGGGGTGGGGGGGTAAGAAAACCTGGATTTGTGCTGGAAATGGCCCACCTTGATTATCATACACATTGTAAAGAGAGTGGTCACTTTGGATGGGCTATTACCAGCAGGAGAGTGAGTTTGTGTGGGGGGGGGGCAGAGGGTGAGAAAACCTGGATTTGTGCTGGAAATGGCCCAACTTGATGATCACTTTAGATAAGCTATTACCAGCAGGAGAGTGGGGTGGGAGGAGGTATTGTTTCATGGTGTCTGTGTATATAATGTCTTCTGCAGTTTCCACAGTATGCATCCGATGAAGTGAGCTGTAGCTCACGAAAGCTCATGCTCAAATAAATTGGTTAGTCTCTAAGGTGCCACAAGTCCTCCTTTTCTTTTTGCGAATACAGACTAACACGGCTGTTACTCTGAAACCTGCAGGGCACTCGTTTGCAGAGGAGTGGTTCCAGTCTGTGTCCACTGCAAGCCCTTTATGGGCCTTAGAGGTTCCTTAAATCCCCAACCAAGACATCCAGGATCTGGTCAAAGTTCAGCAGATCTCACCTAGGGGTTGCCACCCAACTGGGTTTTCATGGGGTGGCAACCCCTAGGTGAGATCTGCTGCAATTTCCATACTTGACTCAGGTTTATTTCAATGGTAAACAAGGGATCCATTTGGATGGAAAATTGGTTGAGGGGGGGGTGTTGAATTTTTCACTCCTCCCTGCCCCCCGCCCGCCCACCTTCAACACAGTCAGGGAGAGATTCCCCACGTGCAGCAGACTGAAGCTCTGCAGAGAGCCAGGCTGTCCCAGTGCTGTCACACGAGTGCAATTACTGCAGAGAGAGGCCATGGCAGGAAAATGAAACAAACAGTTTTGATTTATTGTTCTTGAAAAGAAATGGAGCATGTTGAAAGAAAGCACAGGAAGTCCTGGGGATAATAAATCCTGCTTAGGAGCAGATAAAGAAAACGTGCTTCAATTCTCGGGGACAGCAAGGGGGTTATTGGGAGGGCGGCCGATTAAAGTTTAGGGAGTCTGTTTTCAGAGCGGTTGTTACAAAGCCACAGTCACAGCTTCTGCTGCTCCAGTAGAAACTGAAATTTACAAATACGACTCCAGCCAGCATTTGGGTTTTGTCTAATTGAAGGGGAGAGGGAAATACTGCAAGCACTCCCTAAATCAGAGGAACACAGAGTGGCCCTGGCAACTTGACAGCAGCCCAAAGGCTGCACCTAATTAGCATATATGTTTACATACGAGCAATATACACAACCCTAATATTTGCTTGTACTTGACTCTTCCGAGGCAGATGATTAGAAATTGCTACTTTGCATTCATCAGCAATAAGCCTTCAGCCTCCTCATTTCCCAGTAGTTACAAGGAGAGGGCTAAACAATTGGCCCAGTTCCTAATCTTCGGTTGCTCTTCCTCCCCCATACATTTGCTCTCCACTGAGGCCCTATCTATATTGCAATTCCTACCATGTGGGGGGCAGAGGGATCTGCTGGGGGACCTTGCCTTGAATGTTATTATTTATTACTTTTGCTGCAGGAGCACTTGGGGGCCCCAGTCCTGGATCAGGGCCCCATGATGCTAGACACCATATACCTATAATAAAGAGGCAGTCCCTGAAAAGCCGACAGTTCAGGAACATGAATGGTGCCTCTATGCCACAGCCAAGGGCTTTTGCAGGGTGGAAGCATCAAGGTTAACACATGGCTCAGTCCCAAGGCCAGGCAAAATAGAGATTAAGGCCCTTCCCCATGCTACACGCCTTTTTGTAACCAATACATGACACTCCCCTGACCCAGCTGAAACAAACATGGCTGAGCTGGGTCTACCCGGCAACATTTTCACAACACAGCCACGCACTACTACCTACCACGCTCCCTGACTGCGTTTGCCCTGGTGCATCCTGAGCAGCTCTCCCTTAGTACTTCAGCAGGCAGTAGAGTAGATCTCCTGGAGGATGGACGGACTCACACACACACAGCAGCGCGCTCGAGGCGCTCCTACTGCAGAGAGCTGGAAGGAACGAGGAGCAGCCCTCACCATTACATGGGCACGTGTAGGAGGGCCCAGTAACACGCCCAGTATTAACACTCTAATCCTGGGCAAAGTTGTAGCTTGGCTATGGCAGTGCCAAGGGGGTTCCTGCGTCGGGGGAGCAGCACTGAAGGGGAAGCTGGTGCTGGAAATCCTGCACTTCCCCCTTGGCCCCATGCAAATGCATGGAAGGCGCAGGAAGTGGCTCCACCCCAGCACATGTAGCTGTGCTGAGACGCCTACGGTGCACCACCTATAGATCCAGCACCGTTTACTCTCTCCCTGTCGCTGTGGGGAGACCAGGAGAAACACAGCAAGTCAGGGCTCCCTCCTGGGCTGCGCCGGGGCAGTGCAACCATGCCTGACCCCTTGCTTGGGTCTCATGCTAAAACTATGATTCATGCCTCTTGCAAGAAGGGATTCTACTACAATGAAGAGTCATTCCTAGCATGAGAGAGTTTAGCTGCGGGCAGAGCACGTGACCCCATCTTAGGGCTTAAAATGGTACAGTGATAGGTGGCCAGAAACGTCTCTGAATAATCCAGGGAAGGAGGCAAAGAATTTACAGTCAGAGTGAATCAGTCACTACGGGTTTGATCCTGCAAGGACCTGTGCACTCCAGCTCCAACCCAGAAAAGCACTTATAGCCCATGGACATCAATAGGGCTTCGCACGTGCTTAAAGTTAAGCATGCGCTTACATGCTGTGCTAGACGGGGCTGGAGCACTCAGCACCCGATAGGACTGAATACCAGCAAGATCAAAAAATAACAGAAGTGCTTATGGGTGGCAACTTAAAACCTCTTCCAACTGAAAAAAAGAGAGTTTTGCTGTGGGTAGAATCAGCACATACTTGTTTCTGGCTGCATTTCTTGGCAGCTCCAGCGAGGAGTTGGCGATGCACAAATTTGGAAGCCTTGTTAAATCCAAGAGAAGTGAACAAAAAAGGCTGTTTTCTGAACAGAAGTCGCTGACAAATCTTTACTCAACGGTGGCCAGCAAAGGCAAAAAAATAAACGTTGCTACCCTCTCCTGCTTCTGTGCGACGTACAAGGGTCGCATCGGAGTTTTAAGCTGCATTCTTGCCGGCTTGCTTCTCACCAGAGGTGAAAGTAAGCCGGTACACCCTGCTACGGCGTACTGGCAAGAACCAGTGCACCATACTGGGGCAGCCCGGCTTCCCCAGGGGGCAATTCAAAGGGCCTGGGGCTCCAGCTGCCTCTGCCGCCTCGGTCCTTTAAACAGCTGCTGGAGCCCCACCGCTTCCCCAGGGCTCTGGCGGCTAATTAAAGGACTGGGGCAGTAGAAGCAGGGGAGCCCCGGGCCCTTTAAATAGCCCCCGGAGCCCCTGGCTGCTGCAGCTACCCCAGTTGGGGAGGAAGAGGAGGAGGAGAAGGAGAAGGGGGCGGGCACTTACCTTACAGGGTGGGCTGGCTCTGACCCCCCTCAGCCCCGCCCCTTCCGCCCTCAGCCCTGTCCCTTCCGAGCGCCAGAGCTGGCCGCAGCGTACCGGTAAATCACTCGACTTACTTTCACCCCTGCTTGTCACAGTTACAATGATCAGGTCCTCGATTCGCTTGCTGTGCTGGAGGAGCTTGGCAAAGCCCAATGGTAGGCGAGCTGTAGCTCAGGTTATATTCTCATAGGCCATCACTAGCAGAGTCTTCCTAAGATCTTCCTAATTTCCTTCAGCAAAGAAAGCGAAGCACAGACCTGGGTTTCAAATGGGAAGAAGCGAGCACACAGAAAGAGATTGTTTTAAAAACTTTGAAGCCATTTTTATACCAAGTGGAGGCACAGTCAAGGGCAGGAATGAAAGAGGTTTTAGGTTGCTTAAAATCCTATCTGATGGTATAAGCATTGGAGCTGTAAAAATACAGTCATCTACACCCAGATAAAGTAGGTTACGGGGTTCGATTCTACTTCCAATCCAGGGGAAAGACAGTTCTGAGCATCTCACCAAGTTTGCACTCAAGGGTGGGAGGTCTGAGATGCACAGAAAGGTTTGGTGTCGAGAAGGGGAAACTCTTTGCAGCCTGAAGCCTGGTATCTTAACTGACGAGCCAGTGCAGAAATAAAGCCCTCAGTTCACCAGGGTAATAACACAACACCAACAAAAGTACCTACATTTTACAGCTTCTCCCTGCGAGGCATGGAAGGCAAACTCCCCAAACCCAGAACGGCCTTTCGATAGATTCCCCAGTAAACTGGATCCAGATGCCCTGCCCTCCTCCCTAGAGCGCCTCAGAGGATTCCTCTGGGTCCAAACGCCCCTTTTTAGTGAAACGCTGGCACAGCGGATTCAAGACCATGGCTCTTCTCGGTCCTGATGGCCTTTGTCACCCATCACACTACCTAATCCACACTTTGACTATTCTGGCCATTCAGCTGCTAGAAACATCTTTGACCCACGCTGGGTCCTAAGGAACACACAGTATCTGGTTGACGGTGACAAGCTGGAGAAATCCCAGCTGCAAACTGAAGGGAGGGCTGGGGTGAGCTCTCAGCCTCGGAAAGAGTCACCCCTACTCAATGACCCTACACGACCCCTGCCACAGATGTCTTCTCTAGGAGCCTCATCCAAGTCCTTCTCCAGAACACTGTCTTTGCCTTTGGAGCAGTGCAGCCATTTTCAAAATGTTCCCTGGGGCCGGGGAGAGGGGAATGATTTCCTGAACGCTGCCCTCCCCCATCCTCAAGGAGCCGGGCTGCACACACTGCTATACTCCCACGACACTCAGCATATTTCCAAGAAGCTAAGTATAAACTTCCCCAGGTGATGTGCCCTTGGTATACATTTCTTTGCCTTCTTCCTCAGTTATTAGAAAGCCTTTGTGTTTCAAAGGGGATTTGGATAAATTCACTGGTCATTCACCACTCCTCACTACAACCACGCCTGCCTTGGGACACAAAGGCTAAGGAGGAAAATACAGGTTGTAGCTCCAGAGAGACTTAAGCCCAGATCCTCAAAGGTATTTAGGTGCCTTTGTGGTTCTGGGCCTTAGCCTTAATTCATTAAGAGATGGGCCAGAATCCAAACCCTGGCTCCAAACCTTCCTTGACTTCAAGTGTGTTCAGCTCCCGGTCACAATACTCTAGTAATAAGGAAAACAAAACACCCTTGGGGGGTGAAGCAGCAGCCTCCATCCAAGGTACAAAAGCAAGAGGAAAAAAAAAAAAAAAAAAAACGACATTCACTGCAACAACTTCCCCCCTTCACCCACTTCCCCAGCCCCGCACAAGCAGAGACCCAAGAAAAGAGCAGGAGAGGCCATGAATTCCCCCAGGGACTTCGCTGTTGCCAACCCAAGGCCAAGTCTCCACCACAGACCTATACTGGTATAACTATTGACACCCCTGAGTGACAAAATCCATACCTCGGAGTGACCTCCTCCCGCCATGTAGACAGCACTATGTCAACGGGAGGGCTTCTCCCATCAACATAACTACTGCCTCTTGGGGAGCAGCTGTGTCGCTGCAGCACTGTCCATGAAGACAAGCCCTAGCACAGGGAGGCATTCTGATACTACGACGATGAGCAGCAGAATAGAGCTCCAAGATAGAAAGAGAGGAAGGGAGTCAGACAACTCAAAAAGTTGTTCTTGATGCTATTTGTGAGCTAAAAGTAGGTGTGTGGCACAGTCAGCATCGTATCTCCCCAGCCAGAGTTACAGGTTAGCGTACAGTGACAACCTTGAGACACTGTATTCTGTGCATAACTCCACATTCACACACTCCATTTTTCACTGTTCTTCTTAAATGGCATTGGCAAGAATCTCGCTTCCCACAAAGAATTTGCAATAGGCTAAAGAGAACCCTCAGCTTTTTTGTGAGAACAGCCAGCAGTAGAAAAGCAAGGATTAAAAAAAATCCTTCAAAACCCACAAACCATGGAAGGGATAAAACCGACATGCTTCGGGGCACAAGCCAAACTCTAACTACCAGGGGCCAGGAGGAGATTATCCTGTAACATCCTCCTGTGAGCTTTCTTGCACCTTCCTCTGATGCATCTGGTGCTGGCCACTCCTGGGGATAGATGGGTTAGATGGGCCACTGGTTCACGATGACCATCCCTCTGTCCAGAATTCTATGACAGGTCTCTCAATGAGAGGGACAGCCATTTATCATTAGGGGTTGGGACATCAATGGACAAAATTTCATCCATTGGCTTTGGAAGAGATGGACGGAAGAGATGGACAAAAGGATTTTAGTCCCTAAAGGAGTCATCCCACAAACTCTTTGGGAAGTGGATGAAAAAGTCTCCACTGTCCCATTCAAAGAAGCCAAGAGAGAATTCAGGTTAAAGGCACCACCATCCCAAACCCTCTCAGCATCTGGGATTCTGCCTTAGCCCGACTGCAGAGACCATTTATATAAGAGGAAGAAGAAAAGAAAAATACTGTGAAGTAAAACCTTAGGGGCAGCTCCAAGCTGGCTGAGTGCCTCCCGGTGACAGGGAGCCTGGCTAGGAGCTCCTGCGTTGCGAGAAGATGGTGGTTCACTCCCTGCCGTGACTAGTCAGTCCAGGGACTTGACAATGACAGCCTAAATGGAGGACAAAACCAAAGCCAGTTCGTCACTTTGTACTGAAGTTGGGCACTGGAGATCAGAGGGGCATGGAGAAGGGGTGGGGCACAACACGCCCCCTGCTTTGGAATCCTCATGTGCCCATGCTTGGCTCAGGACTTACAAACGGCACCATCACCGGTCAGTTCCCACAGACTCCTGGTGTTCCATCCTTTCCTTTCCATGGAGTGTTGGAGCCCCAAACTTCCCCCATTTCCCTGATCCCTCTCACCCATCACATTTCCTGCCAACACAGGCAGGCCAGGTCTCCCCCCCTCCCCCCCATCAGCTGCAGGGGTTTTTATTGTGCAGCCACAGACACTCCCTCTGCCCAATGCTCTTCACATATCAGCACATTTCAAATGACAAGTGTGTGTGCTTGGTTTGCCTTTTATTTCCTAAGGGAAGCTCAGCTCAGACAATTGAGGGAATTCCAGCAAGGTTCTTGCTTTGAGTCTGTTCTCCAACTGCACGAGAGACACTTTTCTCCTTCAAAGCTACAGGCTCAGCCAGTGGTTTGGCTGGAATCTGAACCCAGAAGAGGCTCCCGTTACCAAATTTTTGCTGAAATCACTGTAGAAAACCCAACCTCTTGTGCTATTTTAGGAGCTTCTTGATGTTAAAAGCTAGTGTAGTACAGACACAAAAGAGATTCAGTCTGTCGTAAACACTGAGCTAATACAAGCATTTACACAAACCTCTGCCAATGCACAGAGGGCACTGCTGGAGGGAAACTTGTTGCACTCTGACTCATCACCGCATCTAGTAACTATTAGCACAATGCATGTCCAGAAATGGAAGTTCACCTTTCATCTCTGAAGACTGGAGTCATGAGTAAATCCCATTGAATTCACTCCCAATGGAAGTTACCTGTATGTTGTGATGGGAGAAATACGATCCTAGAATCAAGTGGTCTCTAACCTTATTTCTGATACTCATAGAATTTAAGGCCAAATGGGACCATCATCATCTAGTCTGACCTTCTGCACATCGCAGGCCACAGAACTTCACCCACCCACTCCTGTAATAGACCCCTAACCTCTGGCTGAGTTACAGAAGTCCTCAAACCATGATTTAAAGACCTCAAGTTTCAGAGAATCCACCATTTGCTCTAGTCAAACCAGCAAGTGACCCGTGCCTAATGCTGCAGAGGAATGTGAAACCCCCCGGGTCTCTGCCAATCTGACCTGGGGGGAAATTCCTTCCTGACCCCAAATATGGCAATCAGTTAGACTTTGAGCACATGGGCAAGACCCACCAGCCAGACACCTGGGAAAGAATTCTCTGTAGTAATTCCACCACCAGCCTTTGGAGATATTTGCTGGTTGGTTAGTTGGGGTGTGCGTGCGTGTGTGAGATCTGATACACCCACTCATGAAAGGTCCAAGATGGCAACAGCAGACCTGACCTGTTTTACTGAGGTGCGTCCCCAGGCTGATAGGAAGGAGGAGTTGGGGCAGGACTGGACTTACATGGGCACTTCAGGTCATGATTCATGTATTATGTCCAATCTGCATGAGGCCAAGCCATGGGGATGGGAGAAAGGGTAGGAGAGAAAGCTAGAGAATGGAAAGGGGGAAAGAATTCCAGATGCGGTGTGCCACAGTTTATTATTGCTTCTAAACCTCTCTCTCAGGACTACCCTCCTCCTCCCCAGCACCCTGACATCTTCAAAATCACTACCTCTGTCAAAAGTGCAGTAATTGTGCTTGTTGCAACAACCCCTGAGACAGCCTGGCAATCAATAGTGCAAATATTAAAACCCATAAATCTAACCAACCTTTGACACTAGACTGCAGTTTGCCGATCTAACCCCACAGATGTGATTTTTCATCTGGGGAGCAATGCAAGGGGTTGCTGATGACCTCTAGATTAAAGGGTCAATTTATTTTAACACCGCTCTTTTCCAACAGTCTTCTTTCCCCTCCCCCAACCCACCCCATGTTTTCATGTTGGAGTTTGATTGATTCTGCTGTTCAGACAATCAGGGTGCAGTGAGTAAAAAAAAAAAAAAAAAAAAGGGAAGAAAATGTCCTGGCATAGCCCCAATGCGCTCAGATACAAAATAATGGGGGAAAGATGTCATGTGAAAAGAATGCACGCAGGCAAACGCGGGAGGCAGATCGCGTATCAGCCCCCGAACCGCCCTTTAACCAAGACTAGTGTAGTTGGAACAAACACAGCACCACAAAGCAACAGAAAATATTCCCTTCCCCAGCTTGCCTGGAACAGAACCGTGTGGCTGAATAAACAGAGAGAAGGCACAGACCCAGCTGAATGCCGAAGAAGAGTGGGATCCCAGAGCCTTGAATGGGGAGATGGAAAGGGAGAAGGAAAAAAAATGGCCGAGCCCTTTTAGGCTTCTTTAAGATGTATACAGAAGAATGAAACTTCTTTAAAAAAAAAAAAAATTAAAGGGTTTGTTTTCTGATCTTCAATTCAGACATCACGTATCTTCTGGTGTTTGTTGTGAGCTATGGAATTGTAATTGATGGGCTTCCTTTACCCAAAGTTAGTCGGAGTTAAATAAAGGTTAAGCTTTTAAAAGAGGAAAGAAAGAAAAGGAAAAAGGCCCAATTTTCCAGCAGTAGATGCTTAAAGGGAGGTCCCTAAATCCATCTCTGATTTCCAAAGGGCTGCAGCACCCCCAGTTCCTATTCATATCACTGGGAGCTGTGAGTACTCAGAACATTTACACTCTGTGGGAAGGGGCCGAGTGTAACAGGAAGGCAGGGTCAGGCCACCATGGAGGACCAGATGGGGCCAGGGATTTGGCAACAGAGGCAGGGGACTCTCCCCACCTCTGCGTCACCACTTCAAATACAGAGCAGGTAGGTGGTGACCTTTTGACAGTGATTCGGTGGCTCAGGTATGAAATAAGCAGGTGACCTTATCTCAATCTCCAGTGGATACCTCTCTCCAAACCCATCATTGAGCCATCTCTGCTTACAAGAATGGCTGCTCTCCTGGGTGCCTGCAGCACTGCAGGCCAGGAATCGCATGAACTGGCAGAGCTGTCAAGGGACCACAATTTGGCGCAGCAGGGAGGCTGCAGGTCAGGACATGAGTCCAGCTGTGTGGAGGAAGCCTGCAGAGCTACCCACTCTCTAGCTCTCTTTCATAAGTGCTGGAATTAACTGAATTCCCCTAGAAATTAAAAAAAAAAAAAAAAAAGGAGAGAATTGCCTTCCGAAGGCTGCAGGGATCTCAGGGGCTCTGCCTAGGCCAGCAGGCTGGGACTTGTCGAGCTGAGTGCAAATGAAAGGACTCCTCAAGGGGCTGAAGGTCTGCAGAGGGAATGAAATAGACAAGTCTGCTAGGTTTCTGGTCTAGCTTACTGAACTTTATTCTCTGTGCCTTTAACCACATGGATTTGGGAGGCTACATGTCTTCAAAACAAGGCTCTTCCTTCTCTGTCCATCCTCCCCAGCTGCCTGGGGAGTGGCACGCCACTGCTGTAGAAGGAGCCTTAGTCTTCCGATTTGTATTGCAGCAGCTCCGCAGGCTCCAGTCAGGATCAGCTTCCCCATTGTGCAGGCTCTGCACAGACACAGAGGCAGACATGGTCCCTGCCCCAAAGACCTTATGGTTTACTTGAAGACAAAACACAAGAGTTGGGTGTAACAGACAACTGGAGGGAATGAGGGCAGGAGGAGGATAGCAGTGAGAGGAACCACAAGCCCCCTCTGTGTTTTCTCTCTCAGTCGCATGAGTGAATCCCGGAGTTGGGGTGGTTCTGGAGATCTGTTCCCACCTCTTTCCCCAGATGTGTTTTAAGCTCTGCTGAGGGTCAATAGATCCAAGGCCAGCCTTACCTTTAAAAGAAATCCCTCCTACTACAGAAAAGCCTGTCGGCCCTCTGAAACCAGAGGCCTAATGTATATTATCTGGTAGAAAGCAACTGCCCTCTTTGGAAAGAATTTCCAATCCACATTGGGACTGATCCAAAGCCTTTGGAAGTCCCAAATGGGCTTTGGTTTAGATCCTAATTGGGGACTTTCCTTGGTTAGAAGCCACTTTTAATAACCTCCCGCACCAGTGGCTGAGCTGTATCTTTGCAACAAAAGTTCTTTGCATCCTCTGCTCCTCTCTATCACCAACAAAAGCCAGTTCCTGCTCAGAGCTGAATGACCATCATCTCTGCAGGGGGCAGCGACAGCCATAAAAAAACCTGAGCTCTCTTCCAGAGCTCCTGGGCCTGAGGAGCTTTACAGCTGAAGTTGTTAGACATACCGCTCCCTTAAGAGCCTCCCTCCTCCTCTCTCTAATGGATCTTTAACTAGAAAGATTTCACCCGATCCCTGTAACGACACTGCTATGTCCTTCAGCTCCGTGCTATGCTGGGGTTCCTAAGGATCAGACATTTTTGGTGTTGCCAGTGTCCATTTCCTCCTCCACAAAGTCCTCAGTCTCCTGTAGTTCCTGGTTAGTTTCATACTAGGGAGGGTGTGATCGATTTCAGGAAAAAGCACCAAGAATGAGTAGTTTTGGGGCTTTACATGCTAAGATCAGTGGCCCAAAATATTCAATACAGCCATGCCAAAAAAAAAAACCCCACAAACAAAAAGGCAGGAAGCTCTTATACAAAGCCTTATCTGCACTGGGATTTTTGCCCCCAGTATAACTGTCCTGGTGCAATCATAAGTGTAGACATGGTTTACTCCAGTGCAGAGAGATTCACATAAGTGCTGCTATGTCGACTTCAAACCAGAATAAGCAGTTCCACTAAATCGCATTCACACTAGGGATCTGCACTAATGTAGCTACTCCAGTGGCTAGTAGACAAAAGCCTAATTTCCACACAGCATCCCACGGTGACTAGCTATTTCCACTAGTACATGTGTCCAGAACAGGAGCAACAGATCAGGGCTGCTCTCCTATCTCCACTATAATCTGTGTTACCTAGGGAAGCCATGGTGATGTCCTTGAGAAGCGTGGAGAGCATTGTGCAATTCCTCTTGGAGGAATCATCCCTCTGTGCACCTGCAGTGTCTTCTTGTTTAAATCTCATTCTTACACTCCACTTCCTGCAATTATCTCTGCAACTGATCAGTTTGGTTCCTCTCCAGCTTTTAAAATAAACGAGAACTCGCACGCCCTGGTTATTTCTTTTAACAGGTCAGTGCCTCCCTATGGGTTTCACAGTGTGTTTGTGCACTGCAGCCACTGATGGAAGGATTTATAAAGAACTCAAAATACTCCCTATATTTTGAGAGTCAAAGAGGAGCAAAAACCACTGTGAAAAGTGGTTTTTTTATCTCATGTAAGACAACATTTTTTAATTAATATCACACCACACCACACCACACACACAGCATAAACATGGCATCTCCTTAATATCTTAAAAGGCATGAAATCACGCACTTTAATTAATCTATCTCAAGGGGTAAATAACCTAGACTTAAATTTATGCCAAAAGGAAGGGGAAAAGTCCAAGATAGACAAAGATTTGCTTTCCCCAACTTTAAAATGGTATATATATTGGGTGTTTAGTTCAGACAGGCCAAAGAATTGTCTACTGGCTGCTCAAGTTCAGCTGAATTCACATTTGCTTTCCCACCCCTCTTAAATTTCTTTTGTTTGTTTGCATTGTACTTTCTCCTCCATGCCACACGAACTTTAATGGAATCCTACTGAGTAGGAATACGGTCTGAGAAGGAACATACTCTTGCTTTAAACAAGCCTCCTTAAGGCTTATTGTGTCCCTCTTCCCAGCTTTCTCCCTGACCTGAGCCATGGGACAAGGCCTAATTTTGGTGAACCCCAGACCATGGCCCAGATGAACCACTGACCATGGAGATTAACTTGCCTAATGGACACTTTTATGCCTGTTTGGAAAGGAGACATGATGTGCTTTTACGTTACTCAGATATAAGTCTCAAGCACCATTCCTCTCCTCTTACACAGCAGGCAAGGCAACTGCTATTAAGCATCCAGACAGTTAAAAGACTTTCAAAAATTCTTCTAAATCTAACCTTACATGGGAAACACAAAGAATTGCAAGAAAGGAATCTGAATTCTTACAATGAACTGGACTTACAGCAGTCGGGGCCCGTTCTGCAGGCATCCCTGTTTAAACTGTTCCAGAGAATGTTCCCAAGGCTCTGTGCTGATCCAGACCAATGCTGTGGTGGTTATGTCTGCACCAAACATGAAACTGCTCCTGCCTAGCTCTTTGGTTTGTCCCTTTTGTACCTTAAATGCATTTAAAAGGAATCCTATTTAAAAATCCTGCCCTCTGTTACTAACACCTTCCATTAATGCATCTGATATGATTTTTGAAATCTAGTTCACTTTTCTTCTGCTGGTGGCATTTACAGCTTCCCTCAGTTTGGACTGTGAAAAGACTGGAAACTGGTCAGTTTCACTTTTGTTTAAAGGGAGTTCCCTGACAATTTCACTTTCAGGCTCTCTTTGGGCTGTTACTAGAAGTTGCAAACACTGCAGGAAATTACAAGGGGGGAGGGGTAGTTTTTTTTTTTAAAAAAATCATTATTTTTAAACACTTTCCAATGGGTTTTATTTTAAATAATGGAAATATGTTTTATTTATCTTAGGCTTTGTAAAAGCTTGTTTTAAATAGGACATCTTAAATCGGAGGCCTAAACTAACCAGGAATAAATCTTTTGGAAATTAAATCTCTGTTGGCTCTTCATTAGATTTTCAGAGACACAACTGTACGGGTCCCGCTGCCTTAGCCAGTGGGAATGGGGAGGTAGTTGCTCTAAGCATCTAACTTTAATGTTCAGCCAAAGAGCTCACTGGGCAGTTGGGGCTCTCCGTGAATCCTGGCGTTCTATACTACCACAGCCTTCCAGAGTTTAAATCCATTTGACGCACAGAGACTGGAATTCATGGAAAAATAACTTCACCACCCTTCTGAGGGGTAAGGGTTAGGGCTTTTGTTCTTTTGTCATCCTAGATGATTTGCGCATATTATAGACTTGAAAAAAACATTGGTGCTACCCGGAGGGAAATTACTGACATTTAAGAAAACTTGGGTGACTCGGTTGCTTTGCAGAAGATCAAAGTTTGAGTCTGCTTTTTAAAATCTGCATCAGAAAAATGCGGCAAACAGAAAAAAAAATAAATTTGTGCTCTTCAATAATTCATTTTAAAAAAAATTATTCCCCATGTCCCAACTTCCATACAGAAAAGAAAATGCCATAAAAAACCCCACCACAGAAGGGGGGGGGTGGTGGAAAAGGGGAATCCAACCACCTATCATAAACATTGAAGGGGCTGTTTACTGGATAATTAGTGTTTCAATAGAATTGCAAAGCACATGCAAACAGGGAAGGATCAGTAAGAAAAAAAAAAAAAAAAGAGGGCCCACCTTCATAAATGCAGACAATGTTTATGAAAGCTCACTTTGATAAGGAGCTGGGCAACATTCAGCCCAGATGTTCATGTGTCAGTGAAGGGAGGGCAGGGAGAGGAGGTTTTAAATTAATCTTCACAACTAGAAAGGCGCTTGTAACACGCACCATATGGGTACAAATATCCATTAACCCCCCCAACCAGAGCAGCCTGCTTGGTATCCGACTGTGACTATGATGTTTCCAGCCCAGTCAAGGGCTCCTTAACCTCATCTCTCCCCCCACCCCATAGATCCCCTCTCTCCAATCACAGCTTCCTCCTTCACAAAATATTCCAGGGAAGAAAAACCATTTTAAAAAACGCCTGCCCCCAGTTTCTTTCACAGGCATTTTTTTAAATGCAAGCCCAACTGCACAGTGCAATTCAACTTCTCCACCTCTAGTTACAAAATCCTCTCTCGAACATTTTTATGACAACTGCCTCCCCTCTCAAAAATCCATTTGCCCAGGAGTGATTTTTTTTAAACCCTCCCCAAACTTTGGGGGTTTTTTGGGGGAGGGGGAAGGGGTGTTTATTAAATGCAATTATTCAAATTAATCCCGCTAATGGAGTCGTCTGCGGCATGTTGTGCATTCAAAGGAACGTTTTGTACCAATTGCATGGCCAAGCCGCCGCCCTGCAGAACGAGTTGGTGTAAAATCGTTACACCGGGACCCGAATCAAACAATCAATCCATCAAGCGCCCACGCAAAGGAGACCCAGAGCACCTCACGCACCCCAATACCGCACCCGGGGGCGCGGAGAACGACTCCCGCACGTAACAACGCCACAGAGAAGCAACAAGCGGGCTGTTCTCTACCTACACACAAATGCTTGCTGATGGGGAAGGGGTTGCAACATACCAAAAACCATTTAAAAAAAAAAACCCACCCTCCACCCAATCCCCAGAGAGCAGCAACATAAATGGGGGGGTTTACACACGCAACAAACCCAACGGCACTGCTTTGTTGCGGGGTTGGTTTGGCGGTTGTTTGGTTGTTTTTTAAAAGTCTAGCGAAAACCCCAGGGTGAGCTCTGAAAAGCAAAACTACCGGGGACTTAAAGACCCACACTCAGCGCCGGCCTTTGCCGCCTCCCTAACCTGCATCCCATCTGCGCACACGCAACCCCCTCGCTCGCGCATGGACGCTTAGAAGGAGCCTTTCCCCGGGATCAAGGACACGGGCGAACGCTGCTGAATGCACAATTCGGGAGCCAGCTGCGCAGTCCCCTCCACGGTGCCCTTGGAAAAGTGAAGCCCCGGCCACGTTCTCATTTGCGACCCCGAGCGAGGGCCCCCCCCCCTCCGGAAACCGACCGCCCAGTCTAGGGCTAGCCAGGCTGCTCATGGGCCCCCAGCGGAGAGCCAGGCACAGGAAAGTGGAGCCTTATTTTGGTTCGGAGGCTCCAAGGAGTTTGCTCCCTTGCAAAGCGGAGTACGCCCCGGCGCTCCTGCTGCGGCTCGCACACCCGCCTCTAGCTCTGAGCGGGGCGGCGGGCTGTGCCTTGGAACCCCATGCCGCCGTGCCAGGCTGTTGCAATGAAGCACCTGGCCTCCCTCGCTCCTGGCTGAGCCTTTCCACAGCTCTTCAGTCACCAGTTGCCTCCTCCCCCTGTAAAGACCAGCAGAGCCACAGGTTACTTGGCTTGATCTTAAAGAGACCTCAGCCCTTTAATCATTCTGATGGAAAGCCAACACTCTCACTCTCTCTCTCTCTCTCTGCGGGAATCAGCAATCTCCTGGCTGCAGGCAAGTCTGGTTTTGAACCTTATCCTCCCAACTTGTTCCCTTTCTTCCTCCTGAATAGCTGCAGTGGAATTTTTTGTCTATGCACTCCCATTGTGGCACAGCCGAAAGTTGAGAGATTTTTTCCACCCCCCTTCTCTCTCTCCCCTAGAGGGAAAAAAACCCCACATTTTTGTACAAAACAATTTGCTGTCACAACTACCTATAGATCCCTTCACATCTGCTTGATCAGTAACCAGTCAAAACAAGTTTTCTGCTCCCGTCAGCCCTGCTGGGGCTCATGGAAAGCTCTCTGTTTTCCTTCTGCTGGGTACATCTATATCCCAAACCAGGCCAGGAAAGGAAGGAACACAGCACAATTCAACATCATGTGTGAAACAGGAAAAAAGGAACAGCTGACACGTTTGGGGTTCTAAAGTGTTGTCTCTCTAATATCCTGAGACCGACAACAGCTACAAGGCCCGGGTGAGGTACTGTCTTTTACTGGACCAACTTCTGTTGGCGAGAGAGACACGCTTTCGAGCTTATGCAGAGTTAGTCTTCTAGGTCACATTTGGGGTTGTTTTTTTTATGATAAGTAAGTTGAATTTAGAGAGGACCAGGAGAAGGAGGAAACTTGTAAAGAGCATCCCCATCACCTCCCTTCTCCAGGCAATCTCTGCTTTGATAGAGGTCTCTTGGAACGTAAGATGCATCCCAAAGGGCCAACACATAAGTGCAACAAGCCATATCCTAGTGAGCACCTGTGACAGCCACCCTCTTGGCCAGCACACCAAGGACCTACAGAGTTATCAACATGAGTCTCTATAATTTGAGCTCATGAGCCAGGCTGTCAAGGTGGGAGTTGTAACAGACCCATATTCTCTATGGGTTGGGTACAAAGTGGGATCTCCAACACCCACACACACGAGTTACACATCATGATTCTGTGAAGAACTGGCATGTGTATTTGAGCACTGCTTCCCTCCACTGGGCAGATTTGGGAATGCCTGACTGTGTGTCAAAGACCCTGTACTGCTAACAGCTAATGGAGATTCTCCATTCATTTAAGTGGCTGGGGTCTGTGCTTTTGGAGCAAGAGGATCTGGATTCTCTCTCTATTGTCTTGATGGAGTTCCAAGCGTGTCACCATGTTGTGGAGCACAACAAGAGCTGCAAATTTCCTACTTAGACATGGATCTATGGCAACACAATGTTTTTCTATTACTGTGTACAAGGACTTATTTTTTAAATAAAAATCAAGTTTATTGGCAGGACCTAAGGTGCATCTCTGGGGTGCCCCAGTCTGTGCTGCGGGGAAAAAGGTGCCACAAGAGTTATTTGCCTAACTAGAGGTGCTGCTCTCAGCTGGTAATATAGCGAGAAGCTCACAAAAGTTAGCAACAGCCTTCTCAGTCCATCTCTCTGCTCCCTATTGTACATACCAATTAGTGTTTTGTCCTGTCCAATTTGTGGTACTTATGTGGCCTCCATTACCATAGCAGCTGAGTGTATTTATCCTCACACACACCCCCCCCCCAGAGGTAGGGCAGTGCTATTATCCCCATTGTACAGGTGGGGAACTGAGTCCCTGAGAGGCTAAGTGACTTGCCTCACATCAGACAGGAAACCTGTTGCAGAGCACTGGAAACCCAGGTTCAATTCCCTACCCACTGAACCATCCTGCCTCTCTTCCAAACAGCCTGAGCGATGAGGCTTCCATTCCAGCGAGTGCAGCACCAAGCTGATTGCAGGCAGGCTCCTCATTCTGACTGAGCTGGGAGAGCTCCCCTATCTCAGCCTGTTACTCGCTGGGGACTTCAACTGTTTTTCCGGCAGTCCAGACACAGACAACGGTCCCCACCCATCCGGCTGCAGCAAGGGCCTTTTCATGTCACTGCCATCACATGGCACTGCTGCTGTCAGAGGGGCTGTCAACGCCCCGGTAGATGTATTTCATCAGCAGATCAACTCCATTCTTGTCCAGAGACTGTACTGCATTTTCAACATCATCGGCTATGAAAGAGATGAGGATGAGCAGGAATGCTGAGTGAACAAACCCGGCTGGGCAGGAGACACCAGATCTCCAACCCACCCTGGAGCTGGCTGATGGTGACTCACTGCACTCTTTAGGGAGGCCCACAGGCTGAAGGAAAGACAGATGAGACACGCCCCCTCTCCCAGCCAGGTGATGATGTAAATGACCCTTTGTAACATGGGGATACACAGTGTTTCCTTGCATTGGGGTGTGGCTCCTTATAGACCTGATCCTGTAAACTGCTCCGCACAGGCAGACCTGCACAGAACCCCATTCACTTCAGCACAGATCCACATGGGTCAGTCTTCACTGAGCTCATTACAGGGTCGAGGTCTTAAGTTCATGGTAAACATCACCATCACACCATCTCCTGATCAGCCAGGATCAAATAGACCAATGGTTCTCAAACTTTTATTTCGCAGACCACTTGAAAATTGCTGACGGTCTCAGCAGACCACTTAATGATCTTTCCAAATGTTGTTTGTACCGTTAGCTAACTGTTGTAAAGCGCTTTGGATAAAAGTGCTATATATATTAAAAAAACCAAACCTTAATAATTAACTTTTTGTTCTACAAATAAAAGCACACTACTCATATTTTAATATCAGTAGTCTTACCTTTCTAATGTGATGGATGTGCCCTCTCTCCCTGACTGTGGCAGCCCCCGAGCTGGGGCTGGGAAGGAGGGGGAGTCTCTCTCCTACTCCCGCCATAGCAGCCACAGAGCTGAGGCCAGGAAGGAGGGCTGTTTGGCCCCGGCAGCCGCAGCCTGGAGCTTGGGAAAGTCACCTCTTTCTCTGGCTGCTGCAGCCCTGCACATCCCAAATTCACCCACCCCCTCTTCTTACCCCACTGCCCCTTCCCACCTACCTCCTATTCCCCCCAAGGCCACCACCTCACCTTGTGTGCGTCTTCTCCAAGGTCCAGGCACCTAATTAGTGGAGCCATGCCTGTGTGCGGCCCTCCAGGCGTGCACCTGAGAGGGAACTATCCACAGAGCACCTGAATGGAGCTCGTGGACCACAGGTGGCCCGTGGACCACAGTTTGAGAACCTCTGAGATAGACCAAGCAGGTGGAAAGAACTAGCACACCATTGAGACAGGACGCAAGAAGAGTTTAGCTGGGCTGGTATGTCAGGGTTACAGATGCTATGTATGTGTATGTGAGGAAAGAAGAATGCAAAGGCCATAGTTCATGAAGTCAACAGGTCCAGAGGCTTAACAAGAGATGCCTGACAGACCTCGACCAGCCTTCAGCACGGTGGATCTAACCTGGAGAAAATGGGACTGACAATTGGGAAGAGAGTTAAAAGGGTGGAGGAAAAACGAAAGGAAGCAGCAAGAGCCATTAGAGCAACACACCTGGAGTTAGATCTTTTTTTAAGAAAAACCTCGGTGCCTTCTGGAAGAATGAAGGGTTATAAAATATTGAAAAGATGTCTAGAACGCCCAGCCAATCGATCCAGGAAGATGATCAAAGCGTGTGCGCGCTCCACTCTCTGGGTCTAGCTGGAGGAGTGGAGCGGGAAAGGGGTTTTATACTTCCTTGGAGGGAGGGATCTTGGCTCTTTTGAAAATGAACATTAAACCAGATCCACTCAATGTCATTCGAGCTTATAGGATTTCACAAACCTAGTGGAAAGGCAGTTGGGGATTGGGGCAGCAAAAGTAACAGAGCGGAGAGGATCTTAGAAGTAGCAAAAATGCCCCAGCAGGAGCTTGATTTACCTCTTAAAAGGTGGGAACTTTTACCGCTAACCACATTCTTTAGCTAAGGTTTAAGGTTGCCCTTTTGCACCCAGATATTTTGGGGAACTCTGCTTCACTGGAACAATCTGTTCCCAAGAAAGAACAAAGCAGCAAGGAAGGGAACTGGGCAGCAGTACATGCTGAGAGTTGCAACATCAGAAGGGTAGGACATGAACTATTCCTGGCTTGTTGGCTGCTTTTGAAGCAGGTCTCAAAGCCCTGGATATTTTGCTGGAATGTCTCCTGTATATGATCATAACTGTTTATGCAAGTGTTAGCCCCGGAATGGCTGAGTTATTTGTAACGTGCAGAAGACCAGAGGCAAGGCATTTATGTAATTTTGAGCCGCAGTTATTGTTCTATTTTGTAGCGTAAGTGGCCATTCTGTGCTTTGCTCCATTACAGACAGCATGTTTTGTTAAGTGTGTGGATTTAATGTGCACACATTCTTAGGCTACATAGTGGAGTGCAGCTCTGTACAGGCTTTCTGCTCTGCTACAATCAGGGAGCAACTGGAATATTTTCTATTCTATTGGTCTTTTTTCTCCCGTTCTCTCCTATCCCAGAGGGGAAGGGCTGGCAAAACTGAAACAGATCCTTAGCTGGGATGAATCAGCATAGCTCCACCAAAGTCAGTTTACACCATTTGAGAATCTAGCCCAGTGATGTAACTCCACTGAAGTCAGTGTGGTTACATCAGGGATTAATTTAGCCCAGTGGTTTTCAACCTGTGGTCTGCGGACCCCTGGGATCTGCAGACTATGTCTCAGGGGTCTGCGGAAAGTTGTCGTTACCATAGAACAGTGGTTTTCAGCCTATGGTCTGCAGATTCTGGAGGGTCCGCAGATTAGGTCTACAATTTCCAAAGGGGTCCACACCTCCACTCAAAATATTTTAGGGGTCCACAAATGAAAAGGCTGAGAACCACTGCATTAGCCCATGGCATGGAGGCAAGAGCACTGGGTACAGCTTCAAGTCAGCCATTTTACTTGATTGTACATTGTGTCCTTGGGACACACTGGTGGCTAATTCTTCCCTGTGTAGAGTATCACACTAACGACGGGAAAAACTCCCGTTGACTTCAATGGACCAGGGTCTGGTCCTGGGTGAATGCCCTACCACCTGTCCCTGCACCATCCACAAACAGCCCCCCCCCCAAAAAAAAAATTAAAAGTAAATAATACTGCAGCCATTCAAGCTGTAAAAGACAAAGATCCACCAGCACATTTTACATGCTTTAACAGGTCAGACAGTTTTTGTACAACCCTTTAGAAATGTGGGGCTTAACCTAACGGGAATAGAAGTTTCCAGGTTTACTTGTGTTTAAGTTGAGCAAGCCAGGCACAAACATTAGAAGCCAAACACAACAACATGGTATCAGTGCAGGGGCAGGGATGCAATGGAGGGATGGAGCCAATGAAGCCCTGAAAGCATCCCCCCCCTCCCACCCTGCTTCTCCCTCCCCATAAGAGCAGGGCAAGGACAATAAGCTGTTGTTATGGTTATGGGCATTTATGTCTCACTGACAGATGTACGTCGCTGTACCAGCCAATTAGGGATGCCCCTCAGGCTCCAACATCATACTGGCAATTGGCCAGGGAGCTCCAGCCAAGTGCCCAGAATGGCTGCTTGTGTCCTGCCTCTGTCCTGGTGCACAAGAGCCAGAGAATGAAACTGATCAGAATCATCAGTGAAACTAACCAGGCTGGACTGGAGTCCCACTCTGAGCGCAATGCAGGCAGTAAACAAAGAGCCTGCATTCCCACAAGTCTGTTAGCAACATCAGTAAAGGCGTATCTACACAGACAGATTGCTTGTCTCAGCAGTGTCCTTTTAACCTTGTATGTTTCTTTGAACATACAAGCTTCATGCTTCATCTTAGCTGAGAACTGAGAGCTTTTGGTGCAGAAAAGGAATCAGGGTGCTAATGCGCAGGCTACTAATGCCAGAAATGACAAGCTACTTATGCAAGAAGTGACACACGGTTTCCATCCCCCACACCAGCACCCGTCCCACATCACAAAGGAAGCAAAGTGGGGACCCAGACTTGACACAGGGCTTAGCAGGTTGGGTTTGGAGCCTGCTAGTGGCTGCTATATTGTTTGTTCTAAAGGTGGAGGAGACGTCAGGGCAGACAATGGGTGGAAAAGCCAGAATGGGGTGTGACAAGGTACAGCTAGGTAGCATGAACCAGCAGAACCACCCTGACAAGGTATCTGGGGAGATACCAGGCATGCCTCCCCTGCACTGTGCCTTTTCTGCCATAGATACTTAAAGCAGACTAATCACCCTTCCTGCTGCAGGTCATATAGACCAAAGCTGGGTGCAGGAGAAACAGCCCAGCTTTTGGGGCTCATAGGAATGGCCCCTATTACAGAGACACCAGGGCTCTCTGAATATTTCTCCATGCTCCTAGGCTCTGTACCAATGTGCACAGCCAGCCTGACTCAAAATACGGCTCCAAGGTTCTCTCCCTAATGGGGCTAGTTCCAGTTGAGTCCAGCCACATTTCCACATCAGGGAGCTCCCCGATAACCGCTGCACAGAGGGGCACTTCTTAGAATTCCCTGCTTCAGCCGAGGGTTTTAGCTATTGATGAGCCTGAACCAAAACCCAGACTTCAACTGAACAGCTCAGGCCCATCTCATGCACTTTATGCCATAGTCAGAACCTATTCTCTAGCAAGGGGTCAGTCCTGCACTCACTGAAGTCAATGGGAAGGGTGCGACTGACTTCACCAGGGGACTAATCCTAATGGAACATTGTCAGCAGGTGCCTCCTGGTCCCAATTGGCAGCTAGGTTTGGGGACAGAATGGGCTAGTGGTCCTTAGAGCTACTGGTGCACCAGCAGAAGTCAACAAAAGGATTGTAATTGCATCTCCTGGAGTTTCCACTAGGGAACAGGTCTGAGCTGTGATCACTCTGGTGCGGTGCTTTAAGATTTCCTTCTTCCAGGGGAGAGGAAAGGTGAGAGAAACGGCACAGAGGTGCCGCAGAAAACATTGGTGCTCCTGGGATGGCACTGAAAGGAGCCCCTTCCCTTGCGGCACTGCAATTAGGATTTAACCCTGGGATTCCCCTAATGAACACACACCCGTAATTAACATAACCAGCCACGAGGGACACCATTATTCCCAGTAACATGACTATTAGGGTCTCATTTACCAGGCTTTATAGAGGAAAAAGAAACTTGATTCTTCAAGGAGAGCGGGAATAGAAAGATTCAGGTTCTCTGACTACACCTCAGACAGCATATTTAACCCTTTACAATGAATTGTAGTGGCCAAGCCCAGCCTGGCCAGTGGTTCTTGATCTTTTCCACCCTGTGTTACTACAGAACATCCTCACCCTCCCCTTGTTTTGGGGGCCCCATCCCATTTAGCCAGACAGAAAGTGAGGGTGGTTATTCCCCCCCCCCCCCCCAACATATTCTTGACTCTCAGGTTGAGAGCCTATGTTCTAGACAATAAGGGTCCAGTCCTCAGCTGGTGCAAATCAGCATCACTCCATTCAAGTCAATAGAGCTATGGCAATATACAACAGCTGACGATTTGGCCATCAGAATGTGTGTGAAATAATCTGTCCAATCATCATTTTCTCCCCCATATTTCCAAGGACATGCCACCATCCCACCATGGCCTGGCAATGGATGGAGATGGCTTTTCAGCAGGGAGTGGTGAATAGATGACTAAATTAGATTCAGGTTTGTATCGCCAAGTTTAAGGGTGCTGATATCCAGGTTTTGGTTCAGCCCATTGTAAGGAGATCATGTTTCTCCCCCCCCATTCTATGGTGAATTTGGGGTCTGCATTTGGATTTTACACCCCACAGTTCAGGGGTGTTTGAATCTGAAGTTTTATTTCACACTCACCGCTAGACCAAAATACATCTTTTCCTGCACAGGGTGGGACTTTCAATATCATTACAGTGATTTAGATGAGGTTCAGTGCTGAACTCCCTTAGGGGTTTTTGAAAATCTCATACATCAAAACATCATAGTGTTTATGATTCTATGTCCCACTTAAAACCCATCAGCAAAGAATCGATTCCAAACAATCCCCCGGAAAAATGTCCTTTCCATGGTGGTGAGAAACCTCTCAGCTCATGGCCTCTCCCTGTAAGGTTGTAACAGAGCAGAAACCAGAGGAGAAATTAACATTTTTATTTTGCGAGAAGTTCCCAACTTGTGCCTAAAAGGCTGGATACAGAGATTCGAGTACAGCTTTGGATCAAGAGCTCCTAGGAAAACACTGAAGGGCAAAGGAGATGAGGGCAGTCTATGTCTGGCTTCTCTCTAAATACTTTATAGCTCTCTGCACCAGCCTGCCTCGCAAACACTAACAAATCTACCCTCTCCACACCCCTGTGATATTATCAACCCCACCTTACAGGCAGGGAATGGAGGCACAGAGAGATTGATTTGCCCAAGATCACACAGGGCAAGCTTGATGGCATTTCTCTGGCTATCTGAATGTAATGCAATAACTTCTGAACACTGCATCAGTTATCTCCAACACCAAAAGAGGAGAAATAATGTGGTGGGGGAAGGGAGGCACACAGAGCCCCCTGGTATGGGAGAGAAGAATGGGGGATCCTAGTATGGGGGGGCACACAGAAGTCCTGGGAGGGGTGAAGACTGGTGGACACTGGTGGGGGGAGGGTACACAGAGCCCCTCATGTGGGAGACTGTGTGAGGGGGAAGATGCAGAGTGTCCCAGAAATAGAGGGAAATGGAAGGGTGGCACCCAGGGCACTTGTAGGGGGAATGAAGGGAGGCAAGGAGTCCCTGGGGAGTACAATGAGCCCAGCCTTCTGAAGCAACAAAGTGTGAGACCCCCCCTCGTGGTGAAGCCACGAACTGAGCCCCAGTCCTCCTGTGTCCTCAACCTGTGCATCCCCCAGAAACCACCCTCCCTCCTTGACACGGCTGCTTAGTGCTGGGTTCCGTGCAGCGATCTCTGAACAGGACGGCACCCAGTCAGCCGTCACGTCAGTACACAGCCCCCTAGCACAAACAGGGCTGTGTCATTTTAACACTGGAGTTTTCTTTCTCTGTAAAAAGGAAGTACGGCTGTTCGCAGAAGGCTCTCGCTTAGGGGAACGCCTGGAGTCGGCATGTCTTCCTAGAAGGGCCGTGAAGCGTCCAGAGAATATCAGCCTGGGTGTGCACTCTGGGGGAGGAGGAGCAAAGGACGAGGACCATTCTAGTCCCTAGAGGACTGGAAATCACATGTTCTCTCACAGTATCTACTACCTGCAATCTAATGCCAAAGTTTAGCAAAGCCCCTTCACTACACATCCAGGCCCTAGGACTCAGACACCACTTTGATCACCATACACTTCTGGGACCTTTTCATTAGCACTGTAAACCACCCACGGATTCTGGGCCACCGAATCCTGCTCTTTAGTGCAGTCACACCACACAAGTGCAGTGCCCTGAACAATCCAGTACAATGAAAGAGCCCTAATGTGTAACTCTACTCTGAAAGATGACTCTGTACAAGTGACATTGGGAGGAGGGATAGCTCAGTGGTTTGAGCATTGGCCTGCTAAACCCAGGATTGTGAGTTCAATCCTTGAGGGGGCCATTTAGGGATCTGGGGCAAAAATTGGGAATTGATCCTGCTTTGAGCAGCGGGTTGAACTAGATGACCTCCTGAGGTCCCTTCCAACCCTGATATTCTATGATTCTATGACACGGTCAGGTCCCAGGCTTATTGTGTCTCAGTGATTGCCAGGCCAAATGTGCTCCATTTTTGGGTGAAAGGATGTTTTTCCCCCCCCAAACTGCCAGAACTGTAAACTCCAGGCCATATGCCACTTCCAATCAAGTCAATGGAAAGACTCCTACTGATTTCAATGGGAGGTGGATCAGGCCCCGTTTATGTATCTGAAGGCTTTCTATGCTGCACACCAGAGTACCTAAGAGCTGAATACAGACTGGGATCTGAGAGCCAAGCTGGGTTCTTTCCCTCTTGCACACCACCACTACTGAGATTTCGGCCTGGTCTACACCTACAACTTAGGTCTACCTAGCTGCGTTGCTCAGCGGTGTGAAAACTGTTGCGCCCTAAGCAATGTATTAGGTTGACCTACCCCCTGGTGTAGGCCAGGCTAAGTCAACGGAAGAATCCTTCTGTTGACTTAACTACCACTGCTCGGGGAGGTGGATCAACTACATTGAAGGAAAATCCCCTTCCAATGATGCAGGAAGCATCTACACTATGGTGCTACAGCTGCAGTGCTGTAGCAAAGACATACCCAAAAGTTCTGGAGGGCAAATTACAGCCTCACTGATACCTGTGCAATCCCATCATCCTCACCGGAATTTAGTGAACAGTTCTGGTGAGGAGGTCCTGGTAGGACTAGAAGGCTGGTCACCTCTCTTAGCCCAGGTCTACACTAAAAACTTTTGTCACTATAGCAATGTTGGTTAGGGGTGTGACTTTATGGTGGCACTTCTACCCCAGCAAAATCCCTTGTGTAGATGCAGGTCTACTGGCATAACGTGCTTCTGCTGGTATACTTTATTTTGCTTGCCGAACCAGCATAAGCTGTATCTGGCAAATGCACTCTTGGCGATCAAAGGTGTGTCTATTCTAGGAGGGTTTGTTAGTTCAGCTAAACCAGTATAGCTAAACACGCAAAGCTTTTTTAGTGTAGACCTGGCCTTAGTTGTGTTGGGCTAACCCAGATAAGCACGCAGGACTTTGATACACACGAAGGGCAGAGCTGCTGGGTTAGAAGGTGATATTTTTGCAGTCACTTTTCAAAGCAGAACTGCACTTTGTAGGTCCAATTTAAACCAACAACCACACATGATACAGCCATAGTCTACCCCATTGAACCTTGGTATGGCAGCACTCATGACACTGCAACAAGTCCATGCTTGAGCCCACCTAGGACCATGCTGCATGCCACGGTCACACAAGAAAGTCACGCAGGACCGCCTGCTCTGAAATCACAGAGTTAAAGAAGAATCTCCATTAGGATCTATAACACACTGCCTTGTCTCAGAGAGCAGTGGGGTATGCGCATCGAAACTGGTACATTACATTACAGTCCCTGGGGTGTGGCAAGGGCAGAGATCCAGCTTTAGTGAAATTCCCTTACTTTCCTTGGACTGAGTCAGAGCATAAATATACCCTTGAAGTTGGCAAATATGCTCCATACTTCCCAGAATAGTCAAGTAGGGCTGGCCTAGCTGTGGGGCCATTTGAGGAAATGCAGTTTTCATGCCTACCCTCAGCTTCTTGCTTCCCAGCCTCGGTATATCTATGCTCCTCCCCCACGCCCACTGCCACCACAACGGAGGGGAGAAGGGGAAGGCAAGGGAGTGTCACCCTGTGTCACTCAACAGAAAGTCCAGCTGATCAGGGAAGGGTACTGACGGTCTCTGGAGGAATCTTATTCCAAGCTTCCTCACCCAGAAGGAAGGTGGCCGTGTCACAGAGACTTGAGTGGCCTCCTGATCCCATGGGGAACATGGAGACGATTGTGGGCATGTGGAGAGAAGTGTTGTACAAAGCCAGCATACTGCCCCTGGGCATGTCTGGGCTCTGGTAACCCGGGACCGTGTCCGTAGCTGAAACACTGGCAGACTCCTCCACTGTCACCAAGACAGCAAAGAGCAAAACCAGCGGGATGCATCCGTGGCACAACAGCAGAGACCATGGCTGCCCCGAGGGGATCATCACTGCCTCCTTCCAGCCCGCCCAGTCAGGGCAGCCTGTGAGGGTTACTGAACCCCATGTGGCAGGCATCTCGCCAAGCGAATACCCAGGAGAGCTCTGCACCAGCCATGCCGGGGGGGGGAAAGCTGCTTTGCCCTTGTAGCCTGTGCCTGCAGGGTGGGCCCTGGTGTTCTAGTCAGCTGAATGAATTTCCAGATAAAAGGGGATCCCATTCACTTACAACGACAGACAATTAAGGTGTCAACAAAACACCCGTTAAAGCCACAGGCCTGATAAAAGACACTGCTTCCATAGCACAAATCTGCGTTCCAGAGGGTTCTCACTGTAAGCCCTGGGTGACCGTGGAGGGGTCAGGAAGCCAACCCCAAAGCCAGCCATCCCCTCATCCATTCCAGAGGCTCTAGTGACATCTGCTGGACTCCTGCTCCACAAGTCCCTAACGCTTGTGCTCTAGCCTGAGGACACAGCGGAGCTCAGCCACCATGAAAATGCTGGGGAGAGACAGCGTGGAAGAGGGTTGAGGTTTCTGTCTATTGAATCTCTCCTCGGCGTTCAAACCACCACGCTCTCTGTGAGCAGCGATTTATGGACGTCGCACCAGAGGAGAGCCTATTCGTGTACGCACACTCCCACCTCACCGTGCCTTGGGCTGTAAGTTTTGTTGGTGCTCCTGAAGTGCCTGGGAGGACAGCCAGGCCTGGTCATTAATTCATGCCCAGGCTTTATGGCCTTGTGAATTCAGGAGCCATCATGGTGACTGCTGCATTGGATGTCATCACAGAACCTGTCAAACTAATTACAGAGTCCCAGTGAGCGAAGGCAGCAGCTCCAGTTCACTACACTGGAGAAACAAGTTCACAGTTTGGCACCAGCAGATCAACATTCACTTCCTCCCTCCAGCCACCGGCAAACATCGTTGGGCCAAACTAGTCCATACCTGTTAAAGTGCCTAGTGCTAGAGCTGGCTGTAGGAGTCACGCTTGCGGGACTGCGGTCCCAGACAGCTTGAATAAGCTACATCCCCTACTGAATAGTCCCCCAGACTGGCTGGCTTTAGGAAACATAACCCTTGTTAGTGAAGGGGAATTGTGACTGCTCAAGAGGGCATCAGCTATTTTACCCTGAGTATCCAGTGCCCGGGTAATCTAGAGCACCCTTCACAAACATCAGAGCAATAAGGTTCACCATCTGTAAGAGGAAGGTGTTATTACAAAGCAGATACTGGGAGTTGGCCAAGGTCACAGTGTGACTATAGCAGGGCCAGGGATACAAGCCCAATCCCATATTCTAACCATTGTACACACTGTCTCCAATACACGCAATATATTCAGACACATAATTCTTCACCAAGGAACCCTCACAATAGAGTGTGTATTTCTTGGGGCAGTTTTAGTGAGCAACATTGAATATATACGTGGCCATTTAGGTACTGTCACGGGATTCACTCACCGCTGGCAGCACCTCCTGCTGGCCGTCCTGGGGATTAGACACCCTCTGGTAGTATCTTCTCTTGCCTTACTTTGCAGCCCCACTCTCTCCCAGATCTGCAGTCTCCTCTTCATGGCTTCACCCTCCGGCCAGGTCACTAAAGTCCTCCCCTTCTGGTGAATTCACAGTCTTTCCAGAGCAGCTGTCTGACTATCTCCAATGCCCTGTGCCATTACCTAGTGGCTTGTTGGGGAACCCAGGCCCACCCTCTACACCAGGTTCCAGCCCAGGGACCCTATAACAAGCAGCTACGGTCCCTGTACAGCCCTACCTGTCTGATGCTGTTAGCTTGGGCTTCTTCCTACATATATAACTTCCCCACTCTCTGGGTTGGCCAGCCTACAACTTGCTCCATTCAGGAAGTGACTATAGCCTTTATCCCTGCAGCCTTTCCTAACAGCAACCTTCCTACACTGCTACCTGGCTTTATACAGGCCCCATTGGTTCCTGCACAGATGAGCCTGTTCCTCTAATTAGGGTTTTCTTCTCAGAATTCACTCTATTAGCTTAATTGGCCCACCTGGCCTCCATTAACCCCTTCCACTCCGGTGTGGAGTGGACACCACATCACAGGTCCCCCTTCGGGGACCCAGCCGTATAGCACCATGAAGAACTCTGAATCTACAGGGAAATAATGTGGCCATTTGCCTTTCCACTGGCGCATGGACATTCACTGG